>NC_140190.1:31075220-31642769 GCF_965226575.1 Pagrus pagrus | reverse complement strand
CCTGTGTATAGTTTAAATGCACTTTAAGGCTGCATTTGATGATTCATCTAAAAATGAAACAGCAAAACAGTGTTGCAGCATTCTCCTAAACAACTGAAGCAGATGGAGATTGTTTTTAAATTTAAAAACATCTGAAAGAACATTTATCTGTTCCATACAACTTCTTCTCTGTAGCTGCTAAGCTAGAAGTGTTCGGGTGCACCCCGTCTGAAATGAATGGGTTTTCAAATCAATTTGGGATCTCGGCGCTTCCAGAGACTTGGAATACACCGGACGATCTGTATGAAGTCTCCAGCTACTTCAGTTGTGGGGGGAGGAGATAATGACGGAATTAAAATGAAAGTTAAGTGAACTTTTCCTTCAATCATCGGTCTATAAGACATCAGAAAGTCGTTGAGAATTCTAATCAGTTTCTTAAAGCCTAATGTGACATCTTCAAAAGGCTTGTTTTGTTGAGCCAACAGTCCAAAATCCTCATATTCATCATTACAGAGGACAAGATAAGCAGCACATTCTAATGCACTTATTGCAAGATGCTTTGGACAAAAGCAACAACCAAATGAATGTATGTAATGTAATGTAATGTAATGTCCTACATATTTGCTGTATTGGCGTATTTCTGTTTGTCTCTGTCCTGGTGTAAATACACATATTTTACAGATATAACAACTGTCACTCACACACATGACAGGTTTACAGTGTTAGCACAGTGAGCTGCTATGTTTGATGCGGCTGTAATTTGTGTGGCTTCATGCGGTGAGCCCCCTCCCTCCCTCCCTCCCTTCCTCCCCCCCTCCTCCTCCTCCTCTCCCCCTCCTCACTCCTCACGGTGTGGTTTGTTCCCTCCCTCAGGAGCAGAGTTCAGACACATAATCCACCCTGCTAATTGGCCCCCGATGCCACTGTAGTGACTCAAGTACACAGAAATACATACTCACACGTATACCATGCACACTTATTACACACAGGGATAGATGAATGATCAGACAGAGTAAAGAAGTAGAAATGTAGACTGCACTTTGAAATACAATTGTACTACATGTAATAAATATTGAACTTCAACTTTCTGCAGTAGAATACTTCTTTGCTGAAGTAGAAAAGTAATAACAACAGTGCAGAAATACTTACAGAATATGTTTTTTACCTTTTATATTTTATTTATATTAGGATAAAAATATTCCAAAAATGTACCAATGGTAACAGTCCTCATTCTGGAGAATAGCCCATTTCAGGATAATGTAATACCTTATCTTTGATTTTAATGACTGATGCATTCATATGAAAGCATCTTTACTGTTGCTGGTAAAGGCAAGGGCTCATTTGAACCATCACTATCATATACTGTCATATCTTTATAATGATACATCATTTATTTGTTGATTATATATTTGTAGTGATCTGGATCTGCATTGTAACTAGTTACTATAGCTGTAGCTTTAGCTGTTAAATGCAGTGGAGTCGAAGTATGAAGTAGTATAAAATGGAAATACTCAAAGTACAGGTACCTCAAACATACTTAAGTTTAGCACTGGAGTAAAAGTATTTTACAAATGTTAATACTATGTATATTAACTGCATTTTGTATCGAATGTATGGTATCATATCGATATAAGTATCAAAAATTTGAATGATACAAAACTCACTGTGATGACAATGGAAGCTGTGAAGGGTCACGTCTAACGTGAATAATGAGAACTGTGACACTTTTAAAAGTATTATTCAAAACATTCAGCTGACTTCTATTCTGCACCTTCAACAAGCTCTGTAATGTTTTATTTCTTAAAGAATGTTTTGTCTACATAAAATTGTTATCATGAAGACCTTTAGAGCTGCAGAATGTAGAATTTAGGGGCAGAAATTGAATCAAATATTAATCATTTTGTTTTCATCAGTGTATAATCACCTGAAACAAAGAGTTGTTGTGTATTCATTACCTTAAATGAAGCTTTTATATCAACAGAAGGAGCAGGTCCTCTTCCAAGGATTCCACCATGCTGCGCCGCCATGTTTCTACAGAAGCCCAGAATGGACAAACCAAGCCTTAGCGCCAACACATTACTGTCTACAATAATGTCTTTAAATCAGGAGGATTTACATATTTAAAGACACATTTTGTTTGCTTCTGAACACCAAAAAAGTATTTGATAATGTCTTCAACTTAAAAATTGAAACCATTTTCAACACAATCTTTTGCATTACATAAATCACACATTTTTTGTCCAAAAAATACATTGGTCTAACTCATCACAAAGGATTTATAACATTTACAATGATTAGAGTACAGAAAACCAACACCCCATTTATATGGTTGCAGATTTATAGTAAATAGAAATATTCTTAATGTATTGTGCATTTTTTAATAGGCTACCGCGTCGCTGCTCGTGCGGTCGACCAGTTAACTCGTAGAGTAGATGAATTGTACGGTTTTGTATATTTTCTGTAATATTCGTGAGTGTTTTCGTTCGTCTGTGGACGTACATGTTGTCTGCCGCGCTAGACATCAACTGACTGGGTTAACGGCGTCTGGCTGCCTTTTTTTCCCTTCTTTTAAACTTTTCAAACTCTTGTGAGCATGTTCGCTGGCTCCGCTATTGTTTGTTCTTTGTCTGTGTTTATACTGCCGACTCTCTGGTCGCTGTTTCTACTGCTGGATTACTACACGCTGCCTGGAAATTTACATCAATCTCAGCATGGACTCCTGAGGGCCTTTCTGGACTCTGCTTTTCTGGCTGTCTGTGGAGGTTATCTCAGCTGACTACAGCGATCTCAATCTCCCCAACGGGCCGCGAGTCACCTACACCAGAGACTTTCTGGTGCGGCTCGCTTCACTTCACCCCCATCAAGGCACTACTACAGACACGTTTCCTGAGGAAATACAACGGGACCACTTTTCGGAAAAAGGGGACTCAAATAACAACAAAAAGAAGGTAACCAAAGTAATATCAGTAAAAAGAAAAGAGTATTCTTCACCGGCACCGAATCTGAAAAAAGGAGGTAAACAGAGAGGTAAAGCGCGCCGTAAAACATGCCAAGCTGATGTATAAGAACAAGGTGGAGGAAAATTTCACACAAGGGAGCCTCTGCTCAGCTTGGCAGGGGATTATGAACATGGCTGCTGTGAACACTGCTCCCTCCACCCACAGGACAAGCCAGGTGGCCGGCAGCAGCCCAGCATCCCTCCCCAACGACCTCAGCTCCTTTTTTTCAAGATTTGAGACAGACAACACCACCCGGCTAGAAGCAATCATCTCCCCCCTGAAGCCTGCAGCAGCTGAACTGTACTTCAACACGGAGGGGGTGGTGAGAGCCCTCAGGAGGACCAAGGAGAACACAGCACCTGGCCCAGACAACATCAGTGGCCGTGTCCTGCGGTGCTCTGCAGAGCAGCTGGGGGCCGTGTTTCAGCTCCTGTTTCAACGATCCATGGACAGCAGCACAGTTCCCCAGCTATGGAAGCACTCCACAGTGGTCCCCATCCCCAAGAAGAGCTCAGTCAAAGCTCTGAACGACCTCAGGCCTGTGGCTCTCACCTCTCTCGTGATCAAGGCTATAGAGAGGGTCATAAAGAAACACATCATCACGGTAACTGACCCACTGATGGACCCTCTCCAGTTCACGTACCATGCAGGCAGAGGGGTTGATGATGACAAAACACTCATCATGGACACGGTACACAAACACCTGGAACACCCCAACACCACAGCCAGACTCCTGTTTGCAGACCTCTCCTCTGCATTCAACACCCTACAGCCACACATCCTATCAGAGAAACTCTCCATCCGCTTCCACATGGACGACCAGCTGATCCTGTGGATTACAGACTTCCTGACCAACAGATCACAGAGGGTGCTGGTCAATAACACCTTCTCCAACGTCTCGGTCACCTCTACAGGCTCCCCTCAGGGCTGCGTCCTCTCACCTCTGTTCTTCATCCTTTACACCGATGGCTGTTATCTGGTCAAGTATGCGGATGACACAGTTCTCCTGTCCCTGCTCTCAGGCCCCTCACATCACCACAGCCCAGTACTGCATGAGTTTGTGGAGTGGTGTGAAATATCGGCCCTGGAGTTAAACTCGGAGAAGACCAAAGAGATGGTGGTGACCTTTTCCAGCAAGCAGAGGGAGCTGGCTTCAGCTGCTGTCAGCACAATCCATGGGAGGAATGCAGAGCTTGTGGAGGAGTACAAACACCTGGGCACCATTTTTGACAGTACGTTTAAATTTGCCTCCAACACTGAGGAGGTCCTCAGGAGATGCCAGCAGCAGTATCTCCTGAGGAAGCTCAACACTTTTGGGGTAAATAAGAACATTCTACGGACATTTTATTACTCCTTCATAGAGAGTGTCATCACTTTCTCCATCACCTGCTGGTTCCACTCCATAAGCCTGCAAAACAGGACACGCCTGCAGAGCACAGTCAAAGTCTGCTCTAAAATCATTGGACTGCCGGTCAGAGCACTTTCCACCGTGTGTGAGCAGCAAACACTGAGGACAGCGCCCAGGATCCTTCAGGACTCCTCCCACGCTCTGTTCCCAGCGTTTGAGTGGCTCCCCTCGGGACGCCGACTCCACTGCCTGGGCTGCAGAACACAGAGGAGGAGAGCAACCTTTGTTCCCAAGGCTGTTCAGCTCCTAAACTCCCATCCACCCCTGCCCCCCGCCCGCCCCCCACACTGGACAATACCGAAACAGACAATAAGTAACCTGTTGATGGTCACTGCATTTCCCACTTCCCCTCCCTCTCTATTGCATTTTTTACTTTTGCATTGCTACTTTGCACCTCATGTAGATACAGTAAATATCTTATTTAGTTTATTTAGTCTATTTTATTCTATCTGACTTGTTTGTGTCTGTGTAACTAACGTGCTGGCTTGTGTGTCTGTACAACTTCACCACGTGCCTCGTAATTGCCCTCTGGGGACAAATACATTTCTTTGAATTGAATACAAATGTGGGTCGCACTTTATTTTGAGTACACCAATAAGATGTAATAAGCTGTACTTTCTGTCAAATTAGACAAAAACTAGAAATAACATTATGCTTATAAGTAAACTAAAAAAGATGTAATAAGCCATAATTTCTATCAAATAAGGCACAAACTAGAAATAATAAGGTCTTTATTAAATAGTAAACAAAGACAGTTATAAGCTTAGTACACTAATAACACATAAAAATCCATAATTTGTATTAAACAAGCTTTATTCAATATAGTGTCACTTTATTACAGGGTAATTTGTTTCTAGTTACAACCTTGTAAGACCCTTATTAGACATTCTTAGGGATTAATAAGTGACACATTAAAAAAAAAAGTACTAAAATAAAGAAGAGAACATCTTATTTCCTACTTGTTAGACCCTTGTTACTTCCTAGAGGTGGATTAGCGACACATCCCATCAGACAACCTGTGTAGTGGTTGTACAATTATCTACTTCTGACAAACATTTCCAGCAACATGTAGTTTCTAAAAGTGGCAACAAGATAATCATCAACTGTCCCGTCCTCAGTGTGTGACTGCATTTCTCCATTCTGGCGAGCCATCATCTGAGCTGCTTGTAGTGTGCTCCCGCTTACTTTAGCCCTTTTCACACAGAGACTCTGCATTGTCGCCGCAGCGAAGGCTCACCTTTTCTCCAAGCAGCGTGTGTCATTTCATACAGCAGCATGCCAGCGCTGCTGAACCAAAAGAGGCGTGATGGTACACATCATGACGTTGACGTCCTTGTGTTTTTTTAAAAGTGATTCCTCCAGGTTCCACCTGTTAATCTAAACTTGTATCCACCGACCGTTTATAATCATATGGATGCAGTTATAATGTATTGTGATTGAGATCCTGACCCATCATGCACCATGGAAAGAGAATTTTTTTTTTTTTTGTCTAAATTATATAATTAAATAATCACCATCAGCAAACAGCGGACCCTGTCTGGCTTTCACTCGCGGGGAGGGATGCTGTTTTCTGGGGGAAAGTTCACTTATGTCTCGGTCGGGAGGGCTGACCGTCGCAGTGACTTTTTCAAGACAGTAACTACAACAACAAAATAGTGGAAGGAGACAAACACATGGTGAGTTAAAGTTTTTTGCTCTGAATCACGTCTCATAACCCCCACCATTCAACTGCAGTAGCCGCCTGGCTCTGCTGCCGGGGATGGACGCTGTTTTTTGGGCAGAAATGTGACAAAGAGTCGGTAGGACAGACAGGATGACAGACAGGATGACAAACAGGATGACAGACGTATAACTGCGGTATTTTTTCCTCATAAGTTGCCAAAGACACCACCAGTTACCTCAGTACTGTTGTTTGGTCCTGTAACATTGCTTTGTGGGTTGAAGTGTGGGACATTTCTATTTTATTTGATGAGTGAAGGATCTGTTTAGTTGTCAGACTGTGAACATCATCAGACCGACACATCCCTGATCCACGCCTCCGGCTACTCCATTCACACAGACGCAGGCTCGCCTCTGCTGCGTAACTTTCACACAGACGGTGATGCGGAGAATCGGCGCATGACTCCTGCACTGAAAGGGCGTGTGAATGGGGCTTTTGGCTAGCAGTGTGCAGTGACTGTGGGCCCAGGCTAAAATCTGGGTCAGGGTCAGTCTCCATCATCTCATGTGCAGGTTGATCTGCAATGACATGAAATGTTTTGTGTTTAAATATGTTTAAAATTAAAAAAAATGTACAAAACATGTACAAATTTGGCATGGTTTTACAGGATGAGTGAATCATAAACGTAACTATAACTTCCCAAGAATTAATAATAAAATTATGTTGTTGATTCCTGGTTCCTTAAGTTTGTCCTCAATCATTAGATTTTTGGTTTTAATACAGCCTCTGAGGCCAAAGACACTTTTCTATATTTCATTAAAGTTCCTAACCTAACTACGACAAAACCTTAATTATCTGTAATCAAATCTGACTCATAATTAGTTTTAGCGATCAGGCCATGATGAGACTGAACACATTCAATGCAGATAATCATCTGTGAGGTGAATGAATCTGAATATCTCAGGTGTCTGCTTCCATATTTCGGGCTGTACTGTTCTACATCCTGTCACCTCCTCCCCCTCCTCCCCCGATGGGTCAACGTGCTGAGGGCAGCAGTTTCAGGACGTCCTGTGAGCGCATCGGTAAACCCGGCTCTATATATATGCAAATCCCATTCATTCCCCTTCCAGAGCGTAATTGACAATCTATGAGCATTATTGATCGACATGAGGATGTCTCTATACGCAGCTGACCGTGTGGACGTGTGCGTTTATTTGTTTATGTAGACTTTTAATTAGGTTAAAAATGAGGGATGAAGACCCAGAGGTCATGATAAAAAACCCACCTTAAAAATGTGTGTGTGTGTGTGTGTGTGTGTGTGTGTGTGTGTGTGTGTGTGTGTGTGCGCGCGCGCGCGTGTGTGTGTACCTACTATCTGTGTGTGTGCTGGGATCAGGTGAGTTTTAATGATTGGTTGTAGAGTTTCCTGTTGAGCAGCTGTCATCTCATCGAAACCTCATCTGAACAAAACTGCCCTTTTGGCATATACGTTCAGAGAGTTCCTGAAGAAGAGGAAGAGAAAGAAGAAAGAAACCAGAGGACTGCTGAACATCATGTTTGTGTAACAGGCAGAAGTACATTTTAGTCCCATCAGCTAAAACCAAATGAGGCGTGGTACTTAACGGCTAAACATGTACTTCTCTTTAACGGCCACATAACCAGGGTGGTAAAAATTGTTTTCAGTGCATATTAAAAATGCCCACAGTGTCAGCAAAATAACATATCCATATATACATTTACTCATTGCATGTTTTTAACTAGCACGTTATACTTTTCCTCCACTGAAATTTTCTCACAAGTAACTGTTTTTTCCAGATTTGCAATTTACATTCAGCTTGAGATAAATGTTAGTCTTTCAACATCAGAAAAATGACATATAGGTTGAATATGAAAGCTGCTTAATAGCAACCATGTTTACATTTCTTGTTAGCCAGTGACCTCCAGTGGCCATAGCATGACGGCAGCAAAGGAGGAAGTCAGATAAGAGCGACAAGTCCGCATAGGGAGTAGGGCATTGATGGATGGTTGGGTCAAACAAAAACAGTTGACTGTTCATAGATCTCTGTTTGTGTCCATTGTGAAAGCAAAAGTCAATGTTGAGTTACTTTAGCTCATTAATGTAGCAAAGTTACAAAGTAATGTAGGAACTTTAAGCCAAAGCACAATGGGTTTTTTTTTGCCAAAACCTGAACTGCAAGCGTACAAAGAAGGGCCGGTATGTCTGTTGTTGGAACTATGCAATGGTCATGTTGTTTTGGGATTGACTGGCAATCAATGTACACTTTGTTTTAGTATGAGGACGTGTGGTAAATGTTGCCGGGTAACAGACTTTTTCCTTTCTTTACTTCCCATTTCTTCTCATTTTTGTCTTTTTTGTTTTTGTTTGTTATTCCATATTTTGTCTTTCTTTTCTTTCTTCTTCATGGCTTTCTGTTATTTTTTCATTACTTCATTACTTCTTTCATTACTAGCTGTAATGCTAGTGGTCAGAATTGGGAGTTGTCTGAAAAAAGGACGGCTGGGGCTAGCTGGTTAGCATGCTAATGACAGTAGATATCTCTGCAACGCAGTCCATAAATAACCTTAAAATAATGTAAAAACTCAAATTCTAACACATTTTATTGATGGTTTTAGTTAATTCTTGAATGTTTTAAACTAAAATACTGACACACTGCACCCTTAAAATCAATTTCCATCTTTTCCACTGTCCTCTCTTCTTTCCTTTTTGTGCACCCTTGCTTCCTTTTTTCATCCCCCTTTCCTCATGTCCCTCTTTCTTTCCTTATCTGTCCTTTCTTGTGTCTTCCTCCGTTCTGTATTCATTTCCTATTCTTCTCTTTTTTCTGCCTTTCCCTTTCCTTGTTTGTATTTTTTTAAATATTAACTTACTGATGTCTTTATTTCTTGTCCTTCACTGTGCCATTTTTCTTCTTTCCTTCCATTTTTTTCCCTTTCTCCTCTAATTCATCCTCACTGTCGTCTCCCGTGTACTTTCTGTCTTCATTCAGCCAATCTAAAAGCATGAAAACTTCCCAAAAATTGATATATATTTTATCCAACTGCATGTTTACTACTGATTACAGGACTTTCACTTGCAGCTGATTGTTTTTTACATGCATTTGGTCCTTACTGTATGCATCAGTGAACTACAATAATACTATTTATAATTGGACAATCAGCAGCTCCTGTAATCTAACTGTGTAACATGCTCTCATCATCCTCTTTAATCTTCTTTGTTTCAGGCTGTCTGCTGTAAAGAAAACAGCCGTGAACAGTAACCTGTGCATATGTTCAGTGTGCTGTGCACATCTGTGCATTAGAGCTCGTCTTGCAAACTTGCCTCCTCAGCAAGATCAGCTTCATGTAGAACTAGAAAAGTAGATATACATGCACACAATCATAACAGTGTGTTTATGTGTGTGTGTGTGTGTGTGTGTGTGTGTGTGTGTGTGTGTGTGTGTTTGTGTGTGTGTGTGTGTGTTTGTTCCCATGTGTGTGATCACATGTAGAAGAGCAGCCGATAGGTATTTACCGGCTGACCACTGTCTCGCTGACAGATTGCGATTGGGACGCTTTCGGCACACGGAGGATTTATGGGTGCTTTGACGCCGCTTTTCTCCCAAATTACAGCCCGACCGGGAACAATGAGATGGCCTGGGAATCAGGCCCAATGCTCTGAACCTCCCCTAGGGGTTAACAGTCCCTAACTCAACCCTCTGCACTCCATTTTACACCCCCAACCAGCAGCTCATCCTCTTTTCCAGCTCAGAGGTAGGAGAGGAGGAGAACAAGAACAATCCAGTGCAAGAAAATAGCTTTTTTTTTTCTTCTTTCAAATATGTAATTTCTTTTCCTCACATAGAGATGTAAATCAGTTTGTATTCATTTATAAAGAAGAAGGAAACAATTTCCTTATCTCTGTGATTCAAACTATGACCAACAGAATTAAATGTTTCCATGATTATTATTATAATTTCCATCCTCCTGCTGCCCTCACTCTGTTGAGGTCCTCCCCCCTGCAGGGCTGGAGATGGGCCACCTACATCGATTTCACACCCAAATCACAGATAAAGTGGAGAAAATCAGCTGGCCCACTGTCATGTGGGATGGTGTGTTCAGTGTGTGTGCAACTAAAAACCTCTGTGAACAAAAACTGCACTGAGGTAGAGGAAGATTTAGTGTCCAGATGAAAGGTATGAAAAAGAGTGCATTTAAATTATGCACTCTTATGTAAATGGTTTGCATATGGAGCACAGAAACGCAGTAATTCATTGTTCAAAGGTTAAACTGTTATGGGCAATTATATGATTTCATTTGCTTAAGTGGTATTAGCATATATCTCTAGTTATATGTGTCTCTACAAGAGGAGACAGACTGTATTTCTGGTTACTTGATAACAAATCAAGATTAATTTAGGCACAGTGGGCGGGCCTGGCCCCTCAATGCCCGGCCTATGCTCCCAAAAAAAAAATACAAAAATACAAAAGTAAAAGTTTTTTAAAAAAGTATCTGAAGACTGGATTATTCAGAAACAAGTTACTTCTCATTTTAATATGGTTTTATGAAAATAACATTGATGCTGAAGTTAGGATTATTTTATGTTTATAATTTCTCAAGCACACAAATGTATAAGCCCAACACACCACTCGCTATGACTTACTGTAATTATCACAACATCAAAAATTATATAAAAATTGACTTAGCTAATGTTAGCTAGCTATCTACATTTTCATCTACAGTATATGCTTGCACAGCAAGCACTTCATCATGTAACTGGTCTTCTTTAGATTGTGGTATACAGTGCATGTCCAGATGTGGTCAGGGATCGGAAGCTGCATCTAGTCTGGGTTTAGCTCCATCATCATCACATTGTGGTACAAAGGTGTAGCTTCCTCTTCTTCCAGGAAGCTCACAACAGCAGTAGAGTTGGTTCCCATCACTCAGACATGTGACTCAAGTATTCTCAAAAAAGTCCCAAGTCATTTTTTTCTTGGGCAAGTCAAGTCAGTTTTTTTTCTGTTGAGTCACATTGTAATTCATTAAAACAGTGACTTGAGTCGACTTAAGTCCATGTCACAATGGTTTGAATCCCTGCGTTTAGAACAGTCTAGTTGTAGCAAAGGTAAACATATCCCAATAATGTTCAGTATTTACATTGATTAACTAAAAAAATATTAAATGGTAAGGGACAGGAGGGGGGCAGAGGGAGAAATGAAGAGGGTTTAAACAAAGAAAGTGTGTAAAAAGAAGAGACTTAGTCAAAAACATGGAACAACAAGGAAAACGTGGAGGAGGAGAGATGTAGGGTAGCACAGAGGTCAGTAGTGGAGGAGTGAGCAGAGGCAGGGCCTGTGGTGGGTGTGTATGTGTGTGTGTGTGGGGGGGGTGTTGTTTATGGCGATCTTGTCACGTTTCGTCTCTCTGGGACAATCAGGAGATTAAGTGTTGAGGAGTGGCTGGGGAGCGGCTGCAGTCACATGTCATTACTCACTCCCTGCATCACAATTAGTGCAAATGGGGCATTACAGGGAAATTATCATCAATATGATATTAAGAGACGCTAAACCAATCAGGGGAAAAGTGCTTATCCGCTGGTAACCAAAGATGACTCTGAGGCGGCGGCTCGCCGAGGTGACACTGACATGGCCTCTGAGCCCCGAAACAGACGGCCACAGATCAAAACTGTAAACAAACTGCAAAGAGCTCAGAGGATAATAACGTGTTAACGCAAATTCCTCTCAACGCTGTTCATTTTTCTGATGCACAATTAATGCATGCACATTCTCTTATTATGACCCTCAGCCCACCCAGTTTTGGAAATCACGTAGTGATGCGGCAGTAACGTTGTGGATGGCAGCAGGAACAAACCACCAGCAGAAATGGATAAAGAAAAGGGTCTTCTGAATGGCAGGTTCAGCTTCAAAGCCCTGACAGATGGTCCTCTCCACAAGAACAAAGTTTGTATTTACTGTTGGTGCGAACTGAATTATGTCGAGTCTCAAATACCACTTGCTGGCCAAGCACACAGCTGATGCAGAGAGCTCTCCTCCCCCTCCACAAAGGAAGACCACGCTGGCTAGTTTACAATGGAGACGCCTGGACAACTCTACAAGCGACAAAGTTTCAAAAGCGATAGCTAAAGGGGTGGCTACAGCTTGCAGGCTGATTAAAATTGTGGGGGAGGAGGGTCTTCTTGATATAATTTGCATCGCATCCAATGACTGCATGTATTACTTGCCTTCAAGAGCTACCACTGTAACCAAGAGACACTTGTATGAAGACAAGAAAGCTAAAGTGGAGGAGGCATTGGGACAGACAAAGATGGTTGCGCTCACCAGAGACTACTGGACTTCTCTTAGCAATCACAGTTACCTCGGGGTCACAGCACAGTATTTTGATCCACAGTAGGAACTTCGGTCACAAGCTTTGACTGTTATCAAGACAGAGGAGAGGCATTTCGCCAACATGTGTGCCAAGCACTTTATGCAGGTAGCCAGACAGTGGGACATTGAGCATGAAGTCAGCACACTGACCACTGATGATTGCAGCAGCCAGGCAGCTCCCGTTCGAGCATATGCCTCCATTGAGCCGTCACAGTTTCTCTACAGAACAGTCCGTTTGACAGTGCATTGGCAGAAAGGTAGTGGGCCATTTCAAGCATAGCCCACCAAACAGCAGTGAAGCTTGAACAGCAGCAAATTGCACACCTTCACAAGAGTCACTCACAAGGGATGGAACAGTACCCTGGAGATGATCAAGCATGTTCTGAGAAATCAAGAACCACTGAGAGATGCACTGGCCCTACATGCAACCCACATCACCATGCCATCAGCTGAGCTGGATAAACTAAACCGAAGACGTTGGAGACACTGCTGGAGCACTGCAAGTAATTTAGTGATACTCTCACTTTTAGTGTGTTTGTTTCTTAATCAAAGTGGGTCTGTGAAGTGGTAAGAGTGTGTGTGTGTGTGTGTGTGTGTGTGTGTGTGTGTGAGGGTGAGGGTGAGTGAATGTAACAAGTTCCTACATGGTTAAATCCAAGGAGACCTTCACAACAGACATGAGAGGAACGCAAGGGAAAAACATGGCTGAGGATTGGAGCAGCAGTGGATCCTAGGTTTAAGGACGTCAAGTGTCTGGGAAGACCTGACAGGGCTTTGGTGTGGCGTTCAATTAGTAAGTAAGTAAGATCCGCTCTTCTGGTCATGTTGTTTAGAAGAAGTGAGCTGCCCTGTCATCCAAAAATGTAAACAGGCTTGTCTATTTGAGCATCTGGTTCAGTGCAAAGAAACAGAAGTAATGGGGATAGCCCATGTACTGTATGTTATAGTTTTTTTCATTTGTCTTGTTTTGCCTTTTTGGTGTTTCCATGTTCATTTTGTCAGGAAAAAAATGAGAAGGAAGGAGGCCTAATCGCGAGTTAACTGCGGACAATCATGCGATTAATCGCGATTAAATATTTTAATCATTTGACAGCCCTATTACAAATTTGATATGGTGAACTTGGTGGTAAACAGTTTCTTATTTTTAGCATGAACATATCCAGCCCAAGCTTCTCCTCTTCTTGAAGCATCCCTATAGCGCAGTAGTTTAAGGGCCCCTGTCCATATAGCATTTTTTTCGTGCAGAAAAGCACTAGCTGTGTGCTCAAGAGCTTTGAGATGAAGTGTTCGTGCACTGAGAGAAACAATGCTGCACATGCGTCTTGTCTCTATGACAACAATATCTTGACAACCTCCACTGTATGATCCACACTGCCCCTTTGTGGTTTACTATATGTTTGTGTTTTTATTTGACTCTGGACATCAGAGCGAGGAGGATGCAGGTGCATGACGTGATCCATACGAGACAAAAATACAGTGCATATTATTGCCTAGGTCGGGACAAAGAGAAAGAGCAATGGTGACGTCACCTTCGCCTTTCTGAAAAATTGAGAGATTTCAAATTGAAGCGCTTGGAGTGGTCGCACAAAAAAGGCAGAGCGCTGCCTTTTCTCTAGCCAGCTGCCTGCTGCTCACTCCTCATTGGGAACAAGTGAAGACGCTGGTGCTTTATGCTATCTATGCTACGCTATATAGACACGGGCCCTAAAGAGCATCAAAGTCCAAGCCAGAGGGTGGTTGGATGGGTCATACAGCTGGATTGTCCCTGGAGACCGCAGTTTGTGTCCACACTGTGACCAAGAGTCAAGCGAGATTTGTTTTTGGGTTAAGTTGTGTAAAAAAGTTCATGTATGTAAATGATGTAACTTGTGTTCTGTGATTTACGTCGCTCACATACAGATGTCTGTCCTTTCAGAAGAAGCCATTACTGCAATGTTAAAGGTGCCGTGACACTAGAAAAAGGAGGGGGGACTTCTATTTTATCCAGCCTATTTTGCATTAGCTGCAGTGCGCACCAACAACCACCAGGTGGCACATGTGAGCAGTCCAGACTACAGTGAACACATCAGGGCCCTGAGTTTCTCTCTCCTCCCTCCGGAACCAGACACCCTGTTTTATTTTCTCATTGACTCAGTCCGTATCTACAGAGCCCTTCTAGGGTCACATGCTAGAAAAAAAACTGGATCTGGAAATCTGTGCAAACAGATTTGTAAACCGTGCGATACTGAGATATTGATAGTGATCAATAAACAATAAAAAGATGATGACAACAACTCCGTCTGACTGTATATGAGAAAAATACTCTATTTAACTAGAGCAGGAGGAGCGCTGCAGTGCATCTCTGTGTGCGTAATGTGGTACGCGGATCTCAGTCCTCTGGTTGGACCGGACAGGTCATAAGAACTATCAATCTGAGTAATAGGGGATGGGGTGTGGGTGGGTGAAATAATTAATCTTGATGAGGAACATATTGTGGGGTGGGTATATGCAATGCCAACTGAAAAATATGTAGTAACACATCTTTAGTTAATTTAACTTAGACCACAGAAGAGCTATTAAAGTTAAATATCAGCCGAAGCAGTCATATTAACATAGCGTTACCCGGGAATTACACTGGTTGCATGTACGTTGCAGAACGGCACCGCTATGGTTCTGTTCTGTGCTCCGCCGTCCTTCAACCCCCACAGGCTGCGTTTTGAGTGCAGCACGGCGCACAATCCTGACATCAGGATTTTACTGTCATCTCTGCTGCCACTTAGTGTCTAAAGTTATCAAGTGCAGCTCCCCCTTTTATCGCTGCGGCATCACCACGGTAACGCAGCGGCAAACATGTCATATGAAAGGAGAAACAAACTTAAAGTATATTTTTGTGCCTAAACCTAACCAAACCGTGACTGTTTCACAACAATAATTACAGTCCATGAGTTATAATCTATCATCATATGTGAAATGTTTGTAAGCAAGCTTTATTCTAAAAGTCTAACCAGATGTTGCATATTAATCATTACTAACTTGAGAATGGAGCCCTTCACATACAAAACTGATGGTAGACCTCCTCCTTAATCAGACTTGGTCAGTCTTTTTACTACCTCACCTGACTGGCTCTGAGTGTATCATTTTTGCTGCGGATGGGTTCATATTGGAGTTGTTTGAAAGCTAAAGGGTACCCTGTGCATCTGAGATGGTGTTGGGCATGAGATGTTTGTATTTGATGAGCTGGGAATGAGAACGGTCTGGTCTCCCTCTTGCCTCTGTGGTGGAGGAATGTTTACAGTTGGTGTAATCAATCATTTTTTAACAATCTCCACCCTGATGAGGACGAATGAGAATAAATGAAGGCTTCCAATATAATTTTTCTGCTTACATTCTCGAAGAGTAACATTTGTTTTTGGTGGTGTATACAAATATTTTTGTTCCCTTTTGGGTTTAAAGGGTGTGGAGAAGCAATGTGTTTATCACTAACAAATCAATCCGACTGTGTTACATGTCTCTCATTAACAGCAACCCGGGGCAGATTTTTCTACAAGACTTGTGTCGAGGTGCCTCCCGTGACGTTTCCCTTCAGTTCGGGACATCATCTCACACTTTCTGATGAAATTGTGCTGCAACTGGGGATTATCTTTGTCAAAATTAACCTCTCAGTCGAGAGAAAAAACAGCTGCAGTAAAAAAGACAGAACCCTGGGGAAAATATCTGCCCTTCTCGTCAGTCCTGTTGGTGACAAAAGTAGTGACAGATAACTTTCAGGTTTATTTATATGACGAAACACACAGCAACTCCACACACGTCAGTCTGGGTAAAAATAAAACCTGTGACCAGGCTGTGCTGGCATCTGGATGGCTGATGATGGAATTTACAACACTGAGATACAAACTGTCTCTGTTTTCTGTTTCCTGAAAAGACGCTGAGGAATAAGATGCTTACTTTGCTTTTTTGGTGAATCACCTTTGGTCACCTAACAGAATAAGAGACGACTGCAAATCCACCGGTTCTAATATCAGCTGTAATTCTCCAGTCCTGCGCTTCTCCTCCCTCCACTCCATCCCTCTCTCCTTCATTACTTCTCCATATGTAGATAGCTGCACATTATTATTTCTCTGCCTTATTTTGCTGACACAACACTAGCCAAATGAAGTGAGATATACGGCTGGGCTTATTGGTGGAGATGGCCAATCCCTTCTGGCCAAAACCATTAACAAAATGGACCACACTTTGTCTCCTGGTGGTTTTCAAATTGTCGTGCGTTGAGGAGAAGGAGGCTATTTTTAGAGCTTAATCACATGTGGGAAGAAACAAACAACAAATCAACTCAACTTTCAGCTGTCCACAGATTTCTGCTAAGGTAGACCGTGAAGATAAATACAACTGGACACTGAAAACTGGATCCAAATGTGGCCAGTAATGACTGTATCCTGACTTCCATCATAACTAAACAGAGTAACTGAGTAAATTGAGAGGGCAATTAAGAGATTTAAAAGATAATAATAATTTACAGTAGTCTGCAACCACAGGTGTGGGGCAGAGGTCTAATTGCTGCAATTACAATATATGCAATTAATATTGAGAAATAGCCAGTGTGTTGTTTAAAAGTCATGTAATATTTACAGCAATTTGTTACAGGTTTTGTATATTTGGATCTGAATGTCAAAGAAAAAAAAATTATAAACCAAGTTCCACGATTGTACCTTCTGATGAGACTGGATTATAATGCCAGATTTAGACTCAATAGTGCCACCATGTGGCCATTTATATAATATATAATAATATTATATATAATAATATATTACATAATATATAATACACCTGACAATGGCATAGCGAATTAAAATCTGGCAATAAAGAAGTTGAATGTATGTTGCACAATGTAGTGGCCTGAATTTTGACACCTTCACATTGAGATTGGTTCAATCCTAAATGCACTTCCACTATTCTATTTTGTCTGGCACCAGGCACGAAAATCTCCCAGGAAAATGAAGGCTGACTGCTGATCCAGTCAGGCTGGCAGCCTGGCACCATTTCTATCTGCTCACGTTTCATCCTGTGTTGTTGGTAGTTGTGACTCTGAGGAAACCGAAACAATCCAGTTGTCTTTGTGACAGCTGTGCCAACAATAATACCACTTGGAAACGATAGGTGGGGCGAAAGTTGTCTTTCCACTTGTGCATCCTTGCAACATATGTGATGCTGGAAGCTTTCTAAAGCATTGAATATTTTCAGGGCAACATAGCGAGATACTGTAGCTGGCAAGCTTACTGTTAACCAGCTAGCTAACTGAAAAAAAGATATCACTAGTCAGCCCTAACAGCAACTCTTGCTGGCTTGTTAGCTAACAGGACAATTAATTAACACAGCCTGCTTGTTATTGCAGACCTGTTGTGTTGTAGAGCAGATCACACTCTGGTAGAGCAGGGTCTTATAAAACTTGATGGTGTGCCACAGCTAATATGATAGCCACCGCCTTTTTGGACTCTCCAGCTCTCTGTTCCCTCAAAGTTCAGCACTGTCATGGTGGTTTTCTATTGGTCAGCAGTGCAAATGCCATGTCAGTCTTTTTCAAAGAAAATTACGCAAAATCTCTGCAGGGTTTTACTTCATCTTCATGAGTGCATCCACTGAGTGATTCCATTAAAAATAACCTCAAAGTTGAGGACCTGGTCCTCAACTTTGCTGATAAATGAGGACTTAACTGTACCCACACTGAGAATTCATGAGGAATAGGTAATTTCCAGCACTTTGGATGTCTGCCATTGCTCAGACTTCTTCATTGTGTCCTACGGTTGTCTTGCTTGCTATTGGTGACACTGCCTTCTATGATTTCCAGTGGTACTGCTCTGTTTTGTCCGGATCTGTATGGTTCAGCACACATGCACAAATAGAGCCGAGATGAACACAGAGTATGAACGGATGGATCCATCTGCAATTGGAATTTTTGTCACCCTTATGCCAATAACTTACAAGCATTTTGTTTTATTTAATCCAACACCTATTAGGAATTAAAATAAACTTAAAAAAGAATATATTTGTTTAAATTGTTTGTTGATATTTTTTCAATGTTTTTTCCATACTTGGCTGCTACTATCATGATTCCTGAACACACTGAATGATGAAATTAAGCGGAATGAAACCTGACTGATGCTGTCAAATGAGATTCTTTTTCATATACAGGCAGCACTACGTCAACATGACTCACTTGAAAAGTTGTACAGTTCATCCACATGCAAAACCCTAATAATATTCCTGTGCAGCGTTAAGGTATGGTCCAAAAAAACCAAAAAAAAAACACAATTGTCTATCGCTGTGTGTAATTTGATGCAGTTCTGGTATCAGAAAAAGATTCTAAACATTTTCTGTTATTAAAATAACGCATTCAGAGGAGTGTGCAGCCTGGGTTGAGGTATGTGCTCTCTGAGGGCTTTCTAGTTTGGAGTTTGCTCTGTGTGTGCGTGTGTGTGTGTGTGTGTGTGTGTGTGTGTGTGTGTGTGTGTCTGGAAGCAGGTACAGTATAAACAGTGTGGGCATGTGTGTGGGAGAGAGAGAGGGAGGACGAGAGACAGCCAGCGTGGGTGTAGGTGTGGTGCGATCGGCCCGGCTCATTTCACAGCTGTATAGGGATTAGGTGGAGGAGTGCGGTGGGGTAAGCTGTCTCTTTTATCTCATTCAAACATGTTGCTAATTCAGCAGAGAGCGGCTGCCGCGGGAGCCTGTGCCACTAAGCGCTGTATCATTCTCCCTGCCGTGAATAAACTGCTAGTCCTAATCCCCAATCAGCCGCCGTGACACGGATTATCACCCGCGACAAGCACAGCGACCCGGCAGAGAGGAGAGGAGAGGAGAGGAGAGGAGAGGAGAGGAAGGAGGAGAGGAGAGGAGAGGAGAGGAGAGGAAGGAGAGGAGAGGAGAGGAGAGGAAGGAGGAGGAAGAGGAGAGGAGAGGAGAGGAGAGGAAGGAGGAGGAGATGAGGATTAGTGGAGAAAGGTGGAAAGAAGGAGAGGAGGAAAAAGTTTAGGAGACAAGAGGATGGAAAGAAGGAGAGTGGAGAAAGGAGAGGAGGAACAGAGGGAGAGGAAGGGAGAGGGGGGAAGAGAGGAGGAGAGATGTGATACAGGAAGAAGGAGTAGAAGAAGAAAAGAAGATGAGGGTTAGGAAAAGGAGAGCACAGGAGAAGAGAGGATGAAAATAAGGAAAAGAGAGGAGAAGAAAAATGTGGGTGGAAGGAGAGGAGACGAGGAGAGTACAGGAGATGAGTGGATGAAAAGAAGGAGAGGAGGGAAGTGAGGAGAGGAGGGGAGAGGAGAGGAGAGGAGAGGAGAGGAGAGGGATAGGAAGGGGGACAGGATGGAAGAGGGGAGGAGAAGAGATGTGGTGAGGAAGAGAAGACAAGTGGAGAGGATGAAGGATGAGGATTAGGGTAAAAAGGTGAAAAGAAGGAGAGGAGGAAGGAGGTGATAAAAGGAAGAGTGGGAGAGGAAGGGAGAGAGGAGGGAAGAGGGGATGAGAGATGTGATACAGGACAGGAAATCAGGGGAAAGAAGGAGAGTAAGAAGTAGTAGAAGAAGAAAAGGAGATGAGGGTGAGGAGAGATGAGGAAAGGAGAAGAGAGGGTGGAAATATGGACAAGAGAGGAAACAGAAAAGGTGGGCAGAAGGAGAGGAGATGAGGAGAATATAGGAGATGAGAGGATGAAAAGATTGGGAGGAGGAAAGTGAGTAGAGGGGAGGATAGAGGATGTGGCAAAGGAGAGGAGAGGAAGAAACTAGAATACAAGAGAGGTGAAGAAGGAGCGGAGACAAGAGGAAGGGAATGAGGAGAGGAGGGAAGGGAGTAGAAGAGGAGCAGAGAGGAGCAAGAAGACAAAGACTAGAGGAAAAAGGAGAAGACACAAGAGGACAGACAGGAGGAAGAAGGTGATGAGGGAAGACAGGACAACAAATTC
Organism: Pagrus pagrus; assembly: GCF_965226575.1. NCBI lineage: Eukaryota > Metazoa > Chordata > Actinopteri > Spariformes > Sparidae > Pagrus > Pagrus pagrus. Next base: position 31,622,407 of record NC_140190.1, on the reverse strand, counting down.
AGGAGGAGGAGAGAAGGAAGGACAGGTGAGAGGAGGACAGGAACGGAGAGAGGAGATGAGAGCAAAACAAAGTACAAACAAAGTTTCTCCTCACACAACAACTCATTTTTAAAGGGAGTCAGGACGTCAGTTGGGGTCCAGTCACACCACCCTGCACTGATGACGTCCTCATCGGGGACGCATCAGGACACATTAGCGTTTACAATATAAAATATATGTGGTCAAATGCGTCTCAGACCACTTCACCAAGTGATTTGCGATGGGATTGGTGATCATTTGCAGCTGTCCACTTTTGTTTGGATCACCTGAGACGCACGCTGAACTTTTCTTTTGAGAGAGGGCACCTGAATGCCTCATGATGCATCACCATGGTTTCAGTTTGTGTGTTTGTGTCGTCCCTGTTGTCTTTCCAGCTCGGTGTTCCTGTGTGTTTATGTGTCAGAGCTGTAGATTGAATCCTGCCCACAGGGACGAACACATGGGACACGAAGATTCAAACAAGACCCCAGAGAGAGCAGGCCCTTTTTACATCTGCTAACAGCTTCTCCCTGCAACACACTGTCTCTCTCCCTCTGTGTGTGTTTACTTCTCAGCTAATTGAGATCTAATTGCTGTAACATGGTGTAAAGCCCGAGCCCAAGCCGCCACCGGGGAAATATCGCTAACAGCCAGCTCCTCCCGCAGGGTATTGTGGGTAGCAGAGATGTCAGAGCTACTTAGCCTCAAAGCAGAGCCTCTGAAAACAAACTTTCCTCTCTTCAGATTCAATAAACGACTGCACAGATAAAACACACCACGAGCATGACAAAGTTCAATCAACTGCCCTCAAACCAAAGAAGTGCCATCTGCAAAATCTGCTTCGTATTCATCAACTTAATGTCCTGTAACATCCATCCGTCTCCTCAGGTAGTTGACCACAAACATTTCCCACTTTATGACGGTGTCATTGTGATGAGTGGTGGTGTCCTAATAAAGCAAAGCAGCAGAGTTCAATCAGGTATTGAAATAAGCCGAGCTAAGTGCCTCAGAAGAGAGGCGATCATCAATGGCATGAAAAAGAGATGAGGTATTGATATAGTTATGAAACCAATGTTTCAAAACATGCCACATCATCAGCACAGCAAGATGAGATATAAATATACATCTTCCTCTCACAGTGATTATAGAATTACAGCTCAGAGAGAGAGACCCGACCAAAACCATGAACTGAAATACATCACAGAGGCTGATTAAGATTCTTCACAGTGGCAACAAATGGCAAATCATGCTGCTGTTTAACACATTGTAATGTGAGTAAAAGAAGATTCTTGAAACAAGCTTGAGTTTGTGTTTTTTAGATTATATTTTCTAATGTGCTTTCATGTATCTTCAAAATATATTTTCTGTATTCCTTGGCCCCTCCTTGGGCAAAGTAAAAAAGAAAAAAAAGTTGCTGAGCTTTAGTGAATCCCACATTACTCTCACTTTCCAGGCAATGTGTTCAGTTTGTTTTTTACACTGTAGTATTACCTTATGCCAGGTTTAATGTGTTGTAACTCAGTAGTTCAGAAATATGTTTGAATAATAGAGGTCTAAATCTAGATTTTGACACAGGTATCCTCTTCATAACAGGGCCTACAGATTAGCATGATAAGGACCCACTTTAAGGCCCTTGTCAGGTCAGTGAATCACAAACCCTGCTTCTGTCAGGTTTCTCCAGAATGGCCCACCCCACCTTTGACCTTCATTCTGATCTGCACACACCCCCTGAGCCAAAGTAAGATGAGCATAGAGTTGTAAAATTATGAAACTAAAAAAGCTGAGAGTGCTCGTGAGAAGTAGCAAACTTGCTGCTCACACACGTTTCAGGGTGTCACTAAAAAACAAACCCAAAAGAGTAGTTTATGAGTCAGTTCCCTTGTGGGTGACTGAGACGAGCCAGCTAACTTTAAAGAACAGGCCCTTTCATCACTCTCTGGTGACGTTTGCCCAGGTTCTAGTCCAGTCTTCACTTCAAGTATGTGCATTTTTTATTGGAGTTTCAGTTTGTTTTATCTGGTGTTACACTTTGAAAGTAAAGTCACTTAGCATGCTGAATATTTAACAAAAACGCTTCCTCAATTTCACTGAAAAGTTTACGTACGTTTTAAGTGCGCTTTTAAGCACGCTTGAGGTGTTTTTTTGTCTTTTTTCTAAAAAGAGTAAATGCCCCCCACTGGAGACGGAAACACCCTTCCAAATAATGTCTGACTTTCTGACCCGGCTGCTACCTCCGCTCTGATTCAGACAAAAGGATAGCAGCAGATTAACACAGTTTCCTGATTTATCCACACAGACTGATGTAACCTTCCTCACATTAATACAAGAAACAAACAGAAATGTCACATTTCCACTGTGTTTTCTATGTTCACAGTTTAGGGTTCAACCAGCACTTTTTTTAATTACGTCCTTTTTTTGCAGCTTCTTCTTCTGTAATGGTTTAATGGTTTCCGACCGGACAACTGGTGCCACCAACTGCTTATCTCAGTGGACATTTTCTTTTGAAGAATTTCAAATAATTTGTAGTTAAGAGGCTAAAACTGCAAAAAAGAAAAAATACATTGGTAAAACCATTTAGTTATGATTCTTACATGTTTAACTAGAGATGGAGAGTGGAAACGAGGCTTGCCCCCCTGCATGTTAAAAATTACACTAACGATGCTTAACTACCCTAACGAGCATGTATCACCTGCCCCCGCCCTCCTCACCCACTCATGATTGATCCATAAAACCAACCAGTTACCACTGTCAAAGCAGATAAATCAACCAATCACATGCATGGATGTGTTTAATCACACATTAGTCTAATGCATATCTCCTGCTGTTTGGGGAGCTGCTTTTACTGCTGACACACACACACAAACACACACTGAAACAACAGCCCAGCAGGGCAATCTTCCGCCCCATCAGTGCGTTAACTTTCTAATTTACTGTGTTCTTGAGGTGGAGGAGATAGTGAATGAAGAGGAGCCGGTCCCTCACGCCAGCAGGGGCTGGAAGGCCCCCTGGAGCCCCGACACACACTCAGACAGTCTGAGTGTCCCTGTGATACACACTCCGTCTGCACCGTGGATGGCACCATGATGACATAATTGTGTGTGTTTAATGCAGAAGCTTGTGTTCTATCTTCCACTGAAGTACAGTTCAAAAAGTGGTGCTGCACATATCCATGCTGAGAAAGGAGGATGAGACGAATGTATGTATAACTTACTCGGATATCTTTATAGTATGGTTACAAGCACTGAGGGACTGCAGCCTTTTCCAGCATAACCTACAACTGTATGAAAAAAAGATTTTAGTAATCACATGCTGCCCTCTTCAAAATCAATAAATTCCAGCCAGTTAAATCTTTTTGCCAAAGAATATTCAAACAGGCACCTCGTGCCCATGGTTTAGTCATGCTAGCTAAAAAGATCCGTAAGCTAATGAGGTCAGGTGTGGTTTTGGCGAGGCTACACCAAATCAAATTAGATTAAAAGCATTTGTTTTACATAAAGAGAATATGATATAAAAATACTCTAGCCTACTATAAATTTGCAACAAACAACTTAGACAATAATACTGTATGTTTTTTAAGTTTGTGGTGGAGTTCAGACCAAAAGTGCAAAATTGAATTTACTGCAACTTTTATTTACAGCTGGTCACGTGAACTATTTTCGACCAACTCTGCCTACATCTAGACTGAAATCTTTCCCAACCTTCCATCCTACATGGAAATTCAGCTTTAGGGTAATATTTTTAACAGAAATATGTGCAAGCAAATGAATGTGTATGTGTGAAGTATGATGAGATGTGAGATGTCTCAAAACTAGAAGGCTACACCGTAGAGAGACACTTTACACCCTGGTCAAATCTGGAGATTGCTCAGCTCTCAGATGGAGTTTGCCAACCAACTTGAAACGTTGAAAACATTGTTGTTTCCAGCTCGATCAAAACTTCACACGTACTGTAATTTCTCGAATCTTTCTTGAATCGAAGCTACTAGACTCATAGCTCTACATCAGTGTCTGCATCCTCTTCAAACTCTTCAAATATGTCCCTGCTTGCTCTCAAGTTTTGCTGACTAAAAAGTGCTTCGGTTTGTTTTGTGATCAATCCACTAATTTTGTCATAACGGACCTTCAACCATCAGGATGCCTAAACAGAACATGTGTAATGGACTTTTATGTGTGTGTGTGTGTGCTCTGCTTGGTGGGTGAAACGTCACTGGGAGTGCCAGGGCAGAGACAACAGCAGATGAGAGAGGCTGAGCACCAAAGCAGCCGTGAAAATCCTCTCTACATCCTCCTCTTCTGCAAGCAAATCCCTATGAAATGGAATCATCTTTTCTTTCTCCACCTCCTTGTCTCATCCCATCCTCCTTAACAAACCCCTTCTTATCCTCTGGTCAGTCCCTTTCGCCCAAAGTGCCCCACTGTGGAGTTCACTACTTCCGTTGTTTCTCTCTCTGAGGTTCCGGGTGATTCTTCAATGGTCGCTCTCATTTTCATAAAGCGACAATGTTCTGCAGGAAGACAGAATTAAGCAGGTAAGTCACGGAGAGAAGAGAGCGTGAGCGGGAGAGAGATGGAGAGACAAAGGGAAAGACGAAGAGAGGGAGTAAAAGTTACTGGTCAGCAACACCGCGGGCATCATAAATCAGATTTCCCACAATCCCCTGCGGAGGGGCCCTTCGCTCGGCCTTGTGTGGACACGCTCAGCGGGGCGCGGAGCATCGATTGGCGTTGCCATGCCGATGCTGACTGTGCCGGGTTCGGAGGGCGAAGGGGTGAGGTGTGTGTGTGTGGGGGGGTGTTGGGTGTGTATGTGTGTGGTAGTGGAGGTGTGTGTGTGGGGGGGGGGTGTGTTGGGTGTGTTTGTGTGTTAGTGGAGGTGTGGAGGGGGGGGTCATGAAGAAATCTGCCTCAGCATCAAACTAAAACAGCAAACCAAACCCAGGAAAACCAAGGTGTGTGTGTGTGTGTGTTTGTGTGTTTGCACAGGAGAATGTGCAGACTCGGGGGTAATTTCCTCCCCCATCAGCACACCCTCACTCACTTCAGTACTTGCCCCCTTCTTCTTCTTCTTCTTCTTCTTCTTCCCCGCTCATCACAATCTTCTGCCCACTCAGTCCGGGGCAAACAGGGGGAACAAGACCTTCCTGCTGCTGCAGGGTTTGTGTTGAGAGGCCGGGATTGAGCTCACACAGCCGGAGGGCAGCTGTCGACTCAAACACTGAGGCCTGGAGAGAAAACACAAACTGACATCAACCAACATGTCAACTTTATCTGTTAGTTTGTTTGAATAGCCCTTATGCCTTAGTTAACTCAAGGGAGAGGGATTGCAATAGTGAAGTCATACTGTTATAAATGCATCCTTTTCATTAGCTTAATTATAGAAGAGATGAAGCATTCCCTCTTTAGAAAGTAGCTCCGATGAGACTTGAGGTCTGAGTGTTATTCCGAATGAACAGGACATTGCTCCTGCTGGTTTAAGTTTCACTTTAAGTTTGAAAGATGCACACATTAGGATGAAAGTTTTTAGGTTATATGGCTAAATACTAACAGTAATAGGTGATCAGCTAAAATGACCTTTACTGATTACTTTTCCCCATTACTCTCATGAAACATGTCACAAATTCTTTTTCTCTACTGGCCTTGGGTTGGGTGGGTTTAGGCACGAAAAACACTTGGTTAAGTCATATTTTAGCTGGCCTGGTTCTGTCGCCACAAAATGTCCTGATGTCTTGTCAAAAATATCCATTGATTTCGTTCAAACGTTGAAACTCTGTCTTGAACAGTGGTCTCTGGCTCGGCAGCCGTTTTGCCTAGTGCTTATCTGAAGCGGGTTCATGAGCTCGACCGCACAGTGAGGGTGTAAATAACATAACTTTTCAAACCAGTTTCAGATCTCAGGGCTTCTGGAGGCTTGAATTACACCTGAGCTGTTTGGAGCCATTTTATGTTTTTGTTTTTTTTGGTTGTTTCCAGTCTCCAGCTACTTCAGTTGTTTAGCAGAATGCTGCAATGCCGCTTTTCTGTGAAGCTCCAGAAATGTTTTGTGGACTACAAAACTTTGTCCAACTTTTGACGGGCATGAGGGAGTAGATAATGACTAAATGTTTTTTTATTATTATTATTTTCAGGTGAACTGTTCCTTTAAGGCACAGTCATTACTCACATGACACGGAACGTTTTCATGAAAACTTAAACACAGGACAGTCTGAGCTGCTGAATGTCCTCTGACCATCTAGAACATTGTGATTGGCCTTTCCTCCTCTTCCTCTTCTTTTTTCTTCACACGCTAGTTTCACAGTGCTGCACAGATTTAAGCATTTCTGAAATATCGGCAAAGTTAAGAATCAGTGTTTCCATCAGCTACAGCCATGTGAATACATTCAAGAGGTTGTGACAAGATTACATAATTAATGGAACACCACATCATCACTGCTTCCAACCAAAGATGTACACTTCTTTAGATTGAATGACTTTTGATTCTTCTCTCTTCTACTGTGTGCTGTTTTATCACTTGTTCTAGTAAGACAGACAGGTATGGCCTTCAATTGTTATGATTAATTCCCTCCCAGCCCCTTCTATTCTTAATTTTTGGTCTTTCTGGTAGAATGGAAGCCTCTAACAATGAGTGACAACGTGACATAAACGTTTTGTCTTCAGAAGCAGAAGCAGTATCACATGATCACTATGAAGTCAAAAATTGTGTTTTGGTCAGCCAGTTTGCTTCTCGTCTTCTCTCTACCTCAGCCAAGCATGCAAACTTTTTTTGGTGCATTTCCACCCAATAAAATGTTGAAAATGTGCATGAAGCAGGTGCACGCAAACACACTTCCTATCACTCTGTTCCTGCTGCCAGAGACAATGTTAAGGAACTGCACGCCTCTCCTCCTCTTCTACTACTTCTTCTATCTTTCCATCCCTTCCTTGCTCTCCTTCTCTCACTCTCTTTCATAAATTTCATTAACAGAGAAATCCCATTAGCTCCCTCTCTGGCCCTGCCTCTCAGGGTTAACAACTTTGCTTAGCCATGTAAATTCAGAGCTTAGTCAGGCCGATTCTCCACACAGCCACCGCCGGATGCACGCTGTCCTCACCACATTTAACGCTATCTTTGGATATGTTCATGTGTGTAAAAATGTGTTTGTGTGTGTCTGTGTGTGTGCACGTTGGGCTCAGGATGTGAGGTCTGTGTAAACCTCTTCCAGCAGATAATCTGGATATCGTGGGTGTGTTTGTGCATCTCCATATCATATACATACTGTACATATTCTCAGGGTCTGGTGTATGAAGTGGAAGGGGACGGACACTTATCTCCCGTGGGCAGGACTGAGGAGTCTTAGCGCTGGCCTCGCTCGGCCCTCCTCCTCCCCGGCAGTCTTCCTCTGACCTCCTCCTTCCCTCGCTCAGGCTTTAACACACAAACCCGGGAAGATTTACTCCATGTTGGCACCACCGTTGGCTCGCTGGCTCCCAAACAAAGTGAAGCAGCTTAAAGTGATATTTCACTTCAGGGGAACAGTTTATTCTCTCTATTATAACATCAGGTATGTCTACGGATGGACGTGTGCCGTGTTCAAGCTTTTTTCTGGATCACTTGTAACTCTGGAAAATATAGCTTGAGGTTAAAAGTTTTGAACGAATGAATGCAAAACCCACTTTCTTTAATTGGTAACACCTCCTGAGTTGCCCCTGAACTGGTGGCAAGCATTCCTCTAAAAAGTGTCAAAGGGATGTCAAGGGTTACAAGTGGGAAACAGTTAAAACAATCGGCTTTTGTTCAAGAGCGAATAACATAACATAAAATTAATTTTCTGAAGCAGGGCTATAAAAAAGTAAGGATGTACGCAGGGCTGCATGACATGGTAAAAAAAAATCAGTGAATATATTGTAATATTTTGGCATATTTGGCAATTAGGGTTTGATTCAAGATTAGTGGGGATGATCATTTTTGCGTCACAGTTTTATTTTAACTGAAAAAACTATTAAAATCATGGGGAGGTGACATGTGTTGGAGTCTGAACCAAACAAATATGTTTTTTTACATTTAATATATAACATTTAAATTACACATTTTACTTTCATCAAAAAATTGCAGCCGCTGCGATATGGATATTGCACTTTGCTATATTGTGATTTCAATAATATTTCGTCTAATTGTGCAGCTGCAACTCATTAAATAACTGAAAAAACAGAAAGACCAAATTCACTTAAAATATATTTTTTTATACAAGTCATCAACCAATGCTCACTGTTCTGCTCTACCTTCCTAAAATGTTAACTACAGTGACACTGGTTATTTGAAGACTTCAAAGAAAGAGTCCAGGTTTTCTTACTGTATGGTGCATTAAACTAAAAGATCTGTGGCTCCAGGGAGGAGGATTGACCCATGAACAAGGAAACATGTCAATAACATTTGAGGGTCAGGGGTCAGGTGACATAAACCTGCGGGCTCCATTATGAAAAACATCTCTGAGGTTTACAGCAGCGCTCTGATCCACTTCCTGCCTCAGGCGATCGGAGCGAGAGGGGACGATGTCTCCGGGCGGTCAGCTGTGACTGTGAGCTGACCCTGTTCCCTGCTCGCTCTCAGGTGCTTTTTCACTCTATTTTTGGAGCAGGCTGCTCAATGGTTTCCTGATTGATTGTGATCCTGATCAATGGCTGGCAGTGGCTGGACTCCTGTCCCAATACTGGATCCATAGCGTCTCCCTCCCCTCTGCCTGCACAGCTTCCTTCCTCGTCTGGGACTGAAGCAGGTTTATCAATGAAGCTCACCTCCCACTCCTCTGTCTACACACTCCAGCCACTTCCTGACCCAGTCGATGTCCTGTCTGTCTCCTGACACACGGTCATGAAATAATGATCCAGTGGTGAAAAGTTGCACCAACAGAGAACCTTGACCACAACTTGATCTCACTCCCTGATAAAAAGGAGTTCAATAGAATTTTTGTTGTGGTGAACAGTGAATCATTACAGTTAAAAATCAACAATTTTCACTTATAAATATCTTCCTCAGCTCATTGGCTAACTTTTACTAAATCTCACAGAAATCTGTTAGGTATGTTTTTTGGCATCTTGCTAACGAATAAAACACAAATATACAGAACTGAAAATATATAGCCTCCATGATGAAGACACATACCAGTGAACACACACTTGCTTGTCACACTCCAGTTGGCTGGGGCGGCAGTGGGAACGAGGGTGGGAGGGGTTCATTCACTCACTGTGAAAGCACTTTGGACATCCCTGGGATGAGCGAGGACTGTCAAATCTGTCCTGACGGCATTGAGGCTTTCCTCTGTGGGATCAGGCCTGGATGAGAGCCGGCTGCAGAGGCCCAAAGCCGGGGGGATTCAGGCCAGCAACTGGCCAGGGGAGCGCGGCTGTCAGTCAGAGCGGGAAGAGGGACTGAAACTCTTCAAACAGCTTCCGCAGGATCAAGAAGACCACTCTCCCCAGCTTAGAGAGAGGCTGCTGGAGACACAGATTTGAGAGGAGGAAGAAAAGGACGTCATGTGAGACAGACTCAAGTCCACCATCAGGCCTCAGCCTCCAGCTCTGAGCTTTTGTTTGTGGATAAAGAACAAAACAAGTTATTTTGATAAAGATTATGTTCCTCTGCAGAGTGTGAAGATAAGACGAGTCAACAAAGAGCTGATCAAATGATGGATAATGCAGGCTTGATTTTTATAACAGAGCACATTGACTGATATTGACCTGCTGTCTGTTTTCACGGCCAATATTTGACCATGTCACAGATATCACACACACACACACACACACACACACACACACACACACACACACACACACACAGAGCACATGACAGTGAAATGCAGATCAGTACCACTCAAACTGGGTGTAGTGACAATGGTTTTAAGTGGACCTGTGTGGGACAGCAGGGTCATGAATAAGTGATGTCAATAAAATCACAGAGCATGGAGAGCGTCAGGGATCTCACACACACACACACACACACACATACACACACACATTTACTGTAGAAGCTAAGAGAAGCTTATGGCTTTAAAGACAGACAATATGTTAATCACAGGGATTCAGGGACAACAGGTGTTTTTATTTTCTGTGAGGAAATACAGTATCAGGGTGAATGTAAGTAGATAAGTGTTGTGATTGATTTAAAACTTAATCCACTCTTGAACATTTGATTTAATACTAGATGTTCTCACGTCGCTGATCAGCTGTTTTTCAAAGATACTGGCATATATTATGAATATTAAAAAAACTTGAAAATGCATTTTGGGTTTGGGGATTACTTTCGTAAATGGGTTCTGTTTGTTGACTCATATGCTGCTGTATCTAAAAATAATCTTATTTCCCAACCATTTAAACTTTTTAGAGGCATGAGACAAGGCTCTCCTATTTCACTTTTACTTTTCTTGTTAGCCATGGAACCACTACCAATAGCAATTAGATCGCACTCTTCAATTTGCCATATTAAAGCGGGGTCCTGGAACATTCCATTGCATGCCGACGATACTATTGTGTTTTTATCTTGGCTTGTAAAATTAATACCATCCCTCATAGAATTAATTAATCCATTTGGTGGTTTCTCTGGTTTCAAGGTTAACAAAGATAAATCTTCTATTATGTTTCTAAATGAGTATGAACAGAGAAACCCATCAATACCCCACCCATTTGTAAATGCTGTAGAATGTTTTGATTATTTGGGTATTAAAATAACTCCAAAGATAAACAATCTTAGTTCAACCAACTATGAGCCCAAGTAAGTTAAAGTACCTGAAGATGTCTCAAGATGGACAACATTACCCCTATTGTGGGAAGAATTAATATAATTAAGATGAATATTTTATATCATTTTTATATGTTTTCAAATCAATTCCATTGGCTTCCCCACCTTCATTTTCCCCAAAAATCAGAAAGCTTTTCTCAAATTTTATTTGGAAGAACAGGAAACCAAGACTTAGATTCTCTCTTTTGTATTTGCCCTATGATAGGGGAAGGTTACAACTGCCAAATTTAGAGTGGTATTACTGGGCAGCTCAACTGAGAGCTGAAATGTTTTGGTACTCTAAGGATGTCACTGTTGCCCTGGTTAGAAATTGAATTAATGTCCTCCAAAGGTTTAACACTGTATAGCTTTTTATACGCTGCACCTGTTAAGAAATTAAGAAAAGGCACAGTTAATCCATTTGTGAAAAACACCATTGCTGTCTGGCATGAAGTACATAAATATAAATAGTGATTTTCCTGTGCTATCTTATTTTTCCCCCAATTTGGGGCAATGATCACTTCAGCTAAGCTAAAAATGACATCGGATTCAAAACATGGTTGAGTAAGGGAATAGTTTCACTACAGGACCTGTATAAGGCAAAGTATCATGTGCCACAAAAACACTTCTGACAGGTCTAAAAAAATCATGACAACAACCTCCAATGTCCATTATAGAAATGTGCGTGAAAAAAACATACAAACAAAGAGGGCTGATCACCCAATTATATAACATAATGGTCAAAAACCACAAAGACAACTCTGAAAGAAAGAGACTCGAGTGGATGAGTCTTAAAAAAGAACATTTCAGCTGATGAATGGAGTAAAATATGTTCAAAGGCACAAACTCACTTGATTGAGATTAATACAATACGATTGGATAATGAGAACATATGTTTCCCCATTGAAGTTGAATAAATGTGATCCTAATATCCCTGACCAATGCTATAACTGTAATATTCATCAAGGTCCTCTTTTTCACTGCTTGTGGGAATGTGAAAAAATTGAAAGATTTTGGAGCTCAGTGATGCAACATATCTCTCAAATTACGTCTTCCCCAATATCTGTATGTCCTAGACTATGTATATCAGGCATTTATCCAAACAATTATTCTCCATCTAATAAGGAAAGAAGAATGGTTGACCTATGTGTTTTACAAGCTACATGCTGTAGTGCTCTACGCTGGAAAAGTGTTAGCTGTCCCTCTCTTGGTCACTGGTTAAAACAATTAACATCAAGTTTGGCTCTTAAGGAATTGACTTATAGGATTCGGAAAAAAGCTACTGAGTCTGACAACATCTGGGGGGCGTTTTTGGATTTTGTTAAAAATGGTGATATTGTAGAGGCATTGGAAGTGTGAAGTTTAGAAAATATTGATCTAAAGTGAGGGATGTGTGCTGTACTACAGATCAACACTTGTGATTATATACTGTATATTTTATTTGTATATGTATGTATGTCTATGTATATATATATTTATTTATTTTTTTCTTTTTATACACTGGCATATGATCTCTCTCTGAGATAGTTTTGTATGTTGAGTTGGCTGTATTGTTTTAAAAAAAGAAAAGAAAAAGAAAACAAACAAAAAACTCAAAAAACAGGTGAAATATTTTGCCAAGACAGTCTCTACTCAAGGCCATCTGACACGCTTGTTGTGGAGCTTTTGACCCGACCACATCAGCACAGCAGTTTTCTTAGTTGTCATGGGGTTCCAGATGTTAAAACTTTCCTCATGACTTTCAGCACTTCTCATCCACGACAGGTTAGAAGTTGAGCTTGTGTTCATTCTTGAACTTGGATAGTTTGGAAAGAAAAATCTTTGCTTTACTTATTGTGGTGCAGAATCAGCATGTCATCTGTGTTTTCTCCACATTTTCACTTCACTTTTCTATTACTGGAAGATTTCATAAACTCGTCTCGTTGCACTCTGGTTCAAAATAAACTATGATGGTGAGGGCCATCTTTAATCTGAATGAAAATTGGATCAAACACAAATGTCTTTAAAGATCTCAGGTTGATCAGTGACACCTTTGGTTATTGCTGGTACTGGCAGGTGCATTTTAATCACACAAATTTCTGAGTTTTGTTTGAAATAACATGTTAGGACGAGCATGTGTATCTTTGTTGTGTTATTTTATCAAAGAAGACAGATATGGTGTCCACGCTCATGCTTGTTGAATGTTGTCTTCCACGTTACAAGAAAAGCTTTGTCTTCTGCATCACATCCAATACATTAATGCATTATTTCCTGTGAATCCCTTGTGTGTAGTAACGGAATCCTGTGAGATATGAAGGGAGAGGGGGTTTTAAACATTCAAAAAACAAACTAACATTATCAAGAGAGTGTGAGGAAACATCAGTGTTGACAATATGACAAAGATGTGCTGTGTTGTAGAGATGTCTGCTGAAGTTAGCATGATAACCAGCTGGCCCCAGCCCATCCTGTGTCCTAGTACCACTTTACACCTCAAGAAGCGAGGTACAAATAGCCCAGTAGCCCCTGTAGTTTCAGTGTGTGAGTGACAAGTTAGCTATGTTTGACAAGCTGTCTTAGCTTTTAGCATAATAAACAGTTTAAACTAAAAAAGTACAGAAAAACTGAAAAATACAAACGCACAACTTCAGAATTCAAGTTTCTCGAGCTTAACTGCCTTGCTAAAGCATCGTAAAACACAGTCAAGCTTGACATAAACAAAACCAAACTCACCAACACAGTCTTGGTTTGTCTTTGAACAATCACCTCTGGTTTGGTTGAAATAAGTCCTCAATTCACAGAATAAGATATCAAAATATTCCGGCTCCATAGTTCTGATCAGAGCCACTGTAAATCGCCTCCATATTGTATTCCTGTCTTGAAAATGGCATCTGTCAGACTCGGACGCTGTGTTCAATCCCAGTTTTATGTCCAGCTGTGTCCACTGGGAGGCTGCTGAGACCTGTTGACTGTGATGACTCCTCTGTAACCCAACACCGTTGTCCAGGCAAACCGCAATCACTAGTTCCACGGCTAACTGAGCTAATTTGCTAATGGCAGCTAGCAACAGCCAAAGACAGCTACAGCAAAGAGCAGTTGTTGGTTACTCTGGTGATATGCTGCCTCCTATGCTACCTTCGATTTCTGGCCACATCTTACTAATTACATCTGTAAGTGTCAATTAAAGAACATAGATATAAATAGCTAGTGATAATTGTAAAAAACTAGAAATCTTATAAAAAACTAGAGTTTGATATCAGGCAACTCTTAAGAATAAAACTGTTAAAATATCTGCAGCTTTTATTTAAAAAAAACAACAACTTGTATTTGTTGGTTTAAACTGATGACTGCTGTTTACCAGAATGGGCTCTGATGCCTCAGAGGAGAACACAAGCTGGAAATCCCAGCAACTTGACCTTTGACCTTTTTCAGTGCTCAAGAGGGTTGACAGAAGAAATCAGTGCATGAAGAGGTGGAGGAAAGAGGTGGTGGTGGAGGAGGTGGAGGGAGGGTTGTTGGCTGGTGAGGAGAGGGAGTTTTAATTTTTCAATAGGACTGTCAAGGACACGCAGAGGTCCACCCAGCTCCACTCACCTGAAAGAATGTGTTTGGAGACCAAAAAGAAGCAGACGTCCTTGTCACACATCTGCACATTTCTTCATCTTCCCTGTGACGATTTTTAAATATCGTCGAGCTGTTTAAGAGCTATGGAAAAGCAAAAGGTTTTCTTAGACAGATCACAAAAGAACTGAAAAGAATGGTTTATTTATTCATTCACTCTGCTGTACCCAGAGGACCTGAAATGAAAGGACACATACACATGCATGAGCACACACACACACACACACACACACACACACACACACACACACACACACACACACACACACACACACACACACAGCCTCCTCTTCCTCCCTGGACAGCTGTTAGCAGTGTTTCACATGTGTGGAGAGGCTCCCAGCAGAGACAGCAGGGAGAAGAGTCGAGGGTCTGCCACTTACAGCAGAGATCACCACGGTGAAAAATTTATATCAGAGACACACCCCATCCTGGGTGTGTGTGTGTGTGTGTGTGCGTGCGCAGTAAAGGAGCACTTAAGTCAGTCCATGTTGAACGAGTGAAGTACATGTGTTACTGTGTGGAGCTTCATGTTTATTGTGATGGGCCAAGATGAAAACACTCATCCATTCATTCATATGTTTCCATCCAGTCAGACATCTTTCACTCCATCCGTCTACCAATCAGTCCATCCATCCACAGTATCTATACATCACCTATTCATCCATTTGTCCATCAACTCATCTATCCAAACATCCGTCCTTACATCTATCCATCCAATCATCTACGGTATCCATCTATCCATCTATCTATTTATCAGTAAGTCTATCATTCTTTCTGTGTATCTAGCCAATTGCTCTAACTATCCCTCCATCCATTACTCTCATTCATTGTCTATCTATCTATCACGATGAATGTAACCATCTATCCATCCATCCATTTGTCTATCTGTACATTTCTCACCCATCCACCCATCATCTGAAGATGCACTACTCGTTTATGTATATTTGTATATAAATAACTGTATATGTTCTGTAATTTGTGTAGCATGAGGGAGTTTATGAACTTCCATTTCATCATGCAACCCTGCGTTGTGTAATGATGACTAATTACCTTGTACCTTCTATATGTTCACCAGTAACTTCTTTCATTTGTTCCTCGGTCCAACCATCGTCCATCCATTGATAAGTCCAACTTTATGCTTGTACCTTATACATTCTTCCATCGGTTCATCTATATATCTGTTTATCCAGCGGTCAGTCTTGTCATCTGTCCACCCATTAATACCTGGACTGCTCATCCATCCATCCATCCATGCATCGTTACTTGTGCATTACTTCAGACGCACACGTGAATTCAAATTCACCCACCAGAATTTAAATAATAACTTGCCCGTGTTGTCCCGACACAATGAAAGAATGTTAAACAAGTTTTTCAGGGAGGCAAAGTGAGCGCAACATTTCCCCACATGCAGCCCCGTCAGATTAGATTAGGATTAGACTGAAGCAAACAGGATGTCATTCTGTGTTAATCTCCCCTAAACTCAGTTTAGCTCTACCACAGCTGACAGCTGAGGCCCATTTGGTCTGAGAGACGGCCGGTCGCTGCTGACATTATCAACCTCGCCTCTCCATCCACACGCACACACACACACACGCCCGCACACACAGACGCATGCACGCACACACACAAAGTTTACAGAGTTGGGAAGGCCTGGAAGGAACATAGTGAAGCTGGCAGCCACCTGAGAGAGTTGATCCACACAACTGCCTCCGTCAGCAACTTCCTCAGAGCTTTTTAGCCACTTTCCTCCTCTAATTCAGCTGCTCGTCACGGCCCAGGTTCACTGTGTTCCACTCCAGACATGTTTTGGGTTTGACGTCCCCGAGGTCTGAGGAGAAAAGCTACGCATGAGTCTCTCCAGGTGAGACGAAAAAGCGGAAGGGGTGAAGGGGGGACGGCCTGATTTCTACCAACCTCCGTAACTAACCTCTCATATCTCCCTCCGGTCGTCTCCCCTTCGTCCCTCTCCATCCGCTCCCCTCCACCTCGACACCCCCCTCCATCCAATGACAGCGAGGTCCTGACTGATTGACAGGTCACTGATCAGGAGGGACGTGTTCAGCCTATTGAAATCTACTTATTATCAATTATTCAGACACACCTCACTCTCTCAGTCCTCAGTGGCAGGTAGAGGCTGAATGAGTTCCTCAGTGGCTTTGGTCACATGCACACAAACAAACAAACACACACTTACGCTGTTCAGGCAGACATTTGTACTTCTGAGGACTCTCTGTGACCTAACAATAAAGAGGCAATCCCTAGCATATGGCGAGAATTTTAGTTTAAAACATTCAAACGATGACCTAACATTACAGTTTTGCTCACTTGCTTTGGTGCTTTTCTCACATCACTATTAACATTTGCACAGCAGTTAGTGCATTTCTCAAAACAATTAGTGCAAACTGCAAAACCTAGTGGATAACCTGCAAAAGCACGTCACTTGCTCAAAATGGATAGTCCATTCCTCAAAAGCAAGTATTCATGTCAATGAAACTCCCAGTGTCATCAAAATGAGAAGTCTTGACACCATCGTTTATGAACAAGATAGTCAAATGGCTTTGTCATGTTTTCATTATGACAGTTTATTCTCTCAGTGTTTTCCAATGCAAAAAAAAGGTCAGAACTCGGTGACACTACCTGAAAATGCTCAAGACAGCACTATACACTACTTGTACAGCCATTTGAAAACTACAGTAAAGTTACACATTGCTGTAGTTAGGAGGGTAAGTGAGTAAAAGACACTGAATACATATGTTTCACATTTTGACTGTATATGCTCTTTGCAATTCTACAGCATTGTGCAAAAGAAAAATACACTACAGTCACTTATTTAGTACAAACATAAGAAACACCCTTTTGGTAGAGCTGTGCACAAATGTGAACAATATAACAGTACATATTGTAACTGAACATAGGTAAATCATTCTGGCACATCCAGACGTTCCTGTCTGTCTGGCCACATATTTTCATCTACATCACATCGGATATCATCCCTTGCAATGCAGCAAGGAAAATATCTCCTGGAGTGGCGAATCCACCCTCTGCATGACTCTGCTGTGATGTTGTCACATGCTGCATCCATGGCTGCTAGCAGGGCCATTTGGTAAAAAGGGGCCCTCTTCCACCTCTGCGAGGTTGTCTTTCAATCCTATGTGGTGCAGAGTAAAATTACAGTAAACATGAGATATTATGAGCTGTTGGATTACTGTCCAATACTATATATACCTGTTCTCCCTACGAAATGTTTGAATGATTGAATTCACAGTGGTTCTTCCAACATTTGGTTGCACCCTCCGACCAGCCTCAGCCATTGTGAGGCCCTGATTGACAACATGGTCGACAACTGTAGCCCTAATTTCATTAGGAATCTGCCTATGTATTTGGCCTCTTCTCCCTCTTCCCCTGTTTTGTCCCCCTCCCCGCATCCTCAACCCTCTTCCACGATGCTGACCTTCCACTTCTGTGTCACAGAATTGTAGAACTGGTACACACTATGTCCTGCTCGGTTCATATATGCTTGCCAGGGTTCATGGGATTCATCCCTGAGTGACTGTGAACAAGTGGCTTGTCATTGGTTACAACTAATACTTCACACACCTCCTCGTGAGTGAAAGCTGAAGTTCACCTGAAGAGCAATTGTTCAATTTAGGAGACATTTTCAGGAAAAAACAATAAAGACAGGTATAAAATTTGCTTGACAGAATTTGATAACTAGTTCAACAATTTTGTATGTACAGTAATGACTCAAGCAATGAAATGAAGACTATTAGTTTTATAGAGAACGACTATTCAGCATCCATAAGTATAGTTCATTTTGACTGACATGACGTAAGCAAATGATAATGTTATAAAACAGCAGAGAAATGTATGAAAGCAGCTGATACATGTCCAAAAGCATTTGCAATTTGTTCAGAGGAAGGAGAAATTGCTACTATGATGTGCACACATGACTAAATGTTGTGGAGGTTGAACTAATAGTTATGAGAATTTTCATTCTGATCTGAGAAAAGCACCAAAGCAACTGAGAAAAACTGTAACAGAGTGTGAATAAACAACAGTGTTGACTTTATTTCAAAGTCTGTGTGCTGTTTTGCAGAGACCAAAAGCTAACCAGCCTGTTATGTCTTGTAATACCACTTTGTACCTAAAGGCAGTAAATCTGATCAGAGCCCCCGCAGCTGGAAGACGTAAAAGCATCGAGTTCGCTATTTAGACTAATAAGTAAAGAAAAAACAAACTCACAAAATGTCTAAACAGAAAAATACAACCATACACCGTCTGAATTCGGGTTTCTCTTACTGAATTCAGACGAGCTTAATCGGCTCGTAAACTCATCGTTAACCACACTTCATTCAAACTTGACAGAAATGAAATAAAACTCACCAAAACAATCTTGCTTTGTTTTTCTACAATCATCTCTCCATTGGTCAAAATGAATTAGATTCACAGAGTAAGATGTGAAGATATTCTGGCTCAGCACACCGTTTTCCCCCATTGCTGATTCCTGACTCTAATGTTCAGATAACTGACGGACTTCCTTCCTCGATCTCTGACTCTCTCCAATAAGTTATAGCAACAGGCGACCGAATAAATGCACTGTTACCTTTGATGACCTTGTGGATTTCTCTGGTTTAAACATTGTTAACAAGTACACAACAAAATATAGAACAAAGTTGTTTATAGAAATACACAAATTCCTGACTCAAGGTCAACTTGCTGGCTTTTTCTGGGGCTGTCAACCATATCACAGTTTTCCTCAGCGGATGGAGCTCACCCACAGAACATGACTTATTCATCTCAAAAGTTAAGCATCCATGTTTGACTTGGATGCTAGTTAGTTAGACACTAGTTAGATTAAAAAAAAAACCACCCCAAGCCCATCCCTGTTCAGCTCACATTCACTGGTCTTCATCAGCAGATGAAGTCGTCCTGACAGCACTGATGATGATGTGCAGGCATGTCTGAGTTTTCCTGCTATTTGATTTGAACAAAACCCCATCAGCCAATCAGAAACAAATCCAGAATATCCTGTGACAGTGACACAAACTGAGAACACTCGCTATAACTACTTTTTCAACTTTCCTCTCAGTTGTTAAAATTTCAGGACTCAACTCACATGTCGACATTAAACAACACCCGTCTCTATAAAATAAATTATGCTCAGTCCATATTTGAGAATTAAAGACAGTATGAAACTTGAAGCTTTTTAGGACAGATATAAGGACAATCTGACATATAAATATAGCATAACCAAAAGAGACCGTTAGCAGCTCTTCGCCTCCTTCTCCTCCCATTACATCCCAGCTGGGATGATAAAAGGATTTGCAGCTCTGTGTAGAATAGAGGACATCTTCTGCTACTTTTGATGCCTTTATTGAACACTTTTCCAAGGTGAGCTAAACGTCTCCTCTCTCCTCCTCCTTCCATCAAACCTACCTCTTAGCTTCCTATTAACCCTTCCAAACCCGCCCCCAGTCCGCCCAAATCCAGGCTCTGGAGGAGACAGGCCTGAAATGAATAAGGAGGCCGAGGAGGGTCAGCAAAAAGGCATGATGGGACTTATCGTGGAGCACATATGGGAATTGTGGAGGATTTGAGTGGGAGCGTAGCGGACACAGGAATGGATCAGCCTGTGACATCATTAACCACAGGGAGCTTCCATCCGCTTGGATTTCTGGGATTTCTGTAAGCCAGACGGTGAAGGGTTGGGAGAGGCCAAACGGTCGGGGGGAAGTGGCTCTCTGAGATTGAGTCACCGGAGTGTGTGATTGGACGGAAAGCTGATATTGTTATTGAATGTGAAATTTAAAATAAATGAAAGTTGGAGGTAGAAATAAGGAGCCACAGAGAGATTCAGGGTTTTTATCTCTGTCCTCTTTGTCCCCACTGTCTTTTTTGCTCCATATGACCAAAAATGAATAAACATATCCTTAATACACACATACACACTCCCGCCCATGTGACTGTGCACCCCAGGCAGAGTTTGGAAGTGTCAGTGGATAAGTTTGTCTCCGTCAGCAGGTCTGGCTGCTTGATGGTCGGACTTTGTCGAGGTGTTGTTTTTTCTCCCTTCGTTAGACTCGGCGTTAATTACTAATCTCACGGTCCAGCGCAGGACACTTGTGCTAACGTTAACTCTCTCTCACTAATGAGGGGGAAACCAGACAAACAGAGGGGATTTACAGCACATCACATGCGCACTATTTCACTGTCACGCACACAAAAACAGACACACAAACACTCGGAAAAAGAGCAGATAGACACTTCGAGGAGAGAGAGAGAGAGAGAGAGAGAGATGCTGAAGATGAGCTGAAATGATGAAGATGTGTAAACTGTACATTACCAATTTTTTGCGTATTTAAGTACACACAAAAATAAACGTGTCTTTTATTTCCTTATATAATTTTTTTTTTCCTTTTACTCTTATTTTGTAACTTTGTAACTTGTTTTAATAAACGGGCTCTACAAATAAATGTCATTAATTGGCTGGGTATCATTTACACAAGCTCAGCCACTCTCACACTGACATACACAAACTCAGAGGAACACACTCATACTGTACGTACAGTACACAACTCAAGCAGCAGCATGCTGAAATGCTAAACCAGCAAAATGTCTTTCCCTTACACCAGATGTAGCATCAACGTGGGGCAGAAATCCCCCCCCCACCCCACCCACACACACACACACACACACACACACACAACTAATTTTGTACTTCTATACATTTGAGGACCCTCATTGACGTCATGCATTTTCTAGCCCCTGAACCTTCATGTTAAACTAACTCAAACTTTATCCTAAAACCAAGCCTTTAACGTACTCTAAGGAACTTTTAACTGGTTATAAAACAGTCTCAGTTTAATACTGATGTTCCTCTATGACCTACATAAGCAGAAGAGATCAGCAGCGAGACCACTGGCTTTTTCTAAATGGTTTATCTTAATGCCTGTCACTGGGTTGTTTTCCAGATTGGACAAATCATAAAATTAAAACATTTTTTTATGGCAGAGTGCTGAGGATTAATTGAGGAGCTTCACAGTCTGAAAATGAAGCTGCTCTGTAGTCTGGTGGTACGTCACTAAAGCAAAGTTAGCTTTGTTTCACTATTGTCATCTTTTGTCCAAGGAGGCTGCCAGATTTGACTAAAAAGCAGTAGCTTTAACCCTGTAAGGGCCTTTGAACAGGTTAGGACCAGACAAACTGTCCTTACATTCCAAAAGATCCTCACTTTGCAAAATGTACTCACTTTCATCAACATGTATACTTTCTAAAAATGTTCACTTTTTCAGAAAGGCCTGACTTTCCCAAATGTGTCCCCACCTGTCCAACTGCAAATGTTCTCACTGTCTATTAAAATACTGTTTGGACTGTACATGGTTTTAAAAAATGTCCACACATTCAGAAAATGTTTTTTTTTTTTTTTTTTTATTAACTTTCTTTATTGGAAGCAATTTCACAGGCAAACACACAACAACGCTCTGTGGCAGAGACAACTTCCATTCTGACCATTTTTCCTTTAGCTTTTTATCCCTCCCACATAGAACATCCCTTAATTTCACATTAACAATACAGAATACTTAAAATAAATGCATACGCAAAGCAAAAAAAAAAGGAATAAGCAAATAAATAAAAGAATAAATCAAAAGAAAGAAGGGGGGAAAAAGGGGGGGGGGGGGGGAGGTCAGAGATGTCAAGGATTCAATATGAGTTAAGAGAGGTCTCCTTTTTACTTCCCAAAAATGTATTTCAGTTTTCAAAAGAATCCTTACTTTTCCTGATTTTTAAAAATGATCTCAATTTCCAAAAATATCCTCATGTCAAAAGTATTTCTAAAATTGTTCCTGCTTTCCCAGACTGCTCTCTGAAAATGTTTCATCAGTAACCACACTGTCCACACTTTGTGGAAATGTTTTCACTTCACAAAAACATCTTCACTTTTCAAGAATGATCCCAATTTCTAAAACTGTCCTCAGCTGTCCATCCAAAAATGTCTTGACTGTCCGTCCTTAATTTAAAATATCTACACTTTGGGAAAATGTTCTTTTCAAAAAATGTCTTCATCTTCCCAACATGTACTAAATTTACATAAACATCTTCACACACACCCCCCTCCAAAAATGTCCTCACTTAGAAAAACATCCTAAACATCTAAAATATCTGCACTTAGCAAAAAAAGTGTTACATTTTCAGAAATGTCTCACTTTGCAAAAATGTCCTCAGTCAGCCAAATTTCCTCACTCTCAAGGTGTAAAACTTTAACTGGTCCTCACAAAGATAGAAGCACAACACGCACACAGTCTCATACACACACACACACACACACACACACACACACACACACCTTGCCTCAGTGTGCCGCCCCCTGAGGGACGCCACAATTAATGACCCTCCTGATGACCGCATCAGTGCTGGTGGAGCAGGCGGCGTCCTCTGAGAGTGTACATCATGACCAGAGGTGACTTGTACGTATGTGCGAGTGTGTGTGTGTGTGTGTGTGTGATCAGGACGGTGCATATGGAACAGCTGAGGGAGGCACCTCCGGGCCCAGGTGATGTCACACAGGGCTGTCGGTGGCTGCACGGGTGTTAGCTCGAGCTTGTGTGTCGTGCAGACTTTACTTGCTCGTTTCCCTGCGCCAGGTGACGGGTGTGTATCGACGGGCCGAGAGTCTGTTTTTGCTGAGGTGTGTGTGGACGTACGTGTGTGTCGGAGGCAGACGCAGCATTTTAAAGCTCGGGCTTCAGCACAAAGGGAGCTGTGCTAGCTAACCATCAGCGCTTTAGCTGCAGCGTCTACCTTAGAGGGGGGCGGGCTGCCTCCCCCGCCCGGGAGCTCCCTGTTCTCCCCCTTCTGTGGCCCCGGAGCCTGGCAGGGTGATGAAGGAGAAGCTGTCAATAAGAAAAGAGGCCACGCAGAGGTTCAAACAAACTGCTGTTAGAGACACAAACTAACAAGCCTCAGGCCAAGGTCTCTTCTTCATCTCTCTTCTTCTCTGTTCTTCTTCTTCACTGGTCTTCAACGTCTGCTTTTTAGTAGCTCAAAGGGTCCTTTTATCATGCACGTCACAGATTCCACTCTCTTCAGCACTTTGTGCGTTTGATTACACCTGTTTATGTGCTGGTGATGTTGTTTGCTCAGCCACTCTGTGTGTGCACGTGTGTGCGTTCATGTCTCTGGTGTGTATGTGCATGTGTTCTCTTAAACCAACCTGCTGACACAAGGTCTGTCCAGTTTAGATACCAAGCACCGAGGGCACTGCTGAACTTGAAACTCTCCTCTAGTTCTTCAAAGTTTACACTGACATAAGTGCTCACATTTACACTCGCGCTCAGCTCCTTCATGCACACATCGCCTCGGTGTGTGTTTTAGCTGCAGGCTGCACTGACGTTACACATTAGGGCAGAATCTGGATTTTTGCAAACATAACACAACAGATAAGCTGCTGGAGCAAACTTGGCTAATTTCTGGTTTTACTTTGAGAATTTAGGGTCAGTGAGGACAGACTATCTGCTCTAATATGTGAAAAATATTCATCCAGAAGACTAGAACTGAAACTGTAATCCTGTTTTACCTCCATTCCTGTGGTTCAGTCATTCATCCATCCATCTTCCATCCCCTTATCACTGTAACAGGGGTCTCCCATGACAAAGTGGTCCTAGCTGAAGCACCGAACAAAAAACAATCCACTCCGACAGCATTTTTTGAGTGTTTCTGACGTCCCTGCCTCATCTATATGTCAGCAGACACTATTCCATTTCTGCAAATACTAAAGAATAAAAGAATAAAAGGAATTCTGTGTCTTCCCTACCTTTTATTGCTGCTGGTCTTGCACAGACTCTATTCTTGTCCTTAAAGATATAATATCTATTGATTTGACTTTGAAATGTCTAAAAACATCTAAACATTTGTTGTACATTTTTCAAGTTGTGTACTAACATAATCTCAAATGTTTCTAACCATGTTCAAACCCAGAGAAATGTTGGTTTTGGTGGTATTTTTCAAATCTGTCAGTCTGGAGAAAACTGTCCGACTTCTGTCTGTGGTGCTGACAGAACAGCATGTTCAGAGGACGCTGACAAACATTTTGGAGGTCAGAGTCAGAGTAGACTAGACGGATGCTTCTGTAGCATGTATGGGCAGTTAAAATCCAGCTTCTGGTGAGAGTTTAGTCATCTGTGATCCTTTAAGATCTCTTTTGAAGATCCTAGAACAGGATTGACAAAACCTGCATGGTTATGAAAATCTTGGTTCTGTCTCGAGGCCAGACCACCTATTTATACTTGACTCTGGTGGCTTGGCCTGAGCAGTCTTTATCCAGGGGGCTGCTGCCTTTCAGATTCAAGAGAAAAGCTATTGTCTAAGAGCAAGTGATAGAAATGTGTCTTTAGTTGGATTAAAACAAGATGAAGAAGCGTGGTGGCCTGAACCCTGGATACAGACCCCAGCTTGTGTCCCCTGCAGTGAGTCCTGTGACCTTAGATGCTGCCCATGATTAGTTTTTATGAGGCCTAATGAATGCTTATGCATTCTCTGACCAGCTCTGATTAATATTGATGAGGTCCCAGGATTGCTGACATGCACCTTTCCAGAAAGGCTTGATTATGACCCGTGCATGTTAACACATGAGCCGGCTTTAAGAGGGACAAGAGGGGCGGTCGGGTGGTGTCTTTCACCGTGAACATCACAACAACACGTATATAGCAGGTCATGGTCACATCATAGTGAGGAAGATGAGGGTGAACCAGCAGGCAAATGAAGCAGTGATGAAAGAGGAAGAACACCGTTTTGGGAGGGTTGGGGTTTTTGTGTGGACCCAAAATGCAGAGACAGGAGGCAGAGAAACAGTCCAAGGGTGTTTATTTAACAAACAAATGTTAAACAATGAAACGTGAGCGCAGGCAGGTTGGGTGGCGTGGTCTGGAGTTTTCAGGCAGGCCAAAAATGCTGAGAGCTGAGCAGAGAGACGCTGGAGAATCTGAGCACAGAGGAGGAAAAAAGCACAAGCATGACTTGAGATCCAATCTCAGACAAAAAGCACAGTAGCAAAAACACACAGCAAAAACACTAGAAGCACGTAGCAGCAGCATTCACTGAGGAAGTTACTTGAGCTTGGTTATTTTCACCATACGTGACGGAACAATCTGGCACTGGAGTAGTGGAGAGCAGGGTAATACAGCCAGAGGATGATGAGCTGATGGGAAACAGGTGCGTGTCTGTGCTGCAGCGGGGACGGTGACCACGCCCACGGACACACACACACACACACACACACACACACACACACACACACACACACACACACACACACACACACACACACACACACACACACACACACACACACACACACAGGGAGAGAGCAGGTGAAGGAGGAAGGAGGGGGAAAAAGACAGGCGAGAAAACACACAAACAAAAACCCAGCTGCCACGGCAGCTCCGTGACATGTTTTCAAGAATGAAAGGTTGTGTTTGACATCGCCATGGTCACTCATAAATGCATGTTTGTGTGTTTGACAATTGACATAAAACATCAAAATACAAATACTTACTACTAAGGCCTCGTCCACATGCATACAACACAAACATTTTGGCCTCTTGTTCACACACGAATGGAATATAAGAATCTGTTTAAAATGATCTGCTCTTTTTAAAAGAGTGTGCTTTCTTTACGTGCTTTCTTTCTATGTACATGCGACATCTATTGCACGTCTGTCCGTCCTGGGAGAGGGATCCCTCCTCTGTGGCTCTCCCTGAGGTTTCTTCCGCATTTTTTTTTTTCCCTGTTAAAAGGGCCTTTTTTGGGGGGGCAAGTTTTTCCTCACTCGAATCGAGGGTCGAAGGACAGAGGGTGTCGTCTCTGTACAGATTGTAAAGCCCTCTGAGGCAAACTGTGATTTGTGAATTTGGGCTATACAAATAAAATTTGATTTATTTATTTTTTTGATTCTTTGGTCAGACCTGAAAGTGATGAGCCTCAAGTTTACACAAAAACACAACCTTATATTGAATCTTTGTGAATAAATAAAGAAAAATGTGAGAGTGCTTGTTAAGAGGCAGAAAATGCATGAATGATCTCATCCAGGTGAGTTTAGCTGTCATTTATTCACGGTGCCTTGATTTAGCCACGCCTTCAATAATTCAAGAAAATGGAGGTCCCCATTAGAGCCACCTGTCCATCACAGACCTGTCACACAGCAGGACGATGGGTCACTCACATTTACATCCACAGACTGTATCTATCAGTTAGTAGCTCTCCTGCTAGTGAAGGTAAGCGTGAATTAAAATAAAACTTTTCTACCTGTGCAAACACAGAACAAACACTCACCATGTTCCACAGCAGGTTCGACCGTGTCCATCAGCTGTTTGTGACTCACTTTGTATCGCAGAGAGGCGAAACCGAAGGGAAAGTGGGAGATTAAGAGAGAGAGAAAAGTAAAGGTGGAATGACAGGTGCGGAAAAGGGAGGCCTGAATAATTTAGTGACTGGTCTGGCAAGATTTCATCTCTCTGTTGATCACTCTCTTCATATTTCCTGCTCCTGCTGCTTTTAACTTCCCTCCTCATCCTCCAGTCTTCAAGCTGGCACCTGGTTTTCATTTAGCACACTGGTTTTAGTCACATTTTTAATCATTACAATTATCAGGATAATTATTCAAATATGTCTGTTCTTTATTAGATTTGAAGTCATTTCAAAATTTGAAGGATAAAGCGACTTCAGATGTCTCAACAATCTGTAAACCAACAGAAAAGTGTTCAAACCAACAGTCTTTTCCACCTTTTTCTCTCCTCACTTACAGTACTTTGGTTTCTGTCTTCTACTTTCTGGACTTGTTCGTCCCCTCTCCTTCCTCCATCTCGTCTTTCCTCTCATCACGTCTTCCTCCTGTGTGTTTAATGCCTGCTGACCGTGCATTTCCTCATCAGAGTTGATACTCACTTTACACACATACAAGGCTGGTTAGTCTCTGCGGGCTCTGAGTCACAGCACAATAAGCATCATGGGAAATAAACTCCTAATTGGAGACGGGAGGAGAGAAACGGGAGGAGAGAAACCAACGTGCCGATGACTCCGCTGAAGTTTATAAAACCAGCAAATCTGTAAGAAAAAGTTTGTGGTAGAGAAATATGAAGCAGTGAAAAACAGGATAGACGAGAAGAAAGAAAGAGACACTAAACAGACATGATGAAGGAGATAAAGATTAATTATATGCACACCCTACAGAGGCGTTTCACTAATTACCTGCAGGAGGTGAGGAGAAGCAGGAAATCCGATTGGCTCAGATTATCAGTAAATAACAAAAGGGTTGACTTTTCACCCTCAGAACAGATTTGAGTGGCTTGGTGACATGTCAGATGTGAGCTCAGTGATCAGGTCGCATCATATTTAAATACAAGCTCTGGACTGAGAGACGCTTCTGTGCAGCGTCTCCACACAGTGCAGACAGACAGATTTGGTCTGGCACAGGCTTTGGCCTCTGTAGAGGCATGATAGTGTCAGACCTGGCAACCTCACAGTGACGCCATCAGGAAGCTGTTCACCTAGAGACAGTCCCTGGCCTTAATTCTACCTAAAGTCACAACTTGGTTTTACATTTGTGTGAGAATCAATAAACAGGAAACACCGTGTTAATTAATGAGCTTTAGATGTGTTTGTTGGTGTACATTTAGTCAAACTAGCAGCAAGACTCAAAGGTAATGTTGTCAGTTCACATATGTCCTGTCATCACCACCTGTGTGAGCTGCATCCCCCTGTATCTGCGATTGATTGGTTTCTCATCATCTCAGAAAATAATTCAATTTTTTTCCGACCATCCAATAAAATGTTTTCACACAAACTAACTGAACCATGGTTCAATTTGATCCAGAACAAGACCTCCTCTTTTCATCCGACCAAGTTATACTGTTTGGATCAAACTGTGGTCCGCGGGAGATTTACACCTGTAACTGTGGTTGGTGTATGGAATTGCATTAAGAGTCAAAGAGAACCAACTCAAACCATAATTTGTTTAAGATTCCTTGAGGCTAAAGAGGATCAGAATAACAGTATGAATATTTCACAGACCATTACAATTAGGGAAGAGGCCCTCAGGTGTCCTTCAGAAGCTGGATCCCTGAGCCTGAGCTGGTGTGAAATGTGCCTCTAAACATGGCAACTGTGACGGTTTGTGTTATGATACTCCCTGAAACACGAGTTATTAATTAAAAAACACTGTGGATACAAGCTCTCAGGATTAATGTGTAAGCAGTGTGTTTGTCTTTCACTCTGCCCGACTGGAGTGAGAACCATCTCCTTGGTAACTCAGCACCTTTCCCCTCTCTCTCTCTCCTGAAGATGACCTCCCACTGAGTGCACCGACACCCCTGTCACATCTACACACACACACACACACACACACACACACACACACGCTGCATGCTTCATGAATATTTAATCAGAATTGGTCTTATGACATGCAGTATCAGACCAGTGCAGAAACATCCCATCTGAGCCCCACTGAGACTGATGATTAAACCTCCAGAGTGCACAAGGGACACGCCCTCACACACATGCAAATATACTGTGCACGTATAATCTGATATTTTTGTTATTGTGTGAACAAATCACCAACACATGGTACAAATAAATAGCATCTTTGCCGTCATTGGCCTGAATTGAAATTCCAAGGTTTTCTTTTAAAGTCCTTAAAATTCTTCAAACCAGAATCATTAAAGTTAACTAACAGTCATTGGTATTAATTATTTTAACTTTATTCCTCAGGGATCAAATATGTTCCACCCTAAGTCTGGTTTGTGGGTGGAGCTTAATACTACTTCACAAATGGGCCTCAGCTGCTGTTGCTATGGAGATCAGTCACAACTGTTCAATTATTAAAAGTGTTTCATGGTTATATTTTGGAAACAAAACTCTGTACCATATTAACACTGAATAAGAAAGTCAGTCCATTTTCACTTCTGAATGTTTGACAAATATAAATTCTATTGAAAAGGTTCACTTACCTGATTTGTTGAAGCTTTTAGCCACATCTCATGCTCTTCAGCAGCAGATGCATTTGCTCCTCTGTCATGATTTAGTTGTCCTCACAGGACCTAAGTATTACATTTTAGTCATGTGAAGTTTTATGATATATATCAGCTTGTCATCAGCGGTGCCTGCATCAGCATCTTACAGAGCTCCTCCAGATGTTTTAGGTCAGGGTGTCACGACTCTCTGAATCCATGATGCAATTTAATTTTCAATGTAAACATGCCTTTTTCAGCATTGATGGTTTTGCCATAATTAGACCGCCAAATCTTCATTTCATGCCCTGACAACTTTTGACATACAAATCAAATTTTGACACACTCCTTTCAAAAGATACATGAAAATACTTTGAATAATGATTTGTGTCTTATATGTTTTTCTACTAAAAAGCTTCAAGGCACAACACATTCTTGAGAGGAGGTTTGCTTTATATTCCAAAATGCACCATGGGAGTTGTAGTTGACTTGTCTTGTAAATTTTCTTTTCAAAGAAAACCAGATGTTTTATAACAGGATGATTCAAACCAGAAGAGCTTGTGTTCATCTTAGCCTCAAAGTTGTCCAACTGTTGGTCACCTAAAATTGTCTATGTAGAAACTTAATCAGACTCTACTGCAGGAACCCTGGATGCCAGAAAAAACTCATTACACTTAACAACTTTATAAAAACAGTTTGTCCGTCCTACTCTGGTCATCCTCACACAGCCCCTCATGCTGTCCTTCCCTTCATTTCCACTCTGGATTCCCCACGGCTGTCACTCATCCCTCGTTCTCCTTACAGAACAGTGGAGGTCCGGTGGTCTGACAGGATATGGAAGATGAATCTGTCTCATCAGGAGCAGAGTGAGCTCCCTCTCCGGGGGGGATTCCCACCCGCTCCCCTCCTGACAGGTTTGATGAATCTCCACTTCCCCTCCACTCCTGACGTAAATCCGGAGGTTTTAACCAAATGCACCACTGCTCCATGTTCCAGAGGAATCGGAGACATTTCACTAATGAGAGACGTGACATTTCAACCTCCACTTCAGCCCGGCTCAACCTGACAGGCTGCAGATGTGACTCGTCCTTCTGCTCTGTGGACAAAGTCAACAGAATCCAGTGGTGGAGGAAGTACTCCAATATTTTACTTCTAAATGCTAACACCACTGTGCAGTAAAACCACAATTATTTTACTGAACTCAACTAGACTTCCTGCTTTTAAACTTTGACTTAAATAAAAGTAAACATGTTCCAGCAGTAAAACGTATTCATGAATCGAAAGTAGAAGTACTCATAGTGGGAAAGAGTTGAGTTACTGTTTGGCAAAAATGTCATGTCAGGTTGTGCACTTTCAGAACACTCAAAGAAGCAAAGAAATAAGGAAGAAGAAAGGGAAGAACGAAGGGAGGAGGCCTGGCAGAAAGGAGGAAGTCCAGTAAGAAATGAAGGAAGGAAAGAAGAGAGAAGAAAGGAAGAAAAAAGGGTGGGGAGGACAGACCGCTTGGAGCCTGTAGCTCTTCCTATTTATAGACTGTTTTCACTTTTGAAAATACTCATCCAGCAACAACACCTCCTTGAAATTATGCTTACATATTACAGCCCTGATTTGGAAAACACTGGGACACTGTGTAAAGCATAGCTAAAACAGAAGGTATTTGTTTTGATCTGCACTCAATTGAAAAGAGTACAAAGACAATATATTTAATGTTTTACCTCATCAACTTCATTGATTTTTGTAAATATAATGGCAGCAACAAGTTTCAAGTTGGTACAGGGGCAGAAAAACACTGAAAGTTGTGGAATGCTCCAAAAACACCTGGTTGGATCATTCCACAGGTGAACTGGTTCATTGGTAACAGGTGATAGTGTCATGACTGAAAGAAGCAAGGATGGGACAAGGTTCAACACTTTGTCAAACACATGACTGTATAAATTATATTGCTACATGGGCTCAGGAACACTTCGTTACACTGCTTAAATTGTGAGCTTGCATTAGCTGGACTGTGGCACCAGATTCCAGAGTTCACATCCAGACTCCTGTTGGCTGTTTGGTTTGGGTAACAAATTCAATTTGGTTCAGAAAAGTTCATGAAAAGATTGTGGTCTCGGTCATTAACTGTTGTCTGAAAAGTGAAGCCAATTCAGAAGTGCCTAACACCTGCATTCTTTCTAATAGCAGGAGGGGGGTTCTCCATGATGTTCATTTTGTAAACTATGGTCCCATTCTGAGCAAAAAAAAAATAAAGCAGGGTATGCTTTAGGGCACGACTACTTAGATTCCCACTCAGATCCAATCAGGATATCCTCTGCAGATCCTACAAAAACAAGATGGTGACGGCCGTAGTGCCAAACTCGCGCCTCAAAGCTCCAGGTTGACTCAGTTTGTGAAACTTTAAGATCGCCATGCTGTTTGCCTCTGTTACATAAAATGATGCAGTGAAACAACAGATTTAACTGATAACTTGAAGTTCAAATCAGAGGGTCCTGGACTGAGGATTTGAACCATCTGCGTTGAAGAGGCAGCCCTAAATACAAGAAATACAATAAGAAAAAAAGACATAAGGAAGGAAATAAACTTAATATTAGTGATAATTAATGATCTTCTCACATTTTGTGAACTCAAGGGAAAGTAAGCCTCAGAAACAGGAAATACTCGAGTAGCAGAATAACAATTATGTACACAAAGTAGCTGGAAGATTGCTGAAGATCAAAACAACAAGGGCAGCTGGGAGAGAAGCAGGTCTCAAGCTTCATCTTTTGAGTTTCAATAAAAACTGGACAGTTCACACAGTCACTGCTGTGAGGGAACTATTCTTTTTTCTGTTTGAGAAAATGTGCTTAATCACTTCTCCTTTTGGCAGAATCCAAGAACTGAAAGTTAAAAGTAAATGGAAACATATTTCTTATCCAAACACTTACAACGCAGTGTGACTTCTCTGAAGATCTCCTCCCGGGACTGCAGCTCTGCCTTGTCAGAGCTTTTCAGATTTCAAATAAAACCACAGCTCACACCAGACGAGCAAACACGAACCACGATTTTAGCTAAAAAATAAAACATGGTCTGTTTTTGTTTTTGATGACAACCTGCTGTCTGTTCTTAAATCTTAATAAAGGTCATGCAAATTTAATGGATGTAAACAGGCGCAGTTGAGTGGAGTGTGGAGGATGACTTATTCATGGAGGCCTATCTGACCGAGACCTGCAGGCTGACGGAGGGGGGTAATGTGTGTCCAACCGCTCATCAGGCTGATTGCGTGTGAATGTCACCATGCTCGATTGCTGATCTACACCACCGAGGATTATACAGGTGGTGGAGTCAACAAAAAGACATAATGTTGGAGGATGTACAGTACGACTCCCACACCACGAGATGATGCACCAAGAGACGGGAGGGCGAGTTTCTCTGATGACTTCCTCCTCTGTGTTTCTAAACTCAGTTATCTACAGAATATTGATCTACCAGCTGATGTGTATGTTCTTGAGCAACAGCAGTTTCACTTAAGTAAAACTTGTCTAAAATTGGTTATGACATCAGCTTTAATAGTAAAAAATGAATGTTAACGTGACCACTTTTGACTACAGGATGGATGTGTTGTGACACACTGCTGCCAGCCTTTGGCTTAATTTTCTGAGTTAGCATATGGTTATTGATCGATAAACATGCAATCTTGCATTGTAATCACATAAAACACATAATTAGATAAAATCTAAACACAATTAACATTTAAATGTGAGATTAGATTCTCAACTTGAGTGTTGAGACCGAATGTAAGGATTTCATTTCAAGTCGTGTGGATATTATAACATTTTTCCTCTTTAAGATGAGGTTGCCATCACTGTTTAAAGAGACGATAACAGGTTTGGGTGATTTGTATGTGAAAAATGACCAAGATGTCAATTAATGGGTCGGTTAAGTGAAAGCTGATATTGTTTTAGCTTAAAATAACCTAAAAATGAACTTTCAGGTTCAGTTTTAAAGTCAACACAGATCAGAAGTCCTAAAGGACTTGGAAAGTTGGAATGTCAAACTTAAATTGTGGCAATATTTAAGTTTTTACTTCATAATGAAGTAAATATTGATTGCACAATGCAGTCGCCGTTTACATTGGTTCCCTATAAAACTCACGTCACAACATAGTTTTGTCTGCCTCCAAATCTCCCTGAAAATGAAGTCAGCCTGGCACCATCTGCTCCCACTGCTGTGTTATTAACTAAATGAAAGAATGAACCTGAGTTTTGTTCTGTGTTGCTTGTAGTTGCTACTTTGAGGAAACTGAAAAGACATTCACTCGTCTTTGCAACAGCAGTGTCAATAATACTAACCCTTGAAAATGCTCAATCTTTTCATGTTAACCTTGTGATAAAGGCGAAAGCTCCAGAAGAAGAAAATAAGTAGAACTAAAGTTGGTTTCGACAGCATTCAGATTACCTGATGTCACCATGACGCAGTCTGCAGGATCTCCTTGACATATTTCATGGCAAAATTTGTACTTAAAGGCATAAAACATTTAATAACATACATTTAGCATTTTTGTGCTGCAGCTTGTTTTCACATGTCATTTGTTTAATGGTATTAGGTTGTAACTGCTGGTTTCTGTCCACATCGAGTGACCTAGATTAGTTATAAAACAACAACACATCGTTTTTGTAGTGTTCCTATACGACTTATAAGGTCACAAGTAGACAGAAGTCGAAAAGGCTCAATCTAGAGCCCACTGTGGCTCAGGGGTAGAGCCAGCGACTTGTTATCGGAAGGACGCTGGTTTGATTCCCTTGGTCTGCATGTTGAAGTGTCCTTGGGAAAGATACTGAACCCCAAACTGCTCCTGATGTGCTGGTTGGCACCTTGCATGGCAGCCACCGCCATCAGTGTATGCATGAATTACTGTAAGTCAGTAAATGAAAAAACTAATTCCCAGCACAGGAAATGGGACCATCAGAGGAGCATGTAATGAACATTTAAAATTTCCAGAGAATAGCACTGAAGTTGTTCTTGAAGGACAAACATCTGACTCTGCTTCTGTTTGTAAATCTGTTAGATATTAATGAAATTCACATAAGAGGGTGATCTAAATCTCTCCATCAGTCAAGAGGGAATATGTGGAGTAAATCAAAAATGAAATCGAAAATGAGATGGTACATCTCAAGGGGCTATCCTGTTAAATAAATAAAATCAAAGTGTTTGGGTGTCAGATTTCAAGGAGATTATACAAAATAAAGATCATTTTAACAACATTTATTATCGTTTATTTGACCAAAGAATGGCAAAGAACCTGAACTAACTTGTACACTGGAGCAAAGGAATTAACGAAAAAACAGTGAAGCAAACAGAACAATGAGGCCAGTAACAACAGCAACAACCACCACAACAGCAGCAGCAGCAGTGAAGGTGGAGAAAAGATCGCGAGACAGAAAGAATAGAACAGCTGGCCTCAAACTGCCAACACGTCTCACCACAAAAAATACCTCTAAATGAAAAGGCAACATGTCAGACAAGTAGCTCCTCTCTTTCACTAACTCCCTTTACTTTCTACCTCCTTTGCTTCTTCTCCTCCTCGTCTTCTCTGTGACGGCTCACACCTCTCTGTCACCGAGCGAGCGCCGGCTGCCATGACAGTTTCAGCACTCCGTCTCCTCCGCACGCCGGCGGCAGCGCTGAGTCTGCACTCCTTCGCCACAAACACTTCTTCATTCTGTTTATTTCTCCTCGTCTTTCTCTTCCCGCAGAACGGTTCCTCTGCTCCGTATTAAACAGGCTAAATGAGGACATGCTTTTATAAGGCAGCCGCTTTGAGTGTACCCCAGTTTAAGTTACATCGCAGAAGAAAGAGGCCGTCGTGCCGTCGCTTTCCGTTACTCCGACAGTCTGTCAGCTACTCGCTGTGATTGAATTTAGCCGCTTTCTTTTTCTCGCTCTTATTCTAAATTTAATTGAGGAAAACTTTTAGGAGTTACACACACCAAACTTCTACCAGCACATGTAGAACTTTACAATAATGAGGCTGTCCTCACGAGGAAAATGTCAATGCAGTTTGTTCAAATGGTTAAAACAAACCATATTTTCCTAACCAGCAACCAGTGCTGTTCTCTACTATTGTGGTGCCAGACCTCGATCCAAATAGGTCAGGTAAAACGACCACTCAAAGCTTTGTTGGAAGGATTAATAATGAGAACAGCGTTCCCTGTTTGAGAGCGATAACATTATTGACAGAAAAGTTGTCAGAAGACTATCAACAAGCTTGACTGTGATTTACAGGTTGGGATCACACCAGCCGCAGTGTCTGTCAGCATGTTCACGTTGTGACCCATGAGTGCTCAGTAGTCACCGCCACTCTCAGTACTCACGGGTAGGACCACATCCATCTTCAAACTTGGTTGTGACACTATCGCACTGACAAAAGTCTATTCACAGACAGACAGAAGAACCGACCCACATGGCAAAATACTCAAAATACGCTAAATACACCCTGACTACCAACAAAGTAAGAGCTGATACATTTTTCCTGAAACCTTCTTTTATTCTCAAGTAGGAGTTGAGATATTGTGATATTCACAATAACCGTGATATAAATAAATGAAATATTAATATCATGTTAATAATCCAGCAAAGATGTTTGGCCTTGTGAATCTTTTGTTTGCCTTTTCACTAGTAACAGAGTAGTGAGTGACAGTAAGTGTTCTTTTTGTACAAATATTTGCAGTTATGGTTACAGACTCTCTCCACCTCCCTACGCACAGATTTTGGAGGGTAATTTATTGGCAAAAAAGTAAAAGACTAATGTCATTATCATGAATTTGTTTGGCCACGATAATTGTGAAATGAAAATCTGATATTGTGACAGCCCTTTTCTCAACCGTACAGCACTTTTTCTCTGGCTGCTTTTCTGTATAACTTTGACATTAGACTGCCAAGTTCTCCAAAGAAAACGCTAACTTTAGCTAACAACACTAGCTTGATGGAACGCATTCCTGCGACACTTGCAAGGTGGTAATTGTTGCCATGCATCCAGTTGCATTCGACAAGTTGTCATTCTTAACCTGAAAAGCACTGGTTAGGGGAGCACAGGTTGATGGAGCTGAGTGGCAGCTACTGAAAGTGAGTATTGGAATGTAGCACAGATTAAAGGAGCACGCTGTAGCTTTGAGGAAGAATGTTAATGAGAAGAGAAACAAACTGCCTAAACAAACTAAAACAAACAAACTCTCTTTGTTTTCATGACTGAACAAACTGAATAAACAAACTGACCTTAAAGGACAACACAATTTATACTCTTTTACTTTGTTTATATGTGGCGGACCCTGCCTTTCTAGCTTCAAACAGTGTTCTGAGACCTTATTTTCCTCTGAGAACAGCTTGTTTATTCAGTTTCAGAAAAAAAATATATTTCTGAGATTGTATTATTACCTCAGTACCGTAATATTGTAAATATTAAAACCTAGTACCCCTTTAAAAAATTGTACAAAATGTTTCTGAGGGCTGCCGTTGGCCTGAGGGCCACACTTTGAGAGCCCATTGTTTACATGGTCATACATTTTGGGGTTCACACAGAAACGTGTTCTGAACCGTCACCTTCAAATAATAATATTTGCATATTCTTTGAAGCACATGTTAAAAGTGGGCTACATTTAGTGGAAATGTATAAGCTAGTAAAGTATTTAAATAACTTTCTTTCTATATGTAGCCAATAACTGCACACTGAAATGTGGTCAATGAAATGCAGATATAAAATTTGGTATAAAACCAACCAAACCCCATATTTAAACCAAATTAACTCAGATATTTACATGTTGTCTGAGCTGTAAATCTACTCATCCAGGCCCGCTGGGTCTGATAACTGTGTGCTACCTGTACATGTAACATTTCATTGATCTCCTGAGCCAGCGTGATGACATGAAGTGCGGTAGGAAACATATCAGCAGACCTAGTCGTGAGTATCTTGCAGATAAGCAGTTCAGTTTGTCCACACTCAGCCTGATCGTCCTCCTGTGTGACCAACATGACAGAACCCAGTTAACAAACATTACACACGGACACACACACTGTCCATTTGTCTGGAAGGGGAAACTACCTTTGAGATGTGCATCAGTCCGGACAGTGTGTGCCTGCCTCTGGGTCCAGGTCCTGAGTGTGTGTGTCAGGCTCAGTGACACCTCAGTCACTTCGGCTTTGCAGCTGCACCGTCGTCACCGCCGTGAGTGCCTGCGCGGCATTTTGCGGGTGCAGAGGGTGACAGGGTGTGTGACAGCGGGCGGCGTGGTGCTGCCACTCCCCTGTTGTCTGTGAGAGTCTGTTTGGCACCGGGCAAACACAGATCCACCCTCAGGACTGAAGAGGAGTCACTCAGAGAGACACAGCTCCTTTGCAACATGTGATGAGATTGTGTTTAATATCTGGTTGGACTTCATGTAGTGTGGCATTTATACAGTCACAGTGAGAGTAAAGGACAGACTGAGAGAGTGAGAATAGGACAGGATGAATGGTTGCTGATCTGAGAGTCCACAGTGTTTGAAAGATATTTGGAAAGACTTGAAATAGCAGGAATCAGGGGAAGAGATGCACCTCACATGTTGTAAAGTCGATAAAGCACAATTTGGAAAACAATGCTAATAGTGGACATTTTGGCACATTACAGTTTCTGTTGAATGTCAATGCAGGAAGTAGTGCAGACATGGACCCAGCTTAAAGGGTAACTCCACCAATTTTACACATTAAATTGTGTTTCCAGGTCTTGGGGAGTTCTACTGCATATGTGAAAGAAGTAGTATAAAGGCTTTTGTGGCTCCAGAAGAAGCTGCATGTAATCTGATTAATTCCCTCCAGTGATTTCTCTCAATGGCTATG
The DNA here is from genome assembly GCF_965226575.1 of Pagrus pagrus. Taxonomy (NCBI): domain Eukaryota; kingdom Metazoa; phylum Chordata; class Actinopteri; order Spariformes; family Sparidae; genus Pagrus; species Pagrus pagrus. The sequence continues at coordinate 31,584,200 of NC_140190.1, read as the reverse complement.
TTGCATTGTGGGTAATGTCAGCAGGTATAACATTGTACATCTATAACACTGCTGGAGTCTTTATGAACTGTTTAAAGGTCCTATTTGTAAGGAAAGTACATTTTTGAGTCTCATTCCCAACTCATCAAAAACTGATGTTTTAGGATAGCGGCCGACTCCACCTACAATCCAAAAGCATCAGCATTTGACGAGTTAGGAATAAGACTCAAAAATCTACTTTCTTACAATTGAGACTTTTAAAACAGATGATCAAAATCAATACAGCAGAACCAGAAATATCACCTTTTATATTCCACAAATTCTGAACCCACAATGCAACTTTGCCAGTGGGTGACATCACTGGAGGCAATTTATCAGATTAAATGCAGCTTCCTGAGGAGCCACCAAAGACTTGATACTACTTTTTTGACATGTGCAGCAATACTTCCAAAGAAAATGTTTACCCTTAATGTTTTTTACATGTCTAACCCTGACCATAGGTGGTGTGGAATCATCCAATAATAATATGTTTGCCTTGCAAGTTAGAAATATAAATGCATTTCAGGATAGCAAATATTTGATTATGTTTGTTAAGTTTATTTGTTACAAAAACAGAATCAAAAAGTCTTCCATATTAATGACAGATCACTTTTTATGATTGACTGAATCTGTTGAAAAAAGCGGATTGTTTTGACAAATGGTGGTTTCTTTTCTCCTACTTAAGTATCAAATCACAACCAAGATTTGATCAGTGGTGGAAAGAGTCCTACAAATGTGTAGTCAAGTAGAAGTACAATTACATTACTGAAATATTACTCAATAACAACTAAAACTACCGCTATTAAAATAATACTGAAGTAAAAGTACAAAGTATTCTTGTCAAACACTACTCAGTGTATTAGTCACTTTTAACCATTGATGTTTAATGCATTATCAACAGCAGACGTTCAATCAAAGGAGTTTCTGTTTCTCCAGCTCTGTTCTGCTCAGTGGCCGTGGTCACCTCTCCAAACCTGCACCTGCTGGAGAGTTTTGTGGTCTTTGTCTGTATGTCTGAGTTTTCATTGGCCCATTTATGATCTGAAAGCCTTATTGGCTTCAAAATGCAGATGAAAGGTTTAGATATTCATTCAAATTGTACTCAATACTCAATTATGATTTAAATGCAACTAAGTAAATTACATGGTGTAATGCATATGAAAGTTCATGTAAAATTACAGATTTGAAAAAACTGTAGTTCCACCCCTGGATTTGAAAGGGTGAATGGAAGTGAATGGAGTCAGAATGAATGAGAATCAGTGTCTCAATATGAAACAACAACAATAAAAATGAGTGAAAATTGTTCCAAACTTCAGTCATGGTGTAAATGTATTCTAGTGTTTGTGTCACAGTGTTCAGTCACCAAACATGACAGATAGTGGTCATGTGGTTATTCTGCATTAGGGCCCAGATCTGTTTTTACAAAAAGAAAAGTCATGTTGTTTTTGTCTGTCAGCCAATTAAACCAAACCTCAACCCTGAGCCTGAAATCTGGTCTGAAACTGAAAACCAAACTCACCAGAAGGAAATGTAAATTTGTACTAATCTTTACACAATTAAATATAAAATGATGTTGGTCTGTAGGGCCATGTGTGAACTTGAGACTGAAGGAATGTGAGTGTACCGTGTCTTTGATAGTGTGTGTGTGCGCATGTGTGTATGTGTGTTTGGTGCAGGAAGTGAGTCTGTGGTATGGCTGCAGGCCAGGCTGAGTGGAATAATTGATTGCCGATTGACCCTCCACTGCCACTGAGGACAGTCCTCCCCACTGCATTACTGCACAGACTCATCTGGTCAACAGCATGTGTGCAGCTGTGTGTATATATACTGTGTGTGTGTGTGTGTGTGTGTGTGTGTGTGTGTGTGTGTGTGTGTGTGTGTGTGTGTGTGTGTGATCTTTCTGCCCACAAACCGCAGCCACAAACCAATGACTACAATCACAACAAAAAGGCCTGTGACCCAATAAAAATGAGAGAAGTTTGACAAACAATGACTCGTCAATTTGGACAAAATGCTGAATCACAGACACACACACACACACATACACACACATACACACACTCGAATGACACACGCACAAGCAGATGGGGAAGTGAAACATGAATGGAAGTGATAGTGGTGGTTTGAGGGATTCAGCAGGAACTCGACCCCTCGTTAAAAGGTTGACTCAGTAAATCACCTCGTGACCGCCCGCCGTCAACAGGAAATAAAGGAAATTCTCTTTAAGTGAATTCCTGGCAACAAATAACGAGCAAAAACTGCTACTGAGCATAAAGAAGATATAAAAAGCACGAAAACAATCTGCAGCACAATAAAGACAGAATTATAACACCACTCATACAGTTATTAGACATACTGTAAATGACTTTGATAACACTTATTGTTACTTTAAAGAGAATATCTGGAGGTAATTTTCCCTTTATGACACATTTTACCTTCTTTCAGGTAAATGTGGCTAATTTTCTGTGATTCACACCCCCCTCCTCCTCCTACTACTTGTTTAGAGAGCAGCACATCATCCCACCGCCCTCATTTATTTGTTTGTTTGCTGGTTAGGTTTGTTTATTACTGTATTTTCAAAGCACGGGACAAGGTTAGATTTGCTGTTTGGGCATATTTTCTCCTGTGATAGCATGTTTGAATTTGTCTACTCAGCATGCAGCTTGTCAGAGTGTGTGTGTGTGTGTGTGTGTGTGTGTGTGTGTGTGTGTGTGTGTGTGTGTGTGTGTGTGTGTGTGTGTGTGTGTGTGTGACAGTGTGGAGCCAGTGGAGGCAGGGCTTGCGCTCAGGGGTCGCAGCAGCAGTATGGCGCCACCGGTGCCAAATTGCTTTCCTGGGCGCGTCAGGCAGGGACCAGTGCGGGACGGTGTGGTGGCCCCCCGGTTCCCCCACTCTGTGGAGGCTCCTGGCCCCGGGTCACTAACTCAATCACCAGATCAGGAGTAATAATTATTAATACCCCATGAGCGTTAACAGCACGCAGGTGATTTATCAAAAATGTCGATTACATTTTGCGCAGGGTGACAACTTTTTGAAGCTGAACACGTCCCAGGGGAGCGGGCCTAACTGGAGAACACTTCTGCTGTGTGGAGCCGTGTGGGTCCCTGCTAAATAAAAAGGCCTGAATGGCACCAGGGAGGATGTTACTTATAAAGCAAGAAGTTCGTCAAAATAAAAGCATCTATTACTTTCATCTTCTGCTGCTGAATGATAATTTACAGTTTAATCATCTGAAGTTTGGATCAGAACTTCTGCAATAAAGGCTAAAAGACAACAACATCCACAGCCTGATTAACCTGCTGGAGGACCCCGGGGCAAAAATCTGCTGCTGGGCCACCTCTTCTTCCCCAGATAGCAAAGTTGTTGTGGCCCAGATCTGGACACATACTTACCGCGTGGAATGATGACACTTGGGCAGTCCACTAGATTTGAGCCACAAGCAAATGCTCCAGAACTGGGACAAATCTGGGCAACAGTTCATTTTTGACACTCTGGTGACACTTTTGCTGTCTGGGTCGAACCCAATCCCTCAAATAATGTCCCACGTCTCCCTAAAAATATCCAGTGGTTTCAAGCTTATGAATATGGAAACACCATCTTGAACAGTGGTCTCTGGCTTGACAGCCATCTCTCATACATGTTTTTGAACAGGATGTAACACATATTGCAGAAATGTTAATAAGATGAATATAAAACGTACAAATTTAACATATCCGTGGTTTGCAGAAAAATGTTTTGTACGTTCCACAAAACATTTCTGGAGCTTCACAGCAAAACAGCGTTGCAGCAGGAACGAGGAACCCCTGAGATCCCAGACTGAAATGAAAAGATGATATTTACACCCCTTTTTAAGCCAGAATCTTCACTGTTAAAAGTGTTAGTGCACAACCTGTCTGAAGTGGGTGCACAAGCTTGAGGCTTCTGGAGACTTGGATTACGCTTCTGCAAACCATGGATACATAACATTTGTACGTTTCATATGAACCTTATTAACATTTCTATAATACATGTCACACCAGGTTCAAATACATTCATATGAGAGTGCTGTCTGTTCAAGACGGCCTTTCCATATTTATAAGCTTAAAACCACTGGATATTTTTAGCGAGACATTGTGACATTGTTTTGGGGACTGGGTTGGACCCAGACAGCAAAAGTGTCACCGGAATAAAAGTCGTTGCCCAGATATGGCCTAGCTCTGGTTCATTTGTTTCGCTCTTGGCTGACATCTGTCCATGCTCTGACTTTAACCAGCATGAGGGTGAGGAAATAATGACAAATAAATAAAAAACTAATGAAGTGTTGCCTTCAGGGGTGCAAGTACAAAATATTTGTCATATAGTGAAACTAAGGCATTGGGGGTTCTTTCAACAACAACAGGCTAACGAGGTGGAGGAGGTTATCAGTCTTATTAAAAGGACTTGAATCTATCAGCTGCTTCCACTGTTGTTCTGGACTCTCTGTTTATGATGTGTGTGTGTCTGTGTGTGTGTGTGTAGGTGGCTATACTGTAGGTAAGCTGAGCCGAAGAGACGCTGACTGTGTTGAATCTCAGCAGCAGCAGCTCCAGACGCCAGAGACACACTGCACCTCTCTCTCCCTCTCTCTCTCTCCATCCTCCTCACTGCTTCACTTGTTTTGTTTCTCAGATGCAGCTCGGACGGACTCGGCCCTGATTTATGGAAAGAAAAGCCCACAGTGTAGTCATGGTGATCTCTCTCTCTCTCTCTCTCTCTCACACACACACACACACACACACACACACACACACATATCCACACTACATGCCTGGTCCTTCATTCCACTGCAGACCATCTCAATCTGTGCATGTTACAAGCACACACGCTCTCTGTCTGACTCTCAGCGAGGTGATGGCTGTCACACTGCTCAACGCTTCCTCTGAGTCAGCAAAAACAGGAGGAGGAGGAGAGTGATGGAGAGGCTGAGAGGAGGAAGGGGAAGAGAGAGGGAGATATTAAGGGAAAATTTTAATTTTGAAATGAGGTGAGAGCTGTGAGTTTCCCTCAAAAAAAGATTTCATCGCTCTGGGATTTAATTTAGTTGGTGACCAGAAACAGACAGATAGTCTAACTGAAGGAGGGCAGGGGATGCATACTGATGTCTTGTGTTGACATGGGGAGGCATTTTATTTAAATTGTATAGATGGCTGTTGGGTTATACGTGCACAAATATGCGCAGGTATGTTGCTACAGGTAAGTAAGGAGGAGTGTAAGCAACAAAATGTGCAAATAAATATTGGTACTGAAAATGACTTTAAGGGACAGAACTGTTCAAAATGATATGCTGCAAGGAAACACATGAGGAGGGTGGAGAACTGAATGATCACTGTTAAATGCACCTTTTCATCTGGTTCTTATCACTAAAATACACGACCCAGAGTAACCCCATTCAAACACTAAACAAGACTAACTGGCAAACAAGTTTCTGCTTTCTATTCTGAGCTGCTCTCACATCGTGCAAGAAAATGATCTATATTTACATCTCACATCAGGACATGTTTGTGGCAGCTAAACAATTGTTTTATAAAGTATTTTAAAGTTAAAATACAGATTGCACACAGGAACAGACCTGAATTTACAGATGCATCCGAAGAAGCTGCGTTGTTCACAGATCACTGTCTTTCTTCTATTGACGCCGACCGTAAACACACACACCTCCACTCACACTCACACACACACACACACACACACACTCCCTCTCAGTCACACACTCATTCATGTGAGTTATGATATGCGTTTGAAGTGAGCCGCACCCACCGGGCCTGACGGCGGTGTCACATCAGCACCAACGCCGGGTGGCATCTGTCTCAACCCGCGCTGCTTCCCCCCTGAGAGGAAGAGGAGGAAGAGGAGAAGGAGAAGAGACCACTTAATGCAGTTTAGGGCGCGTGCACGAGCGCGCGCACTCACAGTGGACACAGAGGGTATCATGTGAATCTGCCCTATGGACACACTCACAACACAGTGAGTGAGAGAGAGAGCGCGGGCCGGCTCCATCCATCCGTCAGCGGCTGATGGAGCGCGCAGAGGCCCGCTGACAGGCGGCCACAGCCGGGGCTGAAGTTGCGGCTGCGACCGCCGCCACTGATGCTGGGCTGTGATGTTCACGGACATCAGAGCAACTTCTTCCCCAACATCCTGCAGTCCAGTCCGGGACAAAAACCCGCGAAAGACCGCAGTTTAATTTCTGTCATCAGCTGTGACAGCCGAGAAATCCCACAGCGGGAAAAGCGAAAATAACTGAGGGACAAGTCTCATTAAAGCGGCGATGTAATATGAAAATGTGTTTTTTAAATAAAAATGTCAATGTACTAATAATAACAAAAATAATATTAGCCTACTGAGTGACAACATATTCATCATTACATTATGGTTTCTGACACCCTCGTCAACATTCCATATTATAGCCTATCAATAATATTCAATCAAATTCATTTGACACATTTATTACTATAATAGAATTATTATATATTTCAATTCTAAAACTCTTAATTCTTCTGACTAATATTTTTATAAACCATAAATGATATATGACCCGCAGCTGGTCGCTGGACGCAGCTTAAACTCAAACATCCTTTTGCTTTTTCCTTCACAAATATCAACAAATCATTTAGTTTGGAATAAAAATAATCATCTGGGTTATTTTGTTTATTTAATTTAAATCTATTTAACGGGCGTTTTAAAGAACACTGCGACGAGACACAACGGGCCTAAAATAAAAAGAGATTTCTCTCAGATTCGTGACATTCTTACATAAAACCCGCAGTTTAAATTATTTACAGGCAGGAAGTATTTTTGTTCATTTCAAAATAAAGCCTTTGGTGTGAGAATGAGGGCAGCGGCAGTCTGACAGTTTGGGACAGAAGAACTTTTTATTAAACATTATGAAAACAAGATTCTCAACAACGTTCCACTTTGTAGGTTTTTCACTTGTTGACACGTTAGGACACGTTCATTGAATAAATATAGAAATTATATGTACAGATATACATTAACAGCACTGTGCAGAAGTTGACTTTCCTTTTGATTTATCGCAGTCTTCTCAGATCAGTTCGGGATTTTTAGGCTCTACTTGCTTCAGGAAACATGACTCAGGTTGGAGGTTATAAAAGCAAAAAATCTAATAGAAATAAAAAAGGAGTTTTTTTAGTGGCAAAAGATTAATTTGTAGGTTTTGTTGTAAGATTCATTTTTGATCGTGTTGTTTTTGATTTTTGGGCTCGCTCACATACAAATCGGACATTTTGGGGAGCAATAAAAAAATATGCATCACGTGTATTTCGTTTGTCTGTGGCATTTTAATCTAACATGTAATAATTCCAGCTTCTCTCTCTTTCCTGCAAGTGTTTGCCATCCAACAGGTAGGCTCATCATCGGACACTTCTGCACAATATTGCACATATATCTAGGCAGCAGAAAACACACGAACCAGGGATTTCTTGTTGACAGAATAATGCATCGAGTTACTCCAAGAACAGTAAGCTCTACCAGCAGGCAAAGTCTCCTCTTTTCAAAACTATCAAGCATCCTCCTATCAGACACAAGACCTCATTAAGACACCGGGCTGCGGAACAAACCCGCAGGCCCGAGAAATTTGTACAAATATTAAAAGTAAAAAAAAAAAGAAAAGAAAAGAAAAGAACCATTTAACTCATTTTAATCATCAGGTTGGTGCATAGAGTTTTAGCAGCGAATACAGTCCTTGTCCATCTAATGACCGAGGCTCGCACCTCATCAAATTTACATCCAGATCAAAGGTCCTATCAGTAGAAAACAAAACGTTTGTCCAGTTTGATCTCTTCTTAGTGCAGTATAGGCTCGCCTTTGACATTACACATGTTCAGTAGGAGGAGGGTACCATAGACGATTTGCATGCTGTAACATACAAACATTTTGTATTAAGACATTTCGAATAATCCAAGCAACAAAAGCAGTTTTTCTTTAAAAAGAGAAAAAGGTAAAATAACACAGGTAACTGTTTTTTCTCTACACATTATGTACAGGTGGAAATAAATACAGTCTAAAATCTGGCTCAGTTAATCTCTTTTTGTCGTTTTGTCTTTTTCTTTTTAAAACAATAGAAAAATTGATTGAAAATAGCAGTTAAAGACGCATCCATGTTTCGCAGTAGCACGTTGTTGCAATTTTGTCCGCAGTCCTTGCACCTCTCAGGGGTTATGGGGGATCATTTTGTGGCGTTTTGCATACCCAGGCCTTACTGATGGCAGAGGAGGAGGGGGAGGAGAGAACCATGGGCCATGCTTTCCATACATGTGGAAGGATTCTGGGAGATGACTGGAGGTTACCATACATGTCCTGCATGCAGGGTTGCAAATAGGGATGGGAAACTATAGACTTGCAATATTGAAAGGTCTCTTCTCTGCAGCACAGCCCGCCTCACTGTCACAAACAGTCTGCCGAGCCAAAACAGAGGCGGCGTGTTGCTGCTTCTTCATCTGCTTCTCTCAGTCCAGTCTGATTTGAAAAAAAAAAAAAAGAAAAGAAAAAAAATCTTTCGCCCAGTTTTAAGACAAAATCATCTCTGAATTAAGACAGTCACGTTAAATGTCAGACTGGTTCAATAAGACTTCTGACCAGAGAAACGTCTACAGGCTAAGTGATCCCATGTGCTCACCTGACAGCTCGGAGTGAGCTTACAGAAGTTTAGCCGAAACATCTTTAAGACTCAAAATGCGCATCTGATGCTCGTTTAATGTGTCGAAGTCTTTTCTGTCGAGGGAATAACTGTAAACAAAATACAAAGGCAGAAAAATATAAATAATGTAAGAAGGATGTTGATGTGGGGCGAACTCAGAGTCTATCCTACAGACAGTCAGCCAGTCTCTCACATGAAGAACTCGGGGTTGGCCTGTTTCCCGGACGGATCTCTCGTGTTCGCGGGTCCGCCGGCATTGTAGGTCCGGCTGGCCAGCTTCTCGTACTTCTCCTTGTAAAGATCCCTCTCCTTGGCGAGGCGCGCCACGTCCTGCTTCAGCTGCTCCACCTGGCTCTGCAGGGTGCACTTCTCGGTCTCCAGCATGTGCCTCTGCTGGACGCGTTTGAAGCGGCAGGACTGCGCGTAGCCGCGGTTCTTCAGGGTGCGTCTCTTCTGCTTCAGGCGGATCACCTCCTCTTTGCTGAAGCCCCGCAGCTGCCGGTTCAGCTCTCGCACCGTCATGCTGACCAGCTGCTCGTCCGAGAAGCGGTCCTCCAGGCGGGCGTGGTGGCCGTGGTGGTGGTGATGGTGGTGGTGATGGGGCTGGTGATGGTGGCCCGCCGAGGCCGTGGACAGGTCCTCCCCGACGTACTGCTGCCCGCGGAAGCCCTCGTAGGCCTGGTGGTGGTGGTGATGGTGGTGCGCGTTACCGATGAGGGCCTCCACCGCGTCCTCCGGGGTCAGGTTGAGCGCCTCGGGGTTGATGTGGTGCTGGTAGCTGGGGATCCAGTACAGATCCTCCAGCTGAGGTTTGCCCGCGTTGCTGTGATTGTTGTTGCCGCTGCTGTTGTTGCTGCTGCCGCTGCTGTTGACCCCGCTGGTCAGGCTCTGGTTGGGCTGCGCGCCAGGACTCGGAGCGCAGAAGCTCGGCGAGGAAGGCACGGAGGAGCAGGGTGTGCTGATCGGGGTGGAGGACAGGGAGCCGGACGGGAGGCGGTGGCAGTAGCGGTCGGCCTCCGGCGGCTCCTTCTTCACCTCAAACTTCATGAGGTCAAAGTCGTTGACGTACTCGATGGCCAGAGGGCTGTTGGGCAGCTCTGCGCTCATGGCGAGGTCGGTGGCCATTTCAGTCCATGCGACGACTCCTGCCCTCACAGCCAAACCGACGGCGGGCAGCCCTCTCGGATACAGATTGCGAAAAGGAATTAAAGCCTGGATGGTGTATATATAGACTCACGCACACGCCCGGTGCGTGGGGCTGCTGCAGGGCCGGCGGGTGGGTGGAGAAACTTTTTTAAGGCTGCTCGTCTCTAAAACAACTTCTATATATAGTGGCGTGAATATACGTATGCATGTAAATGAACTTGTACACCTGCCAGTTCGCCTCCGCTCACTGCTCTTGTTGACAACTTATCCCAGGTCAGATGCACGCTTTAATACCAGGAGCCCCCGCGGCGGCTGAAACACGAGCCCGGTGAATTTGGAGACACCAACCTGTCTTGTCCTCGCTTCACCTCTGCAGCCCACTTGCCTCCCTGTGATTTACTGTCCTCGGCTCTGCTCGATCAAGTGACACGAACAGATTTCGTCTCCTCCGTTCGGTGCGTTATAAATATTTTCCAAGCATCCTTCTTCGCCTGCTGCTGTATACAACTTGATCATGAAGTCCCAGGCAGCGGGCTGGAGTCACTGCAGCATGGCCCGGAGAGAAAGTTTCTCACACAGTCGGATCAGACGCTGTGTGACGGTCACAGGGCGCAGCGCAGGCGTGCGTAAAGGTGTGCCAAAAAAGTCCCGGGAATCCAAACTGGAATGGCACGTGCAGAAGTTTTCAAAGTTCACATGCATGTGAGGTTAACCTGGAGCTGCAGGTGGAGCTCCTATGTGGAGGAACAGGAGAGTCTGGTCCCTGTTGGTGTGGTCAGTCCATAGATTTTACTCAGCTTCGGTCCCCGCGGTCCTGTCCCCCCTCACCGGGGCGCTCTGTTGACCTTACGTGTTGACTGTGTGTTATTATGCAAGAGGTGATAAATTCCACTTTGGTTTTCTCTCTAACGGCCCTCAAATTGTTTCTTAGAGCTTCACGGTGCAACCACGCAGTGCCACTGAGACGCTGGAAGGCAATCTGCTCTTATAAAGACAGCGTGGCCCCCGACCCTCCCACACAGAGGTGTGACGGGCCAATGGGAGGAGATCACAGCGAGTGCATTTGCATTCTCCTATAGCAGAGCCTCCACTCCGGCCGAGAACAGCCGAGGGGAGCCGAAGGGAGCGGAGCGCGCAGGGAGAACAGGTGCAGCAGATCCCCCCCTCTAGTGACCGAGCAGGTGCTACTGCATGGCGGAGCGCAGGGTAAGATGAGAGCTCCGGCGGTTTCTCAGAGAAAAAAATGTTTACTCGGAACAGAGAAACAGTTTTCAACGTCTCAAAACTGCGTGTCAGTTATGTAATAAGGCTGTCAGCATGGGTTTGTATTTCACTAGAGAGGAACATATCTCCCACAGGCTGAGAAAACACGTTATTTACCAATTTATCACTTTATTGGGACCTAGAAGTGGATATATTTTAGACTGTTAGAGCATTTATTATGACTTTATGCAGCATGAAACTTTTAATTGTAACTTTTAGATCCGTTTTTAAACGTTTAACCAATGTTCATGAATGTTAGAAACTGGAATTGTTGTGTTTTTGTTGAGCTCCTGGACTCTTTACACTCACTGAATATGTAATTAATTAAAGAGAACATTTTCAGGGAGCTACATTAATCCGAGGCGGTTTCAACATTTATGTTTTTTGAACATTTAAAAACAACACATTTACTTCTGACCCCTAAAAAGTGGAACCACTGAAGTTAAATTGAATCCTAATTGAGTTAATTGGCTAAATATTCTAACACTTTAAATAAATAAGAGTCTGGTTGTCAGTGAGCTCACACACAATGAGAAGAACACGTGTGGAGCAGGGAAACATTCAAATAACGGATCAACTTAGAGAGAAAATGAGTATAAACTGTTTTTCAACTAGTTAAAAATGATCACTGTCCGCTGAAAACGAGACAGAAGTAGAAACATGGTTGAATTGTATTGCTGTAGGCTTACAGACAGCAGTAATACGTCTGTCCTGTACGATTAGAAGCAAATTAAACGTTAAACACTTAAATAAAACACATTCTGCCTTATTAGCTTTAAAATCAGCTTATTGTCTCTACTTTACTCATTGAGGTCTCTCAAAGGAAGCCTGTGGATCCTTCTGACACCACAAACTACCTAATTCATCAATACTGATCGATTTCAGGCCGCGCGCCCCTCTGCCAAAAATCAATCCGCATTTCCGCGAGGAGGCCGCGCTGTAGCTGCGCGAGGGTTAAGTATGATTGGATGGTGCTGGCGGTGGTCTGCCGGGTTTTCATTCGCAATTAACCACAAATTGCATCCCGTCTCATCTCTGCGGATCGACGCATAATTAAGCCCCGCGTCTCCCTCCTGGACACATCTGTCTCTTTTCCAGGGAGGGAGGTCAGGATGTCGATAGTATCACCGGGACACCGCTGCACCTGACCCGCTTAGCCTTTTCAGCAGCGGCGGCCCCCCGGGGTCCCATCCGCCCACCGGTATGTGAGCGATATATCTGCGGGATAAAGTGCCGATCAGCGGGAAAAAAACAGGTGGCAGTAAGTTTAACTTGGTCAGATGTGAACAGGAAAACCTTGCACAGCTGCTGAGCTTAACTTCCAGTCCGAAATGGCCATGAAATATGCCCCCACCCCCCAGCCTCAAATCTGCTGGCGAGGATGAAAAGAGGAGAGTGAGATGAAGGGACGGAAATCATATCAAGGTATTTTAAGTTTAGGTGCGCTAAGTCATTAGGAGAGGGGTTTTTTTTATCAAATAAGCAGGAGCTGGCCCTCAAACGCCAAGCTAAGCAGTCTGCATTGAAATGGCACCTTTAAGAAGATCTGCCGTGGTCCATTCATTGTCAGGGGAAGGGGAGTGTCTGCGGCCGAGGGCTTGAGACATAAATTTTTGAAGTCAGGGTTTTCATTGTGCCTTTGCATATTGGGACTTCGCTGCAAGTGCAGTTCTACCGATTTAAGCAAAATGGACATCAGCAAGGTGGAGGATCGACGGCGGGCTTTGAGCCGGCCGCGAGGCGAGCTTTGAGCCAAGGCAGCCGCCGTCCAGACCAAAAGGACCGGCTCCAGGAGGTGGCTCAGGGTTATCTGAGGCCTGGAGGTTTTTGTCACTGCTGTTAAGCCACTAATGCTGCTGTGGAGGATTCAGCTTTAATTGTGTGGGGATGTGACACGCACGCAGGCATGTGCACGGACACTGAAGTTAACAGAGAGGCTTACTTTAGATTCCACCACATGTAGGAGGCCTCGCCATGTTTGTTCACCAGAGAGATAAAAGGTTTGTTGTCTCAGAGCAGCACTTTCTCTTGGTGGTAACAGGCACCGAAATATCTGATGAGATCTGGGAACAGGTGACACTGTTAAAGGTCAGAACAGTCACCAACACTGCACGAAACCTTCAAAGACTGGACAAACCAAGCACCATGACTGTTTCCACCAATGTTCAATGATTTTTTTAGTCTGGACTGTCAGAAAGGAACACGTGGGCCTTCATAGATCATGAAACTGAGACACAGGAGGTCAGTCACAAAGAGTAGCTCATTTATGATGTGGTCCACTCAGAAAGGGGAAAGAAAGGGAGGACAAGTGTTAAACTTGGATGAGATGGTGGATGGAGAGATGAAAACACGGACTGAAAACTGCAGAGAGCTGGAGGACAGAGAAGACTGAGGTGGACTTCAGGTGAACTGTGGCTCAAAAGCTTGAAGTGTTTCTTAAACAATAGAAACTCTCATCAGCTTAGTAATCAAGAGGCTCAGGAGAAATCCTCGTGGGTCGGTATCCTTACTGGCCAATGTGACAACTTACTGTTGGCAGGACCATGAAAAATGTTATACACAAGTAAAATATCTGCAGATTTGATCATCATTCCCTATGATGCAAAACACATCGTTGGTCGGCCCTAAGGATCGAGAGAGAGAGATGCCACTCACATCTTGCAATTCAGGTCTCCTACCTTCTGAGCAGAAAGGGAATACCACTGCCTCTTCTCTCTCTGTCTCTCTGGTAATTTAGTCCTTTGGTCATTTGTGTCTTTCTCCTGCATTGACAGCCATGTTTTATACAAGGGCCATGTTTCCAGTGGGATGATACTTCTTGGGCTCAACAAAATATTTGAACAGAACTTTCGTGCACAAAGGAACTTAAGAATGAAGTGATATTTTCATGATTTCTGTGATACTGGATTTGTTTTGGACATCTCTGTTAAGGTTTCTTTGATTATTATCCAGATAGGTTCTTTGCTACGCTGACGTGTTCGTTTAAGTGTAGTTTGTCTTCCACGTGTCATCTGTTGTGACCTACTGGACTCATTCGTCTTTGGTTTTGCATGAGCAGCCAAACAGTTTTCCCAATGGACTATCTATCTATCTATCTATCTATCTATCTATCTATCTATCTATCTATCTAAATAAGATTAAAGTTTTAATGAACTTTGAATTATTCCTCAAAGAAAAGTAAAAAGCTCAAAAGGAGAAACCTTGAACAAATGTACACACACACACACACACACACACTTAAACTAACCAGTTCTTATCAAGTCTCTCCAACACACACTCTCACACAAAAACACACACACGATGAAGAATCACAGTTGACCTTTCTTTTTGTCTCTGCGAGTCTTCGTGGACAGATGATTTCTCTCCTTCAGTCTTTGTGCGCTTTTACTAAAAATTGAAATATTGATCTTAATTAGAGTTTGCCGAGCTCAGCAGCTCGCGTTGAGGGTTTTAGACAAGAGGCGGCAGACATCTGTCTAAGGCACTTACGTCTTCAGCGCAGGAGAGGAGCACCGTGGGTAAGGAGGAGGAGGAGGAGGAGGAGGAGGGGGGGGAACGTGTGGTGAGAAGAGAAGAGTGATGGCTCCCTGTCTCCTGCCTTTTCTGAGAAACATGTCGAGCTCTCCATCTCTGCTCACTGCTGTCAATACATCGGAGAGAAAATCGAGTTGACCAGTCACACACGCACGCAAACACACAAATATCCATCCTGACAAAATATATTCGACACAGTTTAACTGGCAGTATGTTACAATCTGTACATGAACTAAAGTTTAGCAAATTGCAGCACAATCATAAGTGATTCTGTCTCTATCTTGTGTTTGAGGTCGGGTTCATAATAATTCTGATACATTTGAAATGCACACTACAGTATGGTGACTTTGTGAAGTATTCAGTCTCACTGGCTTTTTATAAAGCTGATTGAGGAGGGTAAAAATATTTGTGTGAATTAAGAAAACTGAGCTTTATTAGAAAAAAGCTGGCGTGTGACTGTCGATTTCCACAAATAAGCCTTAATTAATATAGAGTCAACTTTATCACCTCTGCCTCAGTGATATGAAAATATACCTCATTTCCTTCTTCTCAAGGATGAGATCAGAAGATTGAAGTCAGTCTCTTGTTTGTGCATTTACTACGAGCTGGGGTCAGGACTTGTTCCATAGCATAGCACATTGCAGGGGTAAACAGCAACCATGGCTCTGTCAGATTTGAGAAAATACACCTGCCAACACCTCGAAAGCTCACTAAAGCTAAACTGTACACAGACACAAAAGATGTGTGCAGCTTCCTGAAGTCATGTCATTGTCATGTTGCCAGGTTTGGAACTATCTTGCCTATACAGACTAGAGATAGACCGATTTTCTGCCTGGCTGATTATCTGGGCCGATATTCAGCATTTTTCCGATTATTGTTATTAGTGATTTTTCTGTGAAATTGCTGATAAAATAAACTAATTTAAAAATGTACTACTTTGGCTCTGATGGAGCGCCCTCTCACACAATGTCATACCCACAACACTATCTGACTGGTTACATGTCACAATTAATAGTCTACAAACACTGAATAATCTGCATCTGCAAAGGAGCTAAATGTACCAAACACTTCCAAAAGAGGAAGTTTAAAGTAACAGAATACTCAAGTAAAATACCTCAAAATTATACTTAAGAACAGTGTCATGAAAAAGCCATATTGGTCGACCCCTTACATAGACACAAGACAAACTTCACTGTCTGCACCTGGCAGCCTGCTTTAAAGTACATGAGCTGTTATTCATCAAGAAGTCGTTTCAACACTTTAATCAGAATGTAACTTTTTTGACATGCAAAGAGGGTTTAATCTGCTGATAAGACCCGGGCCCCTATAAAGCACCATATATTTAAATGGAATTGACCATTAGTATCATCATTTTATTTTTCTTTACTCATCAGTAAATAGACGCATCTAACAGTTTGTAAAACATGATGACTTGTGATTCAGCATGAAATCCTCGTAAATTCAGTGTATACCATTTTGACAAAGCTATACTTAGTTAGACTACATTTAAAACTTGTATACATGCTTTACCAGCTGTACCAACTAACATTAATTAGTTGGTATTTTTCCTGTTTGTGCTGTTTTTTGTGAGGTAAAACACTCTTTAAATATGTAGGAAACCTTACTAGTTATTTGTCATAATCTGAGTACGGTGGGCAGAGTGACACTGTGCAGGAATTCTCTCAATTAAGGGACTTGGGATCTTACTACCATTTTGCATTTACAATACAATACAATACAGTAACCTGTGGGTCACCATTACGTTTCAGTTTTGGCCCTCGAGGGGAAAAGTTTGGTCACCGCTGCTTACAGGGCTTTTGTTACATTCTACATGTTTCTGTCCCCCCCAGAGACATGTTCACATCATAGAGCATGAACATGCAGAGAGGGCAGTCAACGAGAGAGAAACAATGAGATTTAGCTTTTACATGGTTATTATGCACTACTATTTTCCTGTTGATCGTATCATCAATAGGTTTACACCACTCCTCTCAACCAAATTGAAAATTAAAGGTAGGGAAGGCGTTTCTGGAGAAAGCTGGTTGATTGTTCAGTTTCATTCCCAGGTCTTCAAATACTGAAGCTTTGGTTTGGTATTCCTCATGACATTCTAACCCAAAGCCATCTGTATTTGATGACCTGGGAATGCAACTTAACAATCAACCAGCTTTCTCCAGAATCGCCTTCCCTACCTTTTTAATTTTTATTGGGCCAGTCTCTTCTGACTGAGATGGCTACACGTGGCATTTTTATTCTGACAGGGCTACTATTGCAAATATTAGTGGAATAATTGAGTTTAATTACAGATGAGCACAGGGAGCATTTTATTTTGTGTAAGTGGAAGAAAAAGGGTGTTTTCAAATGTGATGTATATGACTTCAAACTATGGTAGTTTTGATACGAAGGAAAAAATAGACTTATTTCTGTGTGTGAATTCTTTCAAATCACACACACATAGCTCATAGCATGGTGAGGATGAAGTCACTGTCCACTCATGTGTCTCGTCTGCGGGCTTTAAAGTGAGGGGCACTGCTGCTTCTGTCACCACCTTCCCAATGAAAACTCTCACAAACACGCTCGGGTCATGTGACGACACCGGCACTCCCAAACAGAAACACACTCACAGCCTATAAACACTCTCACAGCACTGACTTCATGTGTCAAAAAGAGTCTGTGAAACAAGATACAGCAAGAGTTTATATTTTATTTGTCTTCTTAAAATTTACAAAACCTGATGAGAAAATCTGTATTGTAAACACCCAAATTGATATGTTAAACAGAGTTAATGATATAGAAGATAAAACTTTCAGGCCCTGAGTGAAGAAATTCAGAGGAAGAGACACATATACAGTACACCTGTCAGGAAAAACCTGGAGCACAGTGTTTTTCACCTCCAGTGCTGCTGGTCTCTGTCGTCTCACAGCCGAGGCTTGATCTGCAGTTTTTTCTCTGTGGAAGAAAAACAGCAAATTAAAATGAAAAGACGAGTATTGGCAGAATTTAAATGACAAAAAGACTGTATGTGTCTGTTCAGTCATGTGGAACTGACTCTGATCTTCTGTGTGTTGCATCCTGCTGAAACACTGAGTGATGACATCTCAGCTGATGAGTAAATGAGGAAGAGAACAGGACAACAGGGATGGATGAAGGTGTGTGTGTGTGTGTGTGTGTGTGTGTGTGAGGTTACAGTCTGGCAGTGATACATTGCATTTGAGCTAATTTATGCAAAGTGAAGAGGAGCTTGTTTGGCTTAGTTCCACCTTTAATGAGGCTCTGGGTGGTGCAGTGTGTTACTGAAGGACCAGAGTGTCATTAGTAATACTTAAGAGCACAAACCAGCAGTGGGTGGAGCGACGACGAAATGATTCACACGTGTGTTTGAGTAGTAAAATACTACAGCAGCTCAGTTCTAGAGCTGTAACTAACAGTTTTTTCATTATCCATTAATCTGTTGATTACTTTCTGTTTTATCGTCAACAAAATGTCAGAAAATAGTGAAACAAGTTTCCAGAGCTCAATGTGAGTCCATTTACAAAGACATAAAACAGAGAAGAGCATCTAATTCACACAATGTAAAAGTTGTAACTAGACACTGCTTGGCATTTCTGCTCGACATGTGACTTTAAGAGCTGATCAGTTATCAACATCGTTTAGTGTCCTGTTGATTGATGCCTATGTTTATTTTTACAGTAGGAAGCAAGACGTTTGTACAATCTTACACCCTACTACATTATCTTTCCTTAGATTCCTGATTAAAATGACAAAAAACATCAGCATAAAAGCAAGAAAACAATGAAAAGAAAAATATAGAGTAACTTATGCTGGGCTCTCCTCCACCACATGTAAACACCATAAATAAATGCTCCAGACAACTTTAGAGTTTCTGGATTTGAGCAACACATTCCTTTGATAGGATATGAGGCCTAAATATGCCAAAAAACAAACAGAAACTTACAAGAACTAATATGAGAACATCTGCTGCAACAACATTATTAGAAATTTGGGCTGTTTGTGTAAGTGAGTGGAGAAGGTCAGAGGTCAAGTTGACTCAGGTCAGGTCAAAGGTACTGCTTGTTTCCAAGCAGAGGAGACTAAATATAAACCATGAAAGAGAACGGAAAAAGTAAGAGTGACCAGAAACATCTCCTACAGATTTGTCAGCTCCAGGTTCCTGATGTTTTTAAATAGTGAGAGGAATTTCAAGGACAGAAAAAAACGTTGTTGTTTTGGTATTAGAGTATTAGAGATTGGTATCGGTCATTGCTGATGGTAGGCCAGAAAGGCTGCGTTGGTCAGTGTGGTGTGGGAGGACTTCCAGGAGGACTATGAAGACTGACTTTCTGTTGGCCTTAAGGAAGTTCTAAAAACTGTCAGACGACTCAGGAAGGACAAGCAGGAACTCAACCAACAGTTCCTCTGTGTTTGAAAAGTCAGGGAAAGCCTCAAGCTCATCAGTGTTGATGAGATTTGTGCTGAGATACTGAGGGCTCTGTCTGGAGACTGTTGGGCTGTCTTGGCCAACATGTCTTTCAATGTTGCATTGAGGTTGGAGACGGTTCCTGAGGAATGGCAGACCAAGTTGTTTGTTCCCATTGTATAAAAAGGGAGACTGGAAGGTTCTCCTATTAACAGGGTATCACACTGCTCAGCCTCCAAGTTGAAGCTTATGCAAGGGAGCTTGAAAGAAGGCTCAGACTCACAGATAATCTCATTGAGGAGGAGCAATCCAGACTGCACTGGTTGAGGAACAGTGGACCAGCTCTTTGCCCTTGCAGGGTTTCTAGAGGGGTCATGGAAGTTTGCCCATCTAGTCTATGACTTGGAGATGGCTTGTGACCATATCCTCCAGGAGCCTTGTAGGGGGCGCACTGGGGTGGTTGGTATGAGCCAATCAGTCCTTATATAATCAGAGGGAGAGCTGTGTCCTGCTCTAGGCAGGAATTCAAAAACATTTTCAGTGGGTGTTAGGCTCTGCCAGGTGGTCACCTGTTCTGTTCCTGAATTTCATGGATAAAATCTCAAGGTGCAGCCAGAGGGGCCTGCATGTCCAGTTTGGGGATCTCAGAATTACTTCTCTGCTCTTTGCAGATGATGTGGTTCTGTTGGCTCCATCCAGCGGTTTTAAGTCAAATGTGAAGCAGTCGACTTGAGAGTCAGCACCTCCAAGTCTGAAGCCATAGTTCTCAGGCAGAAAACGGTGGACTGCTCCATTTGTCCAATTTATTTAGAAGATGATCAGGTTTGGGAAATCCTGTGTATGTTGAGTCAATAATGACATATAGACCCTTTATAGATTCAGTTTACAAAATAGATGAGTTTAGCCTAGAAATCATCAACTATGACTGACTGGAACAACTGATGAACACAAAAGAAAATCTCAGCAATACCTAACTGCAGATCTTCTAAAAATGTGCAGTTAAGAGGAGTTTGATGATCCATGTCTGGCTTTTCCACCGAAGCAGATACAAATCTGTTGTCTCTCATTAGTTCAAGTCTCTTGGGACGTTTTCATTTTGTTCAATGAAAAACACCTCTGTCACCACTTTAGCCAAGACGAAATTCAATCTGATTTTACGGGAAAGTAGTACACATTTGTGGAAAACCTTATTCGGCCTTTTTATGACATTTCTTAAAGGACATGTCTTTGCTAATTTCAAGGAAATCTTAAAACAACCAAGTGAAGTGTTTTGTGGCGTCAGCCAGAATGTATTTGTGCGTGTGTGTCCAGCCTGCAGAGGCAGGTGGATGGTCAAGCCTGGTGGGAAGCGGAGGATGGGGGAGGGGGTTTGAGGGGGGAGGCAGCTTCTCTCCTAATCCTCTATCTGTCAAGTCTGTCAACAGAGAGCTCAGCTGTGCCTCCGTCCACCCCAAAACCTAAATATTATTACCTCTGTCCTCTGAGCATTATTACTCCTCCCATGAGCATCATTACATTCACTCTACAGCCCCGCTCTGATCATCATTATCTGTCTGCAGCTCAGACGAATCACCACTCCCCTTTCACACGATCTCAGGCCTAATCCTGTGGCTTTCATGACAAACATGATCCTTCCACAAAACGTCTCTGGTCAATATGACTGACAGTCAGCAACTTTACATTAAGTAAAGGAGTTAGTCCTCTTAAGGAATATTCTATTTTTTGACGACTTGGATGTAGTTTTCCCCTTAATTCCTATCAATTTAAACTTTATTTCCCAGATTTGGAGATGTGGAGTCCAACAAGGGCAGAAATAGGAGCTGTCGGACAATCGCACAAGTTGCAGACAAACCAAATTTAATCAGATCATTTAAACTGCTTATTTGGAAGTGAAAGTGGAATTTGGCGCTTTCCTAATGTCAGCTATAATCCCTAATGCACATAAAACAAGTGTGCAAATATGGTACATATTGTAGGTAAAAGTTGAGCCAAGATGTCTGCAAAATCGAATAGATGTTTATAACAGATGTAAAGATGTTTTCTTAGGTTTTTTTTCACAAAAAAGAAAACATAACTGTGTAATGTGACCACTGGACTTGTTTGCAACATCCCCATCAGTATTTTAATGTTTTGTTTTTGGAGTTTTTTTGTTTTTTTTAAAGGAAGATGATATTGTTGTTGTGTGGGCTGCACTGAAAAAGAGGAAAAAAAACAGAGCTCCTCTATGGTGTTTAATAAGTCTCAAAACTCACGCACATAAAAACTCTGAAGCTTCGAAGCCCCATACATGGTATTCGAGGCAGTCCTACTCTAAGGTGCTCTAAGTTTGTTGAGTAGCGTCTTTCCGTACCTTTAACCTGTGAGGTCTCAGCAAGTGGTGTGTCGGGTGCGTCTGCCTCCTCTGGGGAGCTGGAGAGGGAGATGAACGATGGCAGTACCAGAGGACCTTTGGTGGGCATCCCTGCAGCTGCCTGAGACCCCGCCGGGATGATGATAGAGAGGCAGGGCCTGGAAGAAAGAAAAAACATTAAAAACTACGTTGAAGGATTTTAAATTCATAAATGAATTTAGATGATGATTCTACTCGGTACAATCTGCTTCTGTAACCTCTTGGAGGGCTCCTTGATTCGGGCTCTCTTGGCAGGGGTGGTGGAGGTGTTGCTGGTGCTTCGTTTGGCTCGTTGGCGGTGCTGAAGCTTACAGCGGGCTCCTCGAGGGCAGGATCCCGTCTTGGAGAAGTCTGGACACATCAGAGTGTGTTTCTTCTTACACTGGAGGTTTGAAAGAGGTAGACAAAAACACAGAGGCACAGGTTTCAATTGTAACAGCTTATTCAAAGAAATGTAAGTCCTGACACTGCTACAGCACTCGAGTATGTGTGGATTTGGTTCAAGTCTTCATTAATATATGTGTTTTGTGATTTCATGTTTTTTTTTTTTGGCAATTTAACTTTTGTGATTGTGACAGAGATACAGTACAAACAGGAAATGCAGGAGCACCCTTTTCAAAGCTCAAATCTTCACTGTCGCTGCTACAGTGCAAAAAGTGTGAGGATGCACAAGCTTGACTGCACGTCAAGGTGTAAATAACGTCTTTTCAAATCAATTTGGGATCTCTGGGCTTCCGGAGACTTGGATTACACTGGGTGAGCTGTATGGAGCCATTTTTATTCTACATTTTAAACAAGACCCCAGCTACTTCAGTTGTTTAGGAGAATGCTGCAACGCTGTTTTGCTGTGACTGTGACTGTGACTACAGAAATTCAACCAACTCCTAATCTTTAAATCCAATCTAAAATAACTTCTAAATCTTAAAACCTAAATGGAAGCTCGAGAGTAAATAATGTTTTTTAAGTTTCTTTAACAAGGTGAAAGTTTTCTGTTTTGAATAATGTGCCTATGATTTCACTACACAAAGTTAAAAATGTGTGTGACAGCATTTGAAGTAAGCAAAGGGATTAGCTGCTTGATATTTTGTTCTTTTATTCCATCCACTCTTTTCGACAGACAGTCTTTCCGTCACCCTCTCCTTTATCATACCAGTTGAGCAAGTGGGTCACTGTTAGCGTCATTCTGGGAAGCATTGTGCATGAGAGAACGAGCTTACACATGCATGTTTGCAACGGAGTGTGTATGACAGTGTAATAAGGGTGTAAATTGGTAGCTTCATTCTCCACGAGATCCGATCCCTCCCACCTGTCAGAAAAGCTAATTATATTCACTATGGCGTACAGGCTGCGAGGAGTGTGTGTCTGTGAGTGCAGGGGTGAGGAGTGCGGGGCTGGGAAGCAGATTGGTCCAGAAATAGAGCGTGTATCGGGGGATGTGTGTGTGTGGAGGGGAGAGGGATCCTGAGATCAATTTTCCAGGACGCTGTGGTCAACTCTCTCTGGGGCCCAGCAGCCCTGACTCACTGCCATCAAAGCCCCTCTCACTGCCCTCACACCCATGTTCCTGCACCCTTGGGTGCCAGGGCGGCCCCGGGTCAGCTCGCTGTCAAATGTTTCCCCGGATCATCTTATAGGGCTGCGGCTTTGACACCACATTTCGCTCAACAAATCAGGTTTGCTGCTGGTGTCAGTGATGTTTTATCTGGTGTCTGACATCAGTACTGAACCAGGTCATGGTCAGGTCTTGATAGGGCTGAGATACACTGATGTTTACAAATCACAGTTGAGCAGGCTTTGGTTGCATGTTCGGAGAGCAAAAGAGGCAAAATGCACTGACTGAATGCAATCTCTGAACCCATCAGTTAACGTCTGATGTCGATTAAGCTTCTTATTAGATTTGTTTAAATTAATATAGATTCATATGCAGATAAATTAAAATAAAAGTCATCGCTCAACTCCAACTCCATTCTCAAATCTCAAGTTACTAATCAGACTGTAAACAATGACAGGTGCCCAGAAGAGGCAGTCTTGACCTGGATATTAGTTATCACACCCTGGATACTCAAGAAGCCCCAAAACATTGGGCGTTGCTGCCAGAGCCAAGTCACTGGTTTCCATTTGATAGTGCTGAGCATTTCCTATTGACAGGTAAACTGCAGTTTTTGATTACGACCTGTAGCTGTGTCTGCAGTCCTCACGATGACATTTTGTGCATTTGCAAGCTAATGTGGGGTTCTCATTATGGTTACCAAACTCACTTTTAGTTTTGTGTGGCTGTATGAAGATGTTTCTGATGTTTAAAAAAATGTTTTCTGCTCAACAAAAAATGTTTGATTGCATCTTTTCACATAGATAGATTTGTAAAAACATTATTAAGCTGAACTTTTTAAGCCATAATCACGCAGTCCAATGTGATGCCTAACAACTCCACAATACAATACATGTAACTTTGTCAGGAATGCTTAAACCTCCCAGCCTACTCCTGTGCACCAACGGAAAAAGGGCAGAATCAAAAACTGTATATTCTTGACCGTTGACTGTAAAAGCTCAGTCCACTCCCCACAGCTCCATACATCCTCATATTCATAAAAAGACACAGAGAGAGAGAGAGAGAGAGAGAGATGGGAGGAAAAAGCTAAAGTGGACAGAACATCTTTATCCCACACCAAGTTAACAATTTTCCACTTGATTTAAGGAATGCTGGGATATCTCTGGGGCCTATTAGAGAGCTCTCTGCTGGGCCAAAACCAGGAGGAGTCAGCACATTTACCAAGAGACTGAGAGAATGAGCAAAAGAAGCAAGAAAGAGAGAGCGAGAAGGAGGGAGGGTGGGAGATGGAAAAGACAGTAAAATAAAAAAGGGGCATCACATGCATTTACATTTTGGGCATGAAGCCGACACTCTTGTCTCGAGCAGAGAACAGCTCGGGTTGCTCTGGTATTAACATACAGAGTGTAGTGTTAAGAAAATTAAAGTTCACACTAATACTACACAACTAAATTGTGTTCAGACCGACATGAGCAGTGCATCAAAAACATGCTGCCTCCTCATTCACTTCATCAAAGAACGCACTATGGTAATTGTCATGATTTTCAAAATCCACAATTTGATTTGTCTTTCGATTTTAAGGTCATGATTCGATTCAATTTTCGATTTTAATGTTTTTGTGTTAGACTATCAAGTCTTGCTTTGTAAACGTTAACAGATCATTGGCTTTGTGCAAGCAGGCTGTTTTTTGCATTTGACACGTCAGAGAAAAAAAAAAGGGAAAATGTTGCTGCTGGACTAAGTCTCTCTGTCCTGTTTATTATTTTCTTACTAAACCTGCCCAGTTAGCTGTGCTGTGTTGTCTTTGAAGTGTGTTTTCCCTCCTTCGGACATGCACTTATTTGTTTACCTCACAATGGCCCTGATGGAGAAGAAGGGACATTCTAATATAAAGCCACTTCTACCTCGTTGCTGTGAGGATGTATACGACTTTCTCCAACAAGTTACGTGACATTGTGGCAAGCAACACTTTGTTTTTGTCAGTATCTGTAATCTTGGTGGGTCTCACAAGAGAGATCTCATAAACTAGAATAATGACTGTCTCCTCTATAAAAATGTAAAAAAGCTATAAAAACCCTTCATACTCATGGAGCTATCACCAAACTGGAATTCCTGGATTGTATTTTATCTTTTGCCCTGCACCTGCACACAATAAAGCAGCCTCTTGCATTTTTTAACACAGTGAGCTATTTCTGATCTTTAAACACACACCAACTGTCGCAGAGCGACATGTGTAGAACACAGCGAATACATCCTACAGACAGAAAATGTTGTCACGGTCCTGTAATGGAGGGCCAGGATGTGTGCCAAATGTGATAAAATGGCTGCTTTTTCGGAGATTCCAGTGTTGGGACAGTGGCCCATCCTGAGGTGATGTATGTCAAGATGCTGAAAGTTTGTGTTTCCCTTTAGTGCCAAAGGAATTTTAAAGTAAAAGACAAAAAGTGTTCATCTTTTCAGATGCATCTTCACAGAAGGCCGAGCATACAAATGCTAACAAAAACTGACTGGTATGTCGCCTTACGTTTTCTGTTCAAAGCTGAACTTGAATTACCCAGCAAAGAGTGGAACCAACTCTCTGTAAACATGCACATACTCTATATTTTGTATCTGTATGGCAGGAGTTATGTGCATGTGTCCACGAAGGGCAGGGATTACACCTCGGCCAAAGAGCCAGTGCTGTCGATGCCCTGGAGTCGATTGTACTGCCCCTTCTATTACACGGACATTTTGGAATGCCGTGTTTTGAAATATTAATACAAAAAGAGCCGCACAAAGCTGTTAATTCCCAGATGGAGTACAGTGAATTGACAGTGTTATAGGTCAGTGTTTAAAGGATAAGTTCATCCAGAAATAAAAACTCAGTATACTGGGGAGAAAAGAAACAAGAGGGACAATTAGGACAGCACGGACAGATCCTGTGAGGTGGAGGCTGAGTGTGAGACAAAGCCAGGATGAGGGAGGATAGTGGCAATTCTGCGAAGTGGAGGAGGAGAAGGAGGATGGAGGAGGAAGAGGGGGATGGAGGAGGAGCAGGAGGATGGAGGATGGAGGATGGAGGAGGATGGAGGCGAGGAGCAGACTTAACCCCTGAGCTGCTGGAGTGTCTGCCTGCCTGGCCCATAGTGCCATCCTCAGCAGTTTTCCCATCTATAATTACTGCCTGCTATCCATCATAGAGCCACCAGAGCCTCACAGCGCAGCGCTCCATAAACACACACACACACACACACACACACACACACACACACGCACTCAGGCACAAACACACACACACACAGAAAATCACAGACCTAAGCACTTCAGCTAATAGAATAAATATTAATATCCCTTTTGTTTTCTATATCCTCATTTCCCCATGCACTATTTAAATGAGGTCTGACAGTGTGAAAAAGCATCTGTTTCACACTTGACACTCAAAAACAAGCAGAGAGAGGAGGAGAGGGGGAGACGGGGGAGACAAAGGGAGGTACGAACATAGGAGGGGGGGAATGGGGGGGGGTGTTTGAGGTGGATGTGGGGACAGAGTGTGAGGGCGACTCGGGTGTCTCCAGTCATGTGTAGGTGGCTCTCTCTTACCCATCAGGCCTGCAATGTGTCACTCAGACACTACAGTTATGCCATTATGGACCACCACCCCCTGCAGCTGCTCCTGCCTGTGTGTCACTGAGTACATGTGTGTGTGAGTGTGTGTGTGTGTGTGTGTGTGTGTGTGTGTGTGTGTGAGTGTGTGTGTGTGTGTGTGTGTGTGTGTGTGTGTGAGTGAGTGTGTGTGTGTGTGTGTGTGTGTGTGTGTGTGTGTGTGTCTGTAGGGCGGATTGGTTTCCAAACTACTTGTTTACCTAAGCCTCAGTTTAACTCAGACGAACTGTATACATGCTGTACAATATAATTATACGTTCGAATGAAGAGCACAGCTTAGACAAAGAACTTTACAATCAGGTAACAACATCTATGCAGCGCTAAATAAAGATCCTGTGAGATCAAACCAACAAACACTGATAGTGTTACATAAGAGTCAAAACACTGTAGGCTCTTGTTTCAATTATTCCAATCAGACTGATCTGAACGATTCAACACGTCAGCTGTACAGTGACCACAATACTTGTCTGACTTAGTGTTGTCATAAATATATCGATACAAATCCATTCTGAATATCTGAAACTGTTTCAATGTTTATTTTGTGCAGTATCGATACACCCGTACCATCTGTTTCAACTCTCTCCTCTCTGACAGTGGATTGACACACACACCATTTTTAAGAGAAAAGAAATGTTTCTGTGAAATTCAACATTTACTACAATCTGCCATATATCTCGCTGTGATGTTATCCCTTTGTTCTCTTTATCTTTAAATAAAAATCTTAAATGCTATGACCCCAATGTAGGTATTTTGTCGAAGTTAGAATTTCCAGTATGTGCTGAACAACTCGGATGCTGCTTCTTTGGTGAACAGGTGTCTGTACTTGAGACAGACTTCATTTGAAGATATTGATCTTTAAATGCCATTTAAGAGAGAGAGACCGACAGAGAAGAGAGCGAGAGAGGGAGACTGACAGAGAAGAGAGCGAGAGAGAGAGTGAGAGAGTGTGTGTGAGAGAGAGAGAGAGAGAGAGAGAGAGAGTGAGAGAGTGTGTGTGAGAGAGCAAAACAGTAAACAAGCAGAGAAAAGTGAAAGTGAAACCTGACTGTGTTTGGTGCTTTATTATTTTATATCTTTCTAGAACTACAACTGCAGGTGTGAGTCTATAATTACTGATTAGCCAGAGGTTTCCCAGTGACGTCTGTATGAATTGGTCAAATGCTGGTTTATTTAGAAGACCACTGAAAAATGCACTTCTGCTGTCTGACCGGAAACCCAGACATTGGCAGGGGCTAAATGTATGTTGGTGTTGGTATTAAGGTGGGGTGAGTGGACACATATTTCAGGGGGGGGGGACTGGATATTTGTGTTTGTTCTTACAGACGAATTGAAGCACTGCCTGACTTAATGTGTGTCTTTGTGAGTGTGTGTGTGTGTGTGTGTGTGTGTGTGTGTGTGTGTGTGTGTGTGTGTGTGTGTGTGTGTGAGTGTGTGTGTGTGTGTGTGTGTGAAGTACCTTCTCTCCCTCTGGACAGTAGCCCTTGACGAAGTCCTCACACACTTCAGCTTTGCGAGACACGTAGACGTGACTGTAGGGACAGTTGCTGTTGTTACAGATTCCCTTCAAGAAATATGAACACACCGGCATCTAGAGAAAGTAAAACACCAATATGTGAGCCATCTCAACCTGAGAAACAGTTCATAGTACTCAACAAAGTAGTATATTCAGCTGACTACCTGAATATATTGAATGACCAGGTTTGTCCATCAATGGATTTTTTCTTCCCTAATGGCACGGGGATATTCCAAGATGACAACACAATGATTCATCGGGCTCAAATTGTGAAAGAGTGGTTCAGGGAGCATGAGACATCATTTTCACACATGGATTGGCCACCACAGAGTCCAGACCTGAACCTCATTGAGAATCTCTGGGATGTGCTAGAGAAGATTTACGAGGCAGCCCGACTCTCCAACCATCAATACAAGATCTTGGTGAAAAATTGCAACTCTGGACTAAAATAAACGTTGTGACATTGCATAAGCTTATCTAAACAATGCCACAGTGAATGCGTGCTGTAATCAAAGCTAAAGGCGGACCAATGAAATATTAGAGTGTGTGACTTTTCTTTGGCTGGGCAGTGTATATGGTGGTTTATGTCATGGACAAGGTGACGCCAATTAGTCTGTGTTGCTGTTCTTTTCCTTTCCATGAAGATCACGCACCATGAGTGAATAAAGAAGGGAGCTGGGGCGATGTGAGCACCAGATTACATGAGATTATATGAATGTGTAAACAGACATGTGGTTCTAAGATCACACGACCGCCATGTACAGTTCAGACGTCCCATGTGCCAGGCAATCTGTCACACTGAGCAGCTAAATTACCTTAATTGTAGTTGACAGCAGCAGAGTGAGAGTGAATGTGTGTCTTGACAGCATCTCTGTGTGCATGTGTGAGTGGAGAGATCTACTGTTCGGTGTGGAGGCCGGTCTAAATATACCTCTGAGGGGTCCGGTGGAGAAAGATAGGGGGGAGGTCGGGGGAGGCGGAGTGTGAGAGGGACTCCTCCTCGTTGGGATGGGATCAGTTCTACCTCATTAACTGCTACAGAAATATTTATCCAGGCTGCAGCCCGTCCAGCTCTCATGATGTGTTTATGTGCTCTGGATGTGTGCACAGACTGGGCCAGTGGTGGAGGGAGGGAGGGGAGAGAAGGGGGTTGGTGTTCCCGGGTGTAGGGCGGCAATGCCAGGGGAGTAGGCTCAGGGGTGTCCAGTTTCAAGGTATTTGTGGTAGTGGGGGGACAGTAGGGTGGGGTGCAGGATTCGGGCTATCCACACTAGTGCCTGGATCAGGTTCGGAGGGCTGCTGGGTGTATAACCCTTTACAACCCCCCACCCCTCACATCAACCCGATGTCCCCCCCACCCTTACAGTCCTGTTTAAGGGGTCCACATGAAATAAGAGCGGGAGTATCCTGTGGAGGGATGGGCCAAAGGTTTGGGCATCATTACAAACAGACAGCTGGGCTCTCAGCACTCACAGGCAGCAGTGTGACAACCAACACAGGTGCAAGGCATTGTGTGTGTGTGTGTGTGTGTGTGTGTGTGTGTGTGTGTGTGTGTGTGTGTGTGTGTGTGTGTGGAGGGTGAGGCACCTGTTATAGGGTTGTTTGTCAAGAAAAAAAAAGACAAAAATGCTTTCCCTTTTTGAGTGACTACACTTTCCCTGAGATGGGCAAGAGTACACACACACAGACACACACACACACACACACACACACACCAACCAGAGGCTTTGGCCAATAATTGTGGACACAGCTACCAGGTGATACCATGTGATATGAGTTATCATGACATGAAATGTTCATATTGTCTCATGCCTACATGAAGGAACAAGTTTCCTGAAGGTCAAGTGACATCAACCTTAAATCTGTACCAAGGAAAGTTATCACATGAACCTTGATAACAATATTTTTTATCTACATTGTTTGATACACCAGATCATGTAATTCCTGTCTCACATCGGCTCACTTTTGATTAGATTGATGTTTGAGCGATGTTTGATTAGAGTAAAACCACATAAAGGTAGTGGGCTGTTGGCTGATTGGTTGATTGAGCTTGCGGTTATATGTGATTTGTTGTGGAAGATATTTCATTGTTTTAATCTTTAAGGAAACTGTAATCCAATTCAACATAGCAAATTGGTAAAGTTTTGTTAGATTGATTACACAACAGGAATGCAGTTCATTCAACTATCCATTAATTGAACAGTTCTGGTCGCAGATTGACTGGGTTTCATTAAAAATCAATGAGTCTGAGGTGAAGGTTGTGTTCCATGTTGTTGTGTGTACAAACCAGGGCGAGACACCTGAGCTAAACTCTCACATTTAACAAATGTTTTTTGTGTTTTTCAGCACTTTACACTCACAGTTACATACATTTACAAGGATGGAAGTGATAAGCGAGGAGAAGATTGGTCTGTAGACCATACAGATGACCCCTTTTACCTTAAGGCTGATCATTTACTGTTTCGACATAGGTCCCTACCTAAACCCCCAATCAGGTCAAGTCTTCATCACTTCTTCCTGTAGCATGGAAACAGGAGCCGTGCCAAGAACGTGAATACGATCCACGATGACTGTACCCACATAGTGTGTCATATTATAGCTACACACTGTACCCAATGCTGGCCTTTGCAATTAAAATCTACAAAACACCATGTTGTCCACCAACGCCGTGTATGGCCACATGTAGCTCTGTTACCTTCTCCTTCGCCACCTTATGGGAGAATGGGCAAGTCCCGTCTGCCTGCTTGCAAGTGCCTCGAAGAAACCTGCAGATTAAAACAGAAACAAAGCTGAAAACACAGAAGCTGAGAGAAGCTGCTGGTTCTGGAAGTGTTTTTGACCATTGCAACTTGTTATTTCGATGATATCCTCAATGTAATAAACTGACAAACTTTTGCTCTTGGGCCCCACTTTGGGCATTCCTGGTCTGGCAAAATTGCAGGTCAACAACCACACAGTGACACTGCTTGAGAGTTCTAAGTGGCAAAAAAGGATGAGCAATCCTCACACCCTCTCAATGGTAAACACAAGTTGTTACCATCACACCTTTGCAGACTGTTCCCAGAGATTCTATAAACCTTCCAGTATTGCTCTGTTAAGTCCTGGTGGTATGAGGTGTTTGTGACTTGCATTTTGTTGTCCTTGATTCTTGATCTTCTGTGATGTTGTGGAGCACTTTGTTATTAAATATGTCTGTCTTTATTCATAATGTCTTTTTGGTTGTGTTTGTGCAGTTGCCTAAGACACAAAGATAATTTGCAAAAGCAAGCAAACAAAACTAACAAAATAATTTGGAGGAATCATTTGAATCAAGATTGGCATTGACATGCAACAAAGATCCACTGCAAGCAGCAGACACTGCAGTGTGTTTGCTGTGGTTCTTTGTTCATGGTAGATGGCATCCATACAAACCTTGAAGTTTTTCACATGCCAGTTACACTGAGCATTGGAAAATAAATGAAACTCTGACTTCCTGAACCTGAAATAACTCCTCCAAGTTAGCAGCTCTAGTGGTGTACACTGGGTATAGTGGTTATGGAAGAAGATTATCCATCCTTACTGGTAATCAGAAAGAAATGGGGCGTTCTTTTGCGTTTATTTTACCTGGTGCAGACGGCCACCTTGTCCGGGTCGTGGATGTAGGGACAGCTGTTGCCACGGTTACACTTGCCGAAGCGGTTGTAGTACATGCAGTACTGCTTCGACTGCTTCTTCTGACGAGCGTGTCTGATTATGGCGAGGCTCCTCTGGACTGCACGGCTTGTTTCAGACACACAGACAAACCACAGGTATTGACAAATCAATAGTAAGCAGCCTGTGGTAACCAGAGAGGACAAATTGTATATGTTTCAACTCTCAACCCGGTGAGGAGCTTTGGGTGAATGTATCCACCGTATGCTAATTTTAATTTGAAAAGATTAGCTCTGGCTTTACAGCCTGCAGTTGACAGTGATGAAAGGCAGTTAATATTGGGAGGGTGGATCAAATGCAAAAGTCTGGCTGGATTTGATTTCATGATGGTGCTGTTGTATGAGGACAGCCAGCAGCATGAGAAGAGATGAAACAGGTTGGTGGTGTGAAAAGCTTACCTGGCTAAATGACGAGTACTGTAGGGTCGACTGAAATTGTGATTCGTGGATGAGACCTGGGCAGTGCTCAAAGACCTTCCTGAATGTAGAGAAGAGGGACACATGAGCAATTTAAAGGGTACATATTATGAAAAACTCACTTTTTCAGTGTGTTTCACTTACATTTGTGTTTCTTGAGCGCCTAACAATCCACAAAATGTGTTTATAAGATATCCCAGTCAGGTTTTTGTGGGCTTCCGGTCAGAAATAAATTGTGATACAACAAGCCTTTCAGAATTTGGCCTCCTACTTACGTTAAATAAAGGCTCATTTGAAAATTACCGCCCCAATCTGACCCATCGCTTAAGAACTACCTTTTTTTTCTCGTAAGCACCAGTCCTGCTTATGTTGAAGGTGAGAGTTAAACACAGCTGCTGTTCTTGGCTGCAAAGACCGGTACAAATCACTACATCAGCCCCCAGCCTAACAGGACATTAGAGCCGAGTGGATTAAGTTTATTTTTGATGGAAAAGTCCCAATAACAACTGGTAAACTCTGTGTGTGCCAACCATTTCACTTTGGAGGGCCAGTACAAAGCTACAAGCTAAACACGAGAGCTGCTCTGTTATTGGCTGCAGGAATCAACACAAAAGTCTCTGTCTACTCCCATCTGACATGTGTGTCAAGACCCAGTAGAATACCTTTATTTTGATGGAAATGTGACAGAAATGTCCTCACAACAACTGGAAAACTATTGAATTGTATGTGTGGGTCTGTGTGTGTGTGTGTGTGTGTGTCTGTGTGTGTTTTCTCCCAGACTGCTCTGGTAAATTCACAAGCTCAAGTGTGGATTTACTACGGACTGCATTATCAACTAGGGCCAGTAACTGTGCAAGCTCAAGAATGGATTGATATCGGCCGTCTGTGAACCAACTTCTAACTAGTAAGCTGTAACTTTTGCCATGTTTCATGCTGTTTTGCTGTGTTTTGTTAAGTTTGCCTGTTGATTTGGGTGTTAGCATTATACTCGGCTAATGTGGCCATTCTGGAGCACTGTTAAACTAATGTAGTACTAAGAGAAACTGTCAATGTTAAGCCTCATTTGAAGCCAACTAAATAAAGACTGGTAGGATTGAATATGGTAACTGTGGTAACATGTTTTTGGTTTAGAAGGGGTTCTTGTGGTGATCTTTATGGTAAAAGTGCCACTAACTTGAAGCTAAAAAAAACCAAAGGAGATGAGCGGAGACATGACCAATCAGAACAGACAGGGCACTTTCAAGAGGGGGGGCCTTAAAGAGACAGGAGCTAAACTAAAAAGAACAGCTTTTCAGACACAGGGAGAATAAAGTTGGTGCCATTATAATAAATAATAAATAATAAATAGATAATAAAGTTTTACATGAATTTGCTATTGGAGTGGCACTAGTTCACCATAATGTGCTTATTGTCACTTGATGAATCATAACTATTTGGGGCAGATACTGAAGCGTTTATAAACTTGCCCTCAAGTGCTGACTTTATGTAGGAGGTTATTTTTGATTGAGAATATTTCTTTGTAAAAACACTATTTTTAACACGTTTGTTTGTTGTGATTAGTGTTCAAGAACTGGCAACTTTCTCTTTGAAAGCTGAAGTATGAGAGCACACCAGATGTTTGCAGACTGCAAATGTGGGTTTGTGCAGAGGAGATTTAAGAAGTATTTAGATGTATTACACTTGCCTATTTTAGCAGTGCCAATATGATACAACGTCCAGGAGCAATTTGGGCATGTCCTACAATACATTAACTCCTCCTAACCGACTTATGTTGTGAAATGTTGCCACATTACTACAAGCAATATGTTTTGCATGGTGATGAAGATATGGATACATATTTGAAGGTAAAGTGGAGGTAAGTTTTTGTCTTTATAATGAAGATTTCATCTTTTTTATGTATTCATCTTGCATGTCCTGATGGTGCCATTTTACAAGAGCCATATCTAAAGTAGAAAATAGAATAAAATAAAAAAAATACAATTAGATCAGATATGACAGAACTGAAGCTGTCTGAGTGTGTGTTTGTGCAGCCAGATGCAATAACAACCTGATATGTGCCTGGTTATTTATACTGTGGTGGTTTGACACATGGGTGCCAAAGCCAAACGTGACGTCCAGCCCTGCTTGAGAACAGCATAAACACTATGTACCCAATGCACTCCACAAATGCTGGAGGGAGTGTGTGTGTGTATGTGTGTGTAGGGTTGTTGGAGGCCATGGGAGGACTGGAGAGGAGGACAAGGAGGCCAGGAGGTTGAGGTTTCAGTTGATCTCATTCAGACCTCTAATTTTGGAACTTTTTTGGCTGTTAATGCACTCGTCAAGTCTCTCTGGTGTGATTTAAGCAGAGCAGAATTACAGGTCATTGGCTCCAGACTGGGAACAAATGTGACACTCTCTCCGGGAAGATGTAAGAGCACAACTCCTGCAGGAGAGACACCTGAAGCGTGTTTCTGGAGGAGGTAGGAATGTGTGTTGGGATGCCGGTCACGAGTTGAGCAGAATGGAGTTCTTCAATTTCCCCTGCAGGTGTAGTTGCTACAGAATGTGTATAAGAGAGAAGGAGGTAGAGGCAGATCTAGGCTTTAATCTGCACCGTCCAGTTCTGTGAACCCTCCCCCTCGCTGCTCTGACAGATGACAACTTTATTATTTCAGATGGCAAATCCAGCCAGTTCCCGTAAGTCTATTAGAGAGCATGTGGACGGAGCTGCAGCTACAAACATGAATAAACACTTCTTTATCACCTCAGGGTGCACACACACTCACTGGCCTGTACTCACAATCCATGTCCTGAATAGAGTGGTGTAGTCTGTGGTCCTAAAACCCAGAAATCCGTTAGCATTTTTGCACATCCAGTTCCATCCTCTTAAAGTCGATGTGTTTTTGTCTACATCATAAAATGTCTCACAATTTATTTATAGATCGCTTCCCTGTGTTAAAAACAGTGGCTGCTAACAAGTGTGTAAATGAGACTACAGAGGTCGTCGGGGATATAAAACTTCATCACAGTGAACACAGAGACTCATCTACTCACCAGTCCGTCTTTACAGGCCCACTTTAGTTACAAACTGTTCTAACTCTGACTTTACATTTTCTACATTGATCAGTTTATAGAAAACCTGTATGGTAATTGTGTAGTAGATGCCTAGTGGTGGTGAAGTTAAGTCATGTGACTGCAATATAGTCTGTTTATAGCCTGACATTAGCTTTTTACCTGGTGATTTAATTTACACTTCAAAAATCACAAAAGTGGTGTTTATCTGTGAAGATTATCTTGAACAGAACGTGTAAGTATCATAAACTTGTGTTTGCCACAGAGCTTATTTTCCGCGATATTGAAAAACGCACTTAAAAAATCTCATAGGCTTTTTGTGGAGGGAACCAGGGTGATGCTAACTTCTGGGTTAGCTGACAAAAATATGCATCCCCACACCACTCTATAGGGCTGGGGACCAAACCTTAGTACATTTCTGGTACAGAATGAAATGTTAAATGACTTGTCAGATTACTGTCCTTTGATTAGACAGTTCCTGATTATTTAGTTTTTATACAGTTTCAACATCTGTATTTGTGTAGAAAACCTCTAATATGTCATGTGGAGCTGTGATGATTAGTCAATTAATCGATTAGTCGACTGAAAGAAAATTAATTGCAAACTATTTTGATATTCACAAAATCGTTTCAAAATGGCAAACATTTGCTGGTTCCAGCGTCTTAAATGTGAAAACAGTAATTGGACTCAAAGGGCAAATGCTCAAATGTAAGTTTTTCTGAACAAAATAAAATAAATTCAATTTTATCTACCTAGCTGCAATGATACAGACTTGCGCCTGAGCCAGCAACAGCTGAGGATTGGCCCACTCATGCTGTGGTCACAACCAGCAGCGGTCTACTACTTAATACTTAATAATATGTAATAATACAGCTGAGCTTTTCTCTATCGGTCAGAGGGCATACATAACTTTACCAATATATTATCACAGTTTGGTAATTGTCATCTTTGATTTGACAAAGTACCAGATGATTTTTTAGTTTTAGTTTAGTTTAGGCAGTGACAGTACCTGTTCTGTTGATCGACATATTGGATGCCACAGTGCGGGACAGCTTATTGGCTGACACCCGGTACAGGGAACCACGAATCCAGCACATGCCGCTCCCTCTCCAGTGCTGAGTGGATGACTGGTGTCTGTCATGGGGGGGAGCTCGCAGACGGCTCTGAAGGAAACTCCTGAGAGGAAGAGGGACAGAAAAGAAAAACAAAAAGAGACAAATTGAAATAAGGCAGAAGAAAACATCTCTGGAGCTCATATTGAAATTAACTTTAAGTTATATATTCCTTAAAGGATGAACTGGTTTTATTACAACTTGTAAATTACAATTATCAGTTCAGCTCAGTTTACGTTCTCTAAGCTGGATCTGCTCATCCCACCCTCAGTTCCACTCCTCTTTTGCCTATCTTCCCTCAAGCTCTTCCACTATATCTCCCTTCCTCTTTATGTTTCCCATCCTCTGGTCTCCCCTCCTCCCTCCCTCCTTCTCTCTTTCTCCCTCCCATGTCACAGCACTCTGTTAAATTGCTCCTCTAATGGAAAGGACGGCAGTGTGGAAATGGAGAGAATTGAAAAGAGGAGAGGAGGAAATCAATGAGATAATAGGCAGGGCAGGGGGCCAGGGCAGCAAGGTTGGCCCCTACACTGGAGCGTAGAGACCACACACACACACACACATATACAGAATCACAACACACTCCTGCTACAGTATGTACAGTACACACAATCACAGGCGTCTACACACACGCTCACCATTCAGAAGTCACTCAGCAGACGTGTGTGAGTATGCGGCGGCTGTGCCTGCAGTGTGTATGGGGCTGCTGGGTGGTGGTGGGGCGGTGCAGGGGTTATGGCGATAAATTGCGCTGTCCTGTCACTTCTATTTGGGGCGGATCGGGGCTGGTGTGCAGGTTGCCGCTGGAGGTAATTTGCTGCCGTATTTCAGATGGGCTGGAAATGGGTTTAGAGCGAGAGTTCATGCCTCCCATTACAGAGAAAAGAGAGGGTTACCCCGAATGCACGCCACGCACAAAACAACTGACACGGACGCTTAACGCGCTGCAGCCGGCAGAGAGCTGCTGCACTGCTGCAAATGAGAAAAAAACAGAGGGAATATCAGCCATCAGCTGCGTTCACGTAGAGGGTCTACCTGACCGCCCGCCATAACTCAGCTGCACAGACACTCAGTTTCACTGATACGAGATCAGTGGCTGCCCTACACGGGGCAACTGCAGCCAGGGGAGCTGTAATGGAGGCTAATGTTGGAGGGCTGACTGCCACCCAGGGAGGCTTAAACAAGGACCGGGCGGCCTGGGGAGCCACAATGGAGGTTAATGGGGATATGACATGAACAGTTAACACAGACGGCAGTTAACCTCGACACAGGGCTGCAGCAAGGGGGGTGACCGTGGTTGTAACATCCAGTCTGTTCAGGTGTTTTCACACCGACTTCGTATGTTTGTCTCCGAACCTCAGAGTGACTGTCCTGCTGACAGGTTCATGCATTATCTTATTGTTTGACATGCTTGTCATGAATTTTACCACCCCTCGGTGGTAAACACCCCTGATGGATCTTCAGGTCTCTACAAAGGGGAGTTTTATAACTGTGGTCTCAGAGGCTTGTGGAGGAGCCAACAAACACCTTCCAAGTCTCAACGTGTTGTGTAGCTCAGCACGTCAAAGAAGCCGATTGGTTAATTCAACTTTATGTTGGAAGGAAAGGTTCAAAATGAACCACTGTAATTGCACAGGACATGTTAGTGTTAAGAAGAAAGTAGCCATGTACACGTTTATGAACTCATGTACGTTCAGTTATGTGTAGACAGAGAAGCAGGTTCCAGCATGTACTGTATGGCTTTTTCATTCAATGTGAGCTGCAAGCCTCATTTGAGTAGAAATTAAGTTATCAGACTTCTGTGCGACTGTACATACAACCATGTGACTCGAGTTTCACCCTCAGGGAGACACCAGTAATGAAAATGGCCTCTGTAAGAGCAGATTATCTTTGCAATGAGGTAATCTGCCTGCAATGAGAGAGGAGGAGAGGAAGGAACAGTGTAAGCAACTCAAGAATCAAACCATCAGAAAGTGATTGAAGTGATTGAAACTGAATATAATTCATAATGTTTTCATAAGAGTATAACAACCTGAAAGTTGTGCTTTCATTACTTTAGAATGAGCCTTTTATATCTACAGAGGGAAGAGGTTCTCTTCCATAGAGTCCACTATGTTTCTACAGTAGCAGACAAACCAAGTAGGTTACAACTGGCAATGACACTGCTAAATGCCACCAAAACCTTCACACTGGACCTTTTAAGAGGAATAGGTGTTTTTCTATCCATCTCCTAGTCTCACATTGCCAGACCTATCTCCACAGCACCGTGTCAGTTTTCACTGTGCACCAGTGTTTCATATGAGTTTGTTAGGGGAGAAAACTCTCGAGTTTCTGAAGTCTTCTGAGTGAAGTCTGTGAAAATATACAGTGTAATGTCAACTCTTTAAATTCTTGTGGCCTTCTCCAGAGAAAATTGAACAAAGTGGTGACTTTTAGCTTATTAAGGGGTGTTTTGAATGTCGATTTTTTAATTGGTCCTGCTGACTGAATCAGGCTCATAAGTAATTGATTGCCATCATCGTCAGATGTCTTTGCATTGGTGTTGTTTTGTCTTCTGGTCCCTTCAGCCATAACTTACTCTCATGAAAACCTTCATAAACATGTGAAAGATGATCTTTAAAGGACATTTGAAATAAAAAAATGGGCAAGATAGGAGCCATCTAATCTACAGGTCACGTGACATCCTTACCCCCACTTGTTCAAACTTCTTATTTTGTCCGATCAAAAGTCAAATACCAACATATTCAAATTAAAATGAAACAACAAAGAGAAAAGAAGAAAATCCTCATTTTTGAGATGCCGGAACAAGAGAATGTTTGACATTTGATTGGGTAATCAACTCATCAACCACTTGTTTCAGCAATTTCTGTTCTTTACATTTATTTAGTTGTGTTGTAAAACATAAAGACAGTGACTTGAGGTCACAGCAAAAGAACATTAACTCCCCAAAAACAAAAGTGGAAATGTGTTGAGAAGAAGAAGAAATGAAGGAGGGGGCAAGGGCATTCAGAAGCTCCCCTGTGACTAGTCTGCATGCGTATGCACGTACATGCGCGTGTGTGTCTACAGGCAGGTGTGTGTACGTGCACTGCCCTGACCATGCGATGCACAGATAAAGGAGAGCGCAATTCAGCACTACCTTCGCCGTTGATGAATGATCCGACTTTTGTTTTAGTGACAGGGAAGAATTTGGAGGGTCGTCGACTGCTCTGAATAATGCTGCCCTTGTCTATTTGTCTGCAACCCAAGCATTAGTAAGCTCATATTGGGAAACAGTTACCCTTGAAACAGAGCACAGCAAAAACATTCATCTGACTAATTCCAACAGTAAGGACTCCTGCTCCTCTTTAGGCACTTAAAGGAAACCAAAGCAGTGTCATTACACATCACGAACCCATCAAATCCAGCTTAAAGGGAGCTGACTGTAATGAACAAAGTCCTTGTATAGGGTAGAAAATAACATTAAGAAGCAAACCAGAGTATTTGAGTTGAATACAGTGTGAAAAGCAGCAGGAGAGGATCATATCACACAACTGTTTGGATGACTAATGTGATAAGTAATGAGTAAATGAATGAATTGGGGTATAAAAGGCGATGAATGGGGGAGTGAATGCGGGAAAAGGAGAGATGTGAAGAAGAAGGAGCACTGCTTCACTTTATTGCCCAGTCTCTTACATCCTGTACTGATCGATACTGAAGCACTAAAGGAGATGAGCGCCTGGACCTAGTGTGTGTGTATGTATGTGTGTGTGTGCAGATGTATACACTCAAAAATAGTGTACTTATTTGGGGGTGGAGGGTCCCGCCATGTTTGGGGCTTCAACCTTTATGTCAGAAATTAGTTAGAAAGAGATAGATGCAAGTAGAAGTTAACGAAATTAGGATGTGAAGTTGATACATTCAAACAGACAAACAGCTACATGCAGGATGTGACAAGAAATTCATATCATGTCTCATTAAATATAAAGGAATAAACAATAAAGAGAACAGCAACGGAGCAAACACATGGATGAAGAATATTAAAGTAGGGACAGCGGAGAGAAAAACAGGGAGGGTGTGAGGGAGATGGAGGGAGGGTTGGGCTGTAATTTATCCTCCAGTGTGCATGCTTTACGGCTTTCTTAATTCAACTCCTGCTACTATTAATGGAGTTAATGTTGAGATTATATCTATTTTCTGGTGGCGGCGGTTGAAATACTGCAGCCGGTTCCCCCGCCCCTTCAAACTGCCCTACAGCGCTAAATCACCCGCCAAGCTTGTTATGGCTGAAACCAGGTAAGAGCACGGCATGATGGGTAGAGAGAACCTCTCTTCCTGTGAGTCTGTTATCTGAAACTGAACACCATTTTCCTCTTCAACGTTTGATTGACTTGATCGATCTTACTCTTTATCTTTAAATTTGTGTTATTAAATGTTATTCTAGTGTATTTTCTCATTAACAGCAGTTTGTATTCCCACTGTTTGCTATACAAACTTTTACCATGACCACTGTGCTTCATCTGTAGTAG
Organism: Pagrus pagrus; assembly: GCF_965226575.1. NCBI lineage: Eukaryota > Metazoa > Chordata > Actinopteri > Spariformes > Sparidae > Pagrus > Pagrus pagrus. The sequence continues at coordinate 31,543,275 of NC_140190.1, read as the reverse complement.
GTGAGAAGGATTTACTTAGTTTTGGGTTTAAACTTCATTCACCTGCTATTAAAAACGTGTCTCTTCAATAATCCAAAAACAAACAAAAACGACTGATGAAACCTTGCAGCATTCTTTATTTCTATAGTATGGGCTCAGTGAAGATCTCAAGACTGGCTCAAAAGGGTTTGACACTAACAGTGTCCCCTTGTCCCAAGACAATAGAAAATATGTTTAGGACGAACAGAGATCCTCTGCTGTCAATTCCTCAGAGCATATAGAGCTAACAGCTAATAGAGCTAAATACACAGAAGGACTGAAAGAAATGTTGAACAGTGAACTACAGTTTAATGTGACAACACAACAAGTTTATAGATAATAAATAAACTGAAGTACTTGTAAAAAGTATTTTAAATGCTAATACTTTTAATTAACAACTATAGATGATAACAGAGAAAGAAAACAACATTTTGATTTTGGGATGGTTGAAATAGTTTTTCGGCACGGTTCTGGGGCGGTGGTGAAAAAACAAACAAAAAAACTCTGCTCTAAAGCTGTTAAACATGATAATGTTTGTAAAATGATAAATGGACTTGCATTTCTATAGCACTTTTCCAGTCACATTCACCCATTCACACACATTCACACACTGATGACAGAGACTGCCATGCTAGGTGGCGACCTGCTCATCAGGAGCAATTTGGGGTTCAGGATCTTTCTCAAGGAAACGTTGACATGCAGCCAGGGGGAGCCAGGGAATCGAACCAGCAACCACCTGATTACTGGACGACCCGCTCTACTGCCTGTACTCAGCAATTTGAATTTGAAATTGGGAAAAATGTGATTGTGTGTTTTTCACAGGTTTAAAGACCAAACAATCATAATAATGATAATTGATAAATTAATCGATCAATATTGAGCGTAGCATTATATTTCTTAGCAACGAAAGCTGTTAGTTAACTTATAAAAATTCCCTTCTGAGCATCTGATCACATGATTATTTTAAACTTTTAAAAAATTACATATACTCAAGAGCCCTACTTTAAACATTATATTAATGTCATTTAGAATCCAAACAGGCTTCCTGAATTGAACACATTGGGAGCCTCTGGACCACCGTGTAGTGATGGGATTAGTTTTTCAATGCACGGCCCTGTGTGAGGGGTTCAGCTATGAGCAGGCACCAGAGATAAGAGCAGAGAACATATGAGGACAGGGATCAGTGGGTCTGATAGGCCAAAGATGAAGAGCAGCACTCAGTAGTTAAGAGCAGAGAATATGAGCTCATGCTCCACTCAATAGCTTCAAACTGATAAAAGTGGGGGCTCTTTGGAGTTAAACAGATAGATAAGCAGGAGAACGGAGTATATGGGTGGGAGAAGGGTGGGGTGGGGGGGTGATCCACTATCCTTGGGGACCCGACCTGTCCCCCTCCCTCCCTATCTCTTTTCTCACTTCTACACACTTGGTGATATTTCACAAGATGTCACGGAGCTCAAATTGAAAATCCCTTGATGAATCAATATTTACTGCAGCAGCTAAATGAATAGTAATAAGTCACCAGAGGCTGAGTCCAGCCACAGTCCAGGCTGCTCTGTCTCACCAAATCTGGATTACACAAATGAACCCCCATCACACACACACAGAAAATGCTTACTTAAAGAGTAAGTTCAACCCCCCAAAACAGACATATTTTCACACTTGACACTGCAGATATGTACATTGTTATACACTCAGGTTTTGTGATAACAACCATGGAGATATTTGATGAAATTTTGGTTCTGTTGCCCACAATAAGGCGGAGGTTTTTCGGGAACCTCACATATTTAATTTTGGGTGTCATCTTGAGTAAAATCATGATTTTTCTGGGTCTGAACATTGTTGGAAACGTTTGGGATAAGTTCACAACTGAACAAAATTAAAACAAAGGTCTAGCTGTTTTAAGATGAAACGATTTAAACAATTAACCGATAACACGATAATTTAGTGACAATAACATTACTTACTAGTATCAATTGCAGTCATACATAGAATAGACAGAGTTGCACTCATGCCATGTCAACCCTGTGTTGTTTGGTGTGTGTGTGTGTGTGTGTGTGTGTGTCTGTGTGTGACAGCCTAGTCATACCTCAGGCCAGGAAGAGCATCCTGTTAATTCTCTGCACATTAACAGATCATCAAAACTAACCACAACAACGTGTTCAAAGCTTTCACGATCACTGTGTGAACACTGCGGGGAAAAAAGCTCAACACCACTTTGAGAAGAAACATCTTGTAGTGTTTCTTCTTCATAGTGATTATGTCATGAATATGGAATTAACTTCCATCACCCAATAACGCCCTCTTCATAAACATGAATTAACTCTCAACCCTCAGAGACGACCTCACCACCACAACCAGTCACCTAAACATACATTATGTATTCTACACACAAGTAAGTCATATAAGATACACAGGATTTACAGGCTATTGTTAAAAGATCAATTGATAGTTGATTACAGAAAAAATGTGTCCATAACAATTCTGACCAAACAACTTAACATATTAGCCATTTATCAAACAAGAATGTTAAAAATACTCTGGTTTGAGTTTTTGAGTGAAGATTTGCTGCTTTTCTCTGTTGCATGTCATTGTAATTAGAATTTATTTGGATTTTTGACTATTTTTCAGACAAAAAAGGAATTTGAAGGCATCCCTTTCAAGCTTTTGGAAAATGTTATTGACTTTACTGCCAGACCAATACTTGATTTTTGGGGCCGATGCCGGTATTAGAAAGTCCCTATAACAATTTATCAGCCAAAATACACACATTTTTTGTAATGATCCCTTAAATGTGGTTATCAAACACTTTCTTCAGTCTAACCGTAAACTTTGCTGTCTGAAATGACAACAGTGCACTTAAACAGCAAACTTACTGGGAATTTAGAGATAATAAATTTAACAAACCATTAACAAAAGGGCTAGGGTTAGAGATAGGGTTAGGTACTTGCAGCTCTATTTCAGATACTGTGTTCACCGTGTAATCAACACTCATTGGTGGATTAAATCAAGAGACGCAACCACCCACTCTTCCTCTCTCTGCATCTGTCCTGGGTGAGGAGAAGCTTTCCCTGCTGGTGTACAGTAAATTAATGTGAGGAGCACAGTGGTGTAAATGGTTTATTCTCTGGGTTATCTACTGTGTAAAAATGAGCACCATAAATTCCCGACCCCTTCCACTCATGCTGCACATGACGGTGACATAAAGGACAGGGCGATGCTCTGCACTGAAGGATATCAGCCACTGAGACACATTAAAGCCAGACCTGCAGGAGGTGTGTATTTGTTAGCATGGATTACCTGGCAGACTGGATCCTCTTGGCTCTCCAGGAGAGGGCAGGGTTGTAGTGGTGGGTGGGTGAGGCGCTGGAGCCCGGGCGGGTCACAATCTTGTAGCGTGTCCTGTACACCCGCTGAGAGGCAGGGCTACGTTGGGAGGAGGAGACGGGGCCTGAAGGGCAGCAAAGTTGAAAGATCACGGTGAAAATCTGATCACACACACAAACAGAAGCAATACTTAAACACCCAGTTGGTAAGTGAACAAATGCACACACACATCATTTTGAATGCATGAAACTGTGCATACACACACACACACACACAGACACATAGACACACACAAGTTTGTCTGATGACTCTGGCAGGTGTGCTCTTTAATAAGCTTCACATATAAAAATGAGAGGGAATAACAAAGGCAGAATTTTTATGAGCCTAATAAATCATATCCTCTGTCTCTTTGCTCGCTGCCTTCATCCCTCCTGCCTGCTCTCCCTCCCTCCGTCTCACTTTAAGTCTCATTCGTTATATCATTTTACAGATCCATCAGAGAAGAGGCGTAAGAGCAGAGAGATCGGAATAGAAAAAAAGAGGACTAAGTGTTTTTATTTATTTATTTATTTATTTGGCTGTGTATCCATCATGTTGTTTTATGATGGCCTTTGCTGGCTGATGTACTCGCACATAATAGAATAGCATTTGCATTGTGGGTCGTTTAAGTCCCTGTTCACATCAGTTTACAAAGATCAGAGACCACATGGGGCAGGAGCCTCTGTACTGAGGTCTGACAGGTAGGAACAGTGTGAATAACTGTGGAAATTTGTGTCAAATACTCTTAAAGAAACAGAGAAATTAAATAATAATACTGCGTCTACATTAATTGGTCAGTTATTGCTTGGTATGTGCAAGAAACACAAACAGTCAGGTGATCAGTATGTTGTAAACAAATTATCCAGACTTTGGTAAAACCAAAAGTGTCAGTCAGCAATTATCGGTCCATGCACAGGAAAACTACACCATGTACAGTTACACCAGGAAGTCTGTAAACTGTGAGAGATATTTCGTAATCCAACTCTATTAAGATGACCAAGGGCATTCACACTTCAACCAAACATGTGTGAATAACGTCATCTCATTACAATGCAATGTTTGCTGGGAATCCTTGGGTCCTGGTGTTCCTGAGGATGCCCCTTGACATGCACCACCCTACTAAACACCGTTGCAGACCACATACACCGCCTCATGACAACAGCCTCCAAATTTCCTAGATCCCAATCCCACTGAGCATGTCTAGGGGATGAGCCGGAGCAAGACAGATCTATGGAAGCCTCACCTCCCAATCCATAGGACTCAAACAATCTGTCCCAATGTCCTGGTGCCAGACACCAAAGGACACCCCTATAGGTGCCCCAGAGACGGGAATAACTCTTTAAGCCATTCCTTCAAATCAGTCTTCCCTCACTGAATTAAGTTTGACCACACTGTGGGTTGATTCCAAAATGCCTGAATGCTTGTGTTTCTTAACATGTCTGACTGCTTTTCAGGGATGTCACCACATTTCCCAGATCCCAATAATCAATTTGGTGTGTACAAAATTATTATTACCAATTAAAGCCAAACACACAAAAAATAAGATTTCAGCTGTTGAAAATTGTAAATATTACATCTATATTGACCAAGACATGGATTAAAAGTCTTGTGGAAAATTACACTTGCAAAAAGCCTTTTAGAATTTAATTAGCCACAAGCTGCACAGCACTTCATGAATAGGTAGAAACTTTCCACTACTACAGCCTGAAAAAGAAGATTTAATGCAACATGAATCAGTTGCTCACCATATTCATTTAAATTATTCCAACCCCCAAACACCCCTTTTGCATGTCATTATCTGCACTACGTCTTCCCCTTCTACCAATCATTCACTGTGGTGGTCAGTGACAGCACTCTGTCTTCCTAATGAGTAGAGAAAAGACAGAGTGAAGAGAGGTGTGAAAGAGGGGTAACAAATGAGTTTATACACCCAGTGAGGAGCTAATTTCCTATCACGTCTTTCTCAAGTCTTTAATTGCCAATTGTCAGGATTGTCGCCGTTTTAATTAGCATTCAATAACAAACCGTGACCACGAGGGCCACGGTGACAAACAATAAAATGATTCGATTTCCACTTCTACACATTCTAGCTTCTCTCTCCACTCCTCCCCCTCACTCTTCCTCCCCCAGGCGTTGGTTTCATTTGTCAGCTGGGATGCAGCTCTGGATCAGCTGGAAAATTCATCTCAGACAAACATTTACTGTTGAACAAATCACTGCAAGCTGGGGGGCTGCTGAAACACTGACTGCATGTTTAAGACACACACATACACAGAGACACACACTGTGACTTGTACATGCACACGTGTTTGCTGACAATTGGCTATTAAAGACTTATGACAGAGTTGTACATATTAAGTTGCATTATACAGTTATAATTCCATGCGACACCATGCCTACACCATTCTGATTATAACCTGAAACAAAGATCTAGGAAACAGTTTAATCACTGTCCTGTATGAGAACACACTGTATGCTACATTAGCAGATGATAATTTTCACTAAGGCTGACTTAATCTAGAGTTAAAGTGACTAAAAACAAATTTCGAATTAATCTCAGGATTTGAGTTTTCAGTAAATGTTAGGATAATACACTGGGTGTTCTGGCAATAATAGCAGACTTGCTGGAGGGAATTGTCCCCCAACTTTGTGTGGTGGAGTTCTTTGCCTTCACCTTGTCCATTTTCTTTCTATCACAGGACAACTCGGCTTGTATTTTTGTATTGTCATTTATTGACTGTGTTATTGTTTGAACATGTCTGTTATCCAAATGAAAGCATATTTTGTGTTTATTACAACTTGGGTCTCATGTTCGAAGGTTAGGTCATGGATTTCATCGTGCATGGAAACCCCTGGTTTACTTGGATCTGGGAACACAACGTTACTAAAATTTGCTAAAAAAAAAAGAAGTCTGACCTGGCAAGAAACATTCTCATGTGTTTAAGACAAACCCCGAGGTTAATTTAACTTATTTGGAAAAAGAAAATGAAGGTGAGCAGTAAAATCACTAGCCGAACTTGTTTTAAACATCCATTGCAGTTTACAGGATATCACCTGGTTCAACTTTGACCTGTCATACTTCACCGTTACTGTGCATTCACAGGTTTTCTGTGCACTGAGGAGTTACTCCCACATTTCATGGGCACTCAGCTGTCTATTTAAGTGTTTTATTTAATCTAGCTGCATCTAAATGCATGTTTCTTACTCCATTTGACTTCCTTTGAGTCATGTTCCAGACCTCAGCAAGGGCACCAGCCCATAGTTTAGATGCACACAATATACATTTTAATTTAATTTCTTAACACATTACGTAAATGTTAACAAGAATAAAGGTGAAAATATATGTTTTTCTTCATGTAAATCACAGGCAACAAGAAATTCCGATAACCTCAACTGTTTAGAAAATAAACTGCAAAATTTCAGGGGCACCAGTGCAACTAATGAAAATATTTAGTAGAATTTGACAGAATTCTGGCCGCATGTGAAACTAAAATAGTCGCACCCCGTCAGCAGTTACTTTAGTGAGTACAATGTTTTCAGAGCTCATAGGAATTAGAGACTCAACTATGAAAATTGTCCAAGAACAAGTTGTGAGGAACTGGAAACATCCTTTAATGAACCCAGGTCAATCATTATTTCAGAAATAAAAATCATAGTTAATATAATGATACTGACTTGAACCATATTGCTAGTTCTGTGGTGAAAAGGGTGTGTGTTAGTTTATGAAAGAGAGACCTGGTGAAAAAAAGTGACAAGTGAGAGAGTAAGAGAGAGTGTATGGGTGGAGGTGGGGTGGGCCTTGTACAGGATTAGTTGCCTGGCTTGTAGTCACTTTTTCTCCCACAATCCATCTATATTGCAGTCAGGGCTATTTGGGCGTCCTGGCAGATGACAAATAGGGCTTGTCAAAGGTGCTGCCACGATTCCCACCCTGCAGCCTTGTACACCTCCCTCCCACCCTCTCCCCAGCATCTCTGACCTGAACCTCAATCTGCCTCTAAACCCTCGTTCCAACATCATGACACTCGCCGTGTCCATGACGCTGTTCCACCGCTGTTCCACCTTGGCTACTGTTTAATGACATCTATAGTGAGCTGTACTGTTGGTGAGTATCCCTCAGTGTGTGTGTGTGTGTGTGTGTGTGTGTGTGTGTGCGTGTGTCAGCAGGGATGGATGGACGCTGTTGTTCTGATTGTAAACCACTGCAGGTTGTGTTGCTTGAGTGGCTTTGGGAGCAATGGGGTCTCAATCTTCCACTACAGGACCATGACCAATGAGCATGTGAACACACACACTCACAAACACACACACACACTTACTCACACGTACACAGCTGGGGTCTCAATCTTCCCTTAATAGACCTTTGACAGTGGCCTGCCTTGCAATGAGGGGGGAGCGAGCGAAGTGGCGCCCTGTGCTGTGAAGACACCGTTTGCAGACGCATGCAGCTCACACGACGTCCATCCATCTCTCGCTGCCTCGCTGCTGTGAATCCACAGATAATCTACTCCAGTAGCCAAACGCTGCACATATCGTTCCTACTGTAAGTAGCCTGCCTTGCCGCCAGAGAGCCACATGAAAGGGCTGGTTCCACAAATGTTCTCATTCTAGTGGAATCCATGCAGATAGTTTTGGCTTCTTTGGCACTGGTTTTGAGATATCTGTTTCTATGATCTGTGACCCCATCCCAATACAACAGGGGTGAGAGGAATCTTTTTTATGATGATCACATCTAGAGATGCACTGTTTCGATCTGCCGGATCAGTATCCGTGCCTGATAAAGCCAAGACAGACGCCACATGTCCATTATTTTCATTGTTGATAAATCTTGATAACTATAGCTTTCTTCAATTGATCAATTGTTCCATAAAATTCCCTTAACTGGTTTCCAAAGAAAGAGCCCTGGGTGACCTCCTTTAATTGCTTGCTTTATTTGACCGACGATCCAAATTTTAAAGACTGGGAAACCAGCAAATATTTACATTCGAGAAAGTGCAACTGGTGAATTGTGGCATTTTTGCATACCCCCTTGTAGTCTGTCCTAAGTTGGATGATGTGTGATATGTGACTCTATGTTTTTCTCATATGTGTGTATGAGGACTCTACTGCAAACAAAATCTACCTCTGGGTACTAATAAAGTAACTTGAACTTGAGCTTGAACTTCATGCTACCTTCCATGACAAAGATTTGAATCAATGAGCTATCTACAGATTCTAATGCATTTTAGGCATACTCAATTTTGTTTTTTCCTTGAAATTAAATGGTTCAGATAATCTGGATAAACTGTTGAATGTTTCAAAACTTGCCTGATTGTCTCATTGCTTGTGTTTCTTGCCCCATTGGCCTTCTCCGTACTGATTCGCAATTCTCAGATCTCAGCTATTACTTTGGTGAATATGTTATCCCAGATTTAAAAAATTATGGCTAACACTGTGAAAAAGACCCAAATTGTAAGAAACAGTAATTATCTTTAAATATCCTTTTTCCGAAAGAAAATCGTTGGAGCCAGAAATATGACATATCTCAAAATCCGAGTAAATAGCATTACGACAAACTGCACAGCTAGCGACCACTCAATGTAATTTGGGTGAACCATTTCCTATTTTTCCCTTGTTTATCCTCTCTATGATATAACAGGCCTGATCCTCCTCCATTAGTCAAAGTGAGGAATCCACTCAAAACTCATGACAACTAATTAATATAGATGCTGCTTGATCAACATAAAGTGGCAGATATACCATCACATAAGTGGATCTGGGAGTGTTGAGCTAGAGTCACATCCCTAAGATGACTGGGCCTTGTCTAAGCAGCATGGACTAAACTTTGACTAAAGTTGTCTGCCACTTCAGAGCTTTGATACTTCCATGCTTTCTATCTCTCTCTCCTCAGCCCTCTGACTGAGGCTACTGACAGGCCACTGCACCGCACATCCCCTCCTCCATCATCTTAGGGATCCCCCCACTGATCCCCCTCCACACCTGACAACTAATTCCAGGGAACAGCGGTCTCTGTCTGCCCCCTCCCTGGGACGACCTGATGGATAATAAATCTTATTATTGACAGTGCCTGTTCCCCCTGCCATCCCATGTTCCCGTCCCCTGGGGCTCATCTTCCAACTCCCACTGCTCCAGCGACGCAGAAGACAGCGACGCCATGCTAACATCAGACTTAACAAGGGAGTTACCACAATTTAATAACTTGCTGTAAGCCAGAGTGGTTATGATAATATGATCTCTTCGTGGCTGACACCCAGCGGTAGTTTCTCACAGACTACCCAGAGATGTCAACATAGTTTGATGCCCCACCCTGCCAACAGAGTACTGCATTCCACGGTCTTAAAAATACTGCATGCGGTAACTCATCAGAGTATATCATGTACTCCTACGGTATGACTACAATGTGAGCTTCGCAGGACACATCGCACGTGAACAAGTTGAACATCATGTTTTAGGAAAATGGAGATCATATAAAATGTTTATACACTTCCATATCTTCAATGCTAGAGCCAATCAGTAAGTAGTAGTAAGTCTCATCTTGTACCTCGTTTGTTAAAGATGATGACAAGGTCACAGGGTGGACTGCTGCAGCATGTCAATTCATTAAATTTCCTGACCTGCTGTCAGTTATGTGATTGTGTTTAAGGTGTCATGTAGTGGCTTGGTAGATATGCAATCAGTGTATATACGGACTGTTACATCAGAATAACTGACAAAATAACAGAATAATAAGTGCTAGGAAATAGCTTTGGTCCAATTGTAGTTCCTGTTAGTTGCTGGCATTTAACACGGCAATAGGAAATAAACACATTTCAACATTTGACAATTTCTATATCGGTAGACTTTAGCTTTTCATTGGTATTTTAGTTTCAATGTCCCTGTCAATAACTAAGAAAAAATTGCAGAAGAAAAAGGTCAAAGATAGTATGACAACAATATTACAGAATTTTTCCTCCATGGTGCACCAATGTGTCCAGTTCAGTAAATATCTTACAATTCTTCAAAGAATAAATTAAATGGGAACTTATCATGAAGTGATTAAATGTTTTTAAACTGTGCTCATGGTTTTGCAATACACGGTTTACAAACCCAGTGAATGTGTCAGCTGAGGTGAACAAGGCCAAATTATGAAGGATCACATTTCAGCTCCATGATGTATATCTCTTACGTTCATATACAATTTACGTACGTAAGTATATAGAGATTATAGACATGATTTTGTAGCAACTGACAAGTTTTAAACTCACAATTGACAAGTTTTTGTTTTTTTTGTCTTAACTTATCATTATGAACTAAATGTTGATAGCACAATGTGATGTGAGCAACCATCGGCATTTGGATTGATTCCAACAAAATCCCCTGGGCTGACTGACACCATTTCTATCTACCTCTGTCTCTGTATTACAGACTAAATGACTGAATAAACTCACATTTTGTCCTGTGTGGTTGGTAGTTGCAACTCTGAGTAAAAACAGACGGACATCATACAGAAAAATATATCTGTATGTGTGTGTGTGTGTGTGTGTGCGTGTGTGTGTGTGTGGGCGCCAATCCAGGTGAGGGGTCTGACAGTTTTGTGGGGACAAAAATGCTGGACCTCATAACCAACATCATTAAATTTCAGGGTGAAGACTTGAGTTAAGGTTAGGGTTAAGGTTAGGCAAGTAGTGGTTATCACACGGGTTAGGGCAAGGCTCCAGGAAATTAGTGCAAGTCTATATAATGTCCTCAGTGATGAAAACAATGTGTCTCTGTGTTTTAACATCCGTCAATTACAAATATGTATTAAGAGCTTTGTTCACGGATAAAAAAAAAAACAAAAAACATTAATGTCAAAGAGGGACAAATGGACAAAAGAATTAAAAAATCTTTAGGCACGAATTATGAACCCGTGCACACAGTTTGTACAGATGTGCACGACTCCAAGGGGGTCCGTAGCTTTAAGTTACAGTTCATGTTCTTTGAATCCTTAAGTAATACTTGATACGACATTGATTCATTCCTGCAGACTAAAAACAGAACTCCCTTCAGAGAACCCCGTGTTATAAGTGTGATGACAGATGGCTTAACATGAATCAATTGCTCTTCAGGTCTGTACTGTGTCACGACCGAATTAACACTTGGCTGAAACTTAGACGCTAGAGAATAAACAGCATTATATTTAAGAAAGTATTCCTGTATAATGTACCTGCTGCACTCTTTCACAGAAGTACTCAGGGGCTCCATTAGTGTGTTTGTGGATGAAGAGTTGACACAGACTGACAGGCTGACGGCTGTGTGGGGCCTCATGCTGACACAGGAGGCCCCTGGTGCGTGCCATCAGCTGTCAGGCAGTACGGTGGTGATGTCACCGCAGAGAGGCGTGTTCAGGGGGAAGAGTGTGTTTTGGGGAGTCGGGTGGTGGTGGTGGTGGTGGTGGTGATGTGGGGAGGGGAAGTTACTGGCTTGTGGCCTCGTCCATCATCGCAGTGGAGCCATCAGCTGTAACATATACCAGTTGACCTAGAGAACCTCAGGTTGACCAAGGGAGGGGGAATTCTTCCACTCAGCCTTACGCACATGCAAGGCAAATATTGCATATTACAATAGTGATATAGTATTGTTGATTTGTATAGCTTCTGAAATCAGAATTTACAAAAACCTAACTTTAAAAAAAGCCAAGATCAGACAAGACAAAAACACAAGACAAAAAATGAAAACAACAGGATTTTAGAATTTAGATTTTAGTCTATGAAAGTCGAGAAGAAAATGCATTTTTAGAAATAACTGAGAAAATTTGAGTCAATGTGCAGTAGGACTGATTATAGTTTGAAATTCTTAATAGGCTACAAGTGCTAATATCATTGCTGAAATGTGGAAATTGCTGCTACACCTAACCCCGAAGAACACCACAAACTCTCATTTGAACATTTCTATTTGTGTATGTGAGCTACAGATAGGTTAGATAGGTTTATAGGAGCATGTAATGTAAGTTAAACGCAAAATATGTTATTTCTCCCACTGGGCGTCTCTCTATCAAGCAATACATTTGCAGGGTTTTGCAAATTTTTGGGAAATTTTGTGGAGGGCCAGGCAGGTTGGGGAGACAAGACTTGTTGCAGCTGCACAGAGCCAGCTAGCTCTGGAGAAGAGAGTCAGATGCAGATCTAGACCTTCTGGAGGAATAAACACCTGCAGTCACATCAGATTCTGCTCTGATCTAGAGCCATTTACTGACAGGAGGAGAGCTCAGGGATTTATCTTCACTCCTGTTTATCAACCTGACTGCAGCAGCAATCCTGCAGAGGTAACTTTCATTGTCAGCTGTTTATGTTATGTAATGTGAAGGCAGACTGGAGCTGGAGGGGAAATGTACTGAACATAATGTTACAGAGAGGAGAGGGGAAAATGAAGAGAGTACTGGAGTGTATTCGCCAACTTCTCTATCCCCGAGGTAGCAACAGCCGACCAAATGCCTTGACTTTACTTGTTGATTTCTCTGGTTTGAACATTGTTGCAAACATGCGGGATAATGTTAGTATCTACTCTAATAAAGTTCTAAACGTTTTTGACATTTTAATTCAGAAATCTCACATATCATATCTTTAAGGCCACACATAACCATGATTTAACAATAATGAGATGAGCACATTTTCTTGATTGCCATGTGTAATCAGAATTAAACTTATATTACCGGAATATAGATCTATATCCACTCAAAAACTACATCATCTGTATAAAAAAAAAATTCCACATGTTAAGAGCACAGTCCATGTCTTAGTATTTTTCCAATTGTTAAATGATATGCAAGGAGACTTGACAACACCCTTGATGAATAATTAAATGATAATAGCCCCTATGTATGCTTTTCCAGAGTAGCCATACACTCCTGTAGCCATAAAGTACATCAATAACGTAAATAAGACATGATGAAAACATGCATTTCCTGTGAACTCAACCTTGACCCTGACCCCAACCCTGAGAGCTGACAAAATCTTTAGTGGTGATCAGGACTCTGTCAGGTTTTGATTTGCCATGGCCATTTCATGTGTGTTGCATGATGTGTGTCATACACACACACAAACACACACACACACACACACACACACACACACGCACACAGTGTCGTGTTTGGTCAAAGGGATGACTGTGGCTGTCAATCAGCAGATCCCATTAGACGCATCAAGAGGAAGAGCCTGGGGCTTTGTCCACTTAAGGATTGCCATCATTACATACGTTATATGGGCTTCTGTTTGTAAGTATAGAGAGTGGAGGTGTGTACCCTTGGTTGTGTTTATGAGAGAGTGAAGAAGCTTGGGGGGTAAGCGATGGGGCACTTGAAGGTTAAGTAAGTGCATCCCTAAAGGGCAACACAAGATTCCACAAGGGATGTGAACCTCTGCCCCGAACTATACACGTCAAGACCCCCAAGCAAGTAAGCAGCCCCAGGAGGGTGGGGGGCGGGGGCATCGGAAAGACAGCAGACTGTCAGTGAGTGAGAGAGAAGACAGGGAGAAGATATGCAGACTTGGCTATTAATGGGTCTTTTTGTTGTTCTGATTTTTTTTTTTTAAATACCGTCTTCACAATGACATGGAGGTCTTAAAAAGGAAAAAAAAAAAAAGACTTAACGCACCTGGCAATAACACCTTAGTCATTTAATAACATGTTGCCCAAATCTATGTGCTACACTTAAGACCTTATTTCTGAAATGAGCTTTTTCAGTACCTATAGCTTCAACATGGCGGTATTACCAGCTGATTTTAGCTTATCACAGATACATCGACTTGGTGTGCAGCTGCCATATAACAAAAAAATCACAAAGACAGTGTAGCCACACAGTGAGCTCTTACAACTTTACTTTTCAACTGTAAAATCTACCACTCACTACATTCTGCATCTTGGTTACAATTCTTTGATATCCATATCTAAAATGTACTTGTCAAAAATGCTGATGCTGAATTGTTGAAAATGCGTTGACCTACAGCATGTTGGTTGACTTGGTTTCATCATATTGAGTGAAAGGTTGAAGATGTATGCAGGGCCCTGTGGTGCTGAATGTCAGTCAGCAGTCACCACACACACAGGGAGCAGAGGTGGCTCAATGGTGTAGTTTAAACCAGGAGTGAGGTTCTGGTTGCAGATGCCAGCGTGGTGCGCATCCATCATGTTGCTGATTCTTTTGGGCCAGTGAGTGATGGACCATAGTCAGCCGGTCGGCCACCAGCACTCAACTTCAGTTTCAGCCACTGAGTGAGAGACAAGGAGGTGATGTACAAACCCACCGGGAGACACACAAGCATCGCAAATGTGTCAGAGTGTGAAGAGAGAAGGGGGGCCGAGCACGGGTTGAGAAGAGAGGGAACGAGGGTGCCAAAAAGAGAACCATAGACAGCAGGATGGTGCTGCTCATAGAGAAGGATTCTTTAAACTTGACTGTAAGCCGAGGAACATCTTTTAGGGGATAAAGGTTAGGCTGAAATACAGCTGCACTCCTCCAAGGTCAGCAAATGAAAACACTGGCAACGGTTCACCCCTTAGCTCTTACACTGCCAGGCCAACAATGTCATATTCCTTGTCATGTGTTTCCATAAATAATTCCATTAATTTAGTGCTCAACTATTTAGTGGCCAACTATTCTGATAATCAATTATTATGTAAGGTGGTTTTCAAGCAAAAATGCTTAAGATTTGATGGTTCCAGGGTCTCCAACAAAGGATTTTTAGCTTTTTCCTGTCTTTAATTATGAAAAATCTTTGCTTTTGAATTTCTGAAAACAAAGCAATTGAAAGTTATCCTTTCACGGTTTACATTATTTTCTGTTGACCAAAATGACTAACCGTTTAATCAAGAAATTTTTCAGATTAATCACTATATTTAAACATTTGATTTTATTACTCATCTTAGAGTACCATATATGTAATGACGTTTGACAAGAGCGTTAGGATAAGAAAGTGAGCCTCCTTGAGTAACTGTCATGGGTTGCGTGTCCAATAATATATATAGTCATACAGTATAGATTTACAGATGAACCTTGGCAATGATACTGATATTTGACCTTTGCGTCTCGATGTAATTAAGAGGACCTGCTGGAATAACTACAGAACTCGTGCCTGAAGGTTCACTCTGGCCTGGGGCCATGGTCAGCTCAGTAACAGGGGGGCTCAGCTCTTGACATGGCACTGCATTTACTGGGGTGAAAAGTGAGGGTTCGGGGGCTAAAGGTCGGGAGGGAGAAATGAGGACGATGGCGTGATGAGGGACAGTCAAGTCTCTTGTCGGCTTGGGCGCTAATTCTGTGAGGGCAGGGGGTCGAGAGGCTTCCACTCAAGCTTTTCTGATCTTTTAGAAGGCCAGCAGGTGTTCGGAAGACGACAGGCTCCAAATAAACAAACAGCTCCTCCAACAACTCTCCACTTCTCTGCTCTCAATGAAGTTTTTTCTTCTGCTTTCCGATCACCCAAACCTTCCTTTCTTTAGGCTCAGTAGTGGACCCTCTCTCTGATAACTCCGTGCCGTTAATCTGCATGTCTACATGTGTGTCCTTAGCTCTCTCTGCCCTTCTCTTGTGCAGCATCCTCGACAGCCCCCTCGTTCTGTGGTGGCATTCTGGGTACAGCTGCCAGGGCCTAATTGGTCCCTTTGGGCCAGGGAAGAGCTGGCAGCAGCCCGCTAAAATGCTGATCCCGACCAGGAGGAGCGGGCATCTGGTCGGAGCGGACGTTGCTGCTAAACGGTTGGTATAGTCCAATCACAAACACATACACAGAGGCCTATGTACTAATAAAAGGTCCTTCAAAGTCACAGCAGATGTGAATTAGACTAACATGAGTCAAGTCATCTACTACATAAAGTCACAGTAGAGCTGCAACAAATTATTTTAATTATCGATACATCTGTCAATTTTCTTTTTCAATTAATCAGTCTTTCACAGAGTGCAGCTTTTGCACACCTTAAGATCGACAGCTGCGTAGGAGAAGACCGAGGGCCGACAAAATCAGGAAAAAAAATTTCCGCACACTGTCCGCTTCACTTGCAATTAAGTTTAATGACAACAATGTTTCGGTACTTAAACCTTCATCAGGTTATCTTACAAGACAGTAGGGGAGGCCATCTTGAATAGACTCATGTGGACCAATCAAGACAGACATCCCTCAAAATCCAATCAAACACACCTGGACCAACAAATCTACGCCACTGAATGAAACCATTTTTTTAAAAACATCATAATAGGAAAAGTTCATATGTATATATATATACTTTATATATATACATATACACACACACACACAAATCTAGGCTATGAAGAAGCTGATTACGACAAACTATAACTTCAGAAAACCATCATGATGAAAAAAATAAAGACACTATGGAAGCTACCTAGAAAAAAGTAAATCTCATCAAAGGTTACAGAACAGGCCACCTCATGATGTCACATTAAGAAGTAGTAAATCATCCACACCACTAGGAAGCAAGGTATATTTCAAATATTCCAAAGGGTACATCTTAAAATCTAAAATTCACATAACAGGAATTTCACAGTACAGAATCAATGGAACTTAATATATCTTCTATAGCCTGTCACCAGACAAATATATAATATATAAATCTAGGCTTCAAATAAATAGTTTAAGATGGAATACAACAAGAGACAACCATATAGTGAAGGACTATATATGAGGGAAAAAAAAATATATATATATAGATTTGTCCCAGTCATGGAGGTAATAGTTCAAAGCCTCTAAACCACCATCATGTGGTATACTAGTGCAAAGGCTGGCAATGTCTAGCGTCATCAGAAGGACGTCATCAGCCAAGTCAGTAATGAAAGATGTCTTGTTAGTGAAATGAGTAGAACCTCTAATACTTGCTGGTAGGGTATGGACATAAGGTTTAATTTTAAAAAATCTACAATAATGAGAGCCACAATAATGAGTTAGTCTGAGCTACTATGTGGAAGCCTGGAGGATCAGACAGAGATTTGTGTATTTTAGGCAATGTGTACAAAACAGGACGAATAGGGTGCTGACAGTACAAAAAGTCATGTTCAGCTTTGGTAATCCAACCATTCTGCCTGGCGTCTTCCAAATACGCACACACCTCTTGTCGAAAAGCGTAAGTGGGGTCATTTTCTATAGAAACTGGTGATATTTGGCTGCATCTTGGACACAAATAGCTCCACCTTTATCCGCAGGTTTGATCACAATGTCTTTGTCATCAATGAGTTCATTCAAAGCAGCTTTTTAATGAGCTGTCAAATTATTAGAAATATTAAAGGGTTGACTATTCATCTTCATAATGTCCTGTTCAACTATTCTGCAAAAAGTGTTAATAGAGGCATTGGTAATGAAACAGAAACAGGAAGTACGGTATGTGGCCTGACCTTCCAGTTTAATCAGTGTTATGCAGTGGTCACAGAGTACATACCTACAGTAGCATAAAAACATGGGACTCTCTTGGATATCTTCAATGCCGTACACTCTTCTCTTAAAGGTGTAATTTGTAAAATATGACCAGAATTCAAAGCTCCAAAAATATAGGTTACATTACTTATTTTCTTTATTTCCATTCCAGTTGATACAGTTAATGAAAGCTATTTGCCAATCAGTCCAGCATTACTGTCATGGAATGAGACCGTCAATGATATCAGCTGTGTCTCTACAGAGACAGAGTGAAGTATTTAACAGGTAAGCCCCCCAAAGACAGGACACAAATTAACCACACACACACGCACAGAGAAGCCCTCTGGACAGGAGACAAATTGACCACTTCCCACAGAGCAATTCACAAGGGAGCAGGGGACAGTAAATGGCCAATGATCAATATCGCTTTCTTCAGGAGCGCCCACACAATATTAGCCCCACACGTAGATATATTTAACACATAAACATACACGAACATGTGTCCAGGGGACAATATATCAGTCCTGTGCATTAAGATAATATTTTAGGCCCAAAAGAGGACCGTTTGATCTCCGGTGGTCCTGTGTGACTGAGGAAGTCGTGATGCTCTTGTCCCGTTTAGACAAGTGGCTTTCTACCCCCACCTCTCTCTTTTTTACTCCTCTTTAACTCTGAAGCTACAATGACAGGAGACAAACTAGCTATTTCCCCCGGAGCAACTCACCGGGGACAGCAGAAAATGAACTGCCCCAGATCAATACTGCACTCTCTCTCACAGTCACTCTCTGCTCTCCTCCACAGATACAGAGCAAAGTGTGGCCCCCTAGAAAGAGACACTTTCAGATATGATTCAGAATTTCAGAAAGAGAAATAAGAATGAGCGTGTTTGCATCTATTAACTTACAACGTGTTCACTGAATGTGTCTGTGCAAATATTTCAGACCACAAGACAGAATGTTGGACACTGACGAAGATGCAGGTATACCATGTGTGGTTATCCCAGTATGTTTACATGCATTATGGCGCCTGGCTATTTGTCATACTCTGGTTAAGGTCAACCTGCTTACATGCAGCTTTAATACACAGCACTCAATATCCCTGCTCCCATGAATAAACCAATTTACCTGGAGAAACATGCTCTCAAATAAAAAGATCCACCCACAGGAGTGTAGAAGTATAAAAATGCTGCAGCCACCAGCTACAAAGTCATCTCTGGGCAGTGCTGCATTACTTTAACACAGGAAGAATGATGATCCTGTAGTTATACACAGTGCTGCTCCTCCACACAGATAATCTACATCTTGTTCTGTCCATTTATTACATTTTGAATTTGCCAGTTACATATGACAAACTGGGATTTGTGTTCACAACTGTTGAGTTACTCTCAGAACATATCACACAAAAACTAATTTCTACATAATGTTCCTTTAATAATGGTATAAAGTTAACCTGTGTGACCTATAACGACCCAGAACCAATTAAACAAATATGCTTTGCTGAGAGTTGAGGTTTTAAAGTTATCTTTCTCATCTGATCCACAACATGTTTTTGTTATGAGATTGGCAGTGAGCTCTATCTAGTTCGTCAGTGAGAAATTGGAAAATTCAGATAAATTGGTGACTGAAACATTACTGCTGGAAACAGTACCAGCAGAGCGGCAGGAACGCATCAGTTTTAACAGCTGGCACACATTCTGCATTTACATTTTCTTTAAATAATCTTCCTTTCGTCATCATTTTCCAAAAATTAATAAAGTTAAGTGTCACACTGAAAAAAAGTTAATAAGGTTGCCAGTAGTTTAAGATGCTGACACATGAGGTAATGTATGGAAATACAATATGTGCATGCATATGTGTCAAATAAACCTTTTTTTTTTTGAGTGACAGGTTGTTGTGTGTCTGATGTGAACAGCAGCAAGAGTTCACCAGTTGCTCAGGTTGCTGAGCCACCAGTGAACATGTGCAGAGCCCCCTCTGCAGCTCACTGGCAGGAATGCAGCAATAGGACCTGCCAGTGCACATACGCATACATGTCCAGGTGTGTGCTTGAGTGTATGTGTGTTCTGAATCTGGCTGTACACCCTGACCCACTCACAGGTGAGTATAAATAGTACTGACCCCTGATTCTGGGATTTCATGCCAAGTTTTTGCTGGCCCAAGAAAACGAGATGGAATCGAGACCAGCGGCTTCCTCTGACCAGTCAGTGCTGCTACCTGCTGTAGTCCAGTGGCAGCCAAACTATTCTCACTGCCAGCAGACTCTAAGCATTGCTGATAAACAACCAACAGCCAGGCTTTAAATTAGGCACAGGACAGCTAATCATCAAATTATTATATTTACTGATGTTAATTTTTACTTTTGTTTAGCCAAGTAGTGCTGAAATGACTAGTGGATTGAACTGGATCAGGATATCAGAAATCATTCTTTGGTAAATGTATCACCAACAACTTCAATAATATATGAATTGTCATTTTAAATCCATGTTTCCAATCTCTAAATTGTGAGGATACACAACAACTTTTCGTTTTCTCTTTGTAAATCAAATACCTATACATTTTTTACAGCTGGATGGACAAAAACAAGTAACTGATCTTGGATACAGGGATATTCATGCTGCTCAGCCTTGCCTCCAATCTGGTACCATGGCCTTCGAGGTGTTGCAGCCCAAAATTGCCCTGCAGCCCAACAAGCATTTTCCCCACAGACTGCAGTTATCAAAGAGAGGACTGTAAAACTGTCGACAGGAGAGATAACTGTAAACAAAGTTAATTATTACCCTTTCTATTATGAATTTTTGATCCATGGAGGTTTTATATTTGTAAAAGTTCCCTCAAACTGAGAAAAAATCTGTGACATCATCACCATATAAAGTCTATGGGCGGAGCGGTAACTCTACTGCGCATATTCAATGGGCTGCATAACCAGGAAGTAAACACGGAAGCCAGAAAACTTTTTTGGCGTATGCGCTAGGCGAGCATTTCTCATTGGTGTCAATAGGAACTGCCTTTGATAGATGCCCCCCCATGCCAGCTCTGCCTGCATGACGGCTGCTGGGAACAACCACAGCTTCCGATGCCAAAGTTGCCGTTCCAAAACGGTTACCACAAATGCCAACGACACTGATGCCAACTCACTGACTGTCATGTTGAAGCTACAGTGTTACTGTAAATCATCAGAGCAGTTTCAACTGAGAGTGGAGGAGGAAGTGATCCACTTAGTGCTGCGATCACCGTACATGTGACAGATACACACGGACACACAGATAAACACAAACACATTCCTCCTAACCACACACACAGTTGAGGACTCAATTACTCTGCTTCTGTTCAGAGCAAATCTCACTGATTAAATAGGTTAAGCATTAATTATTCAACCAGAGAGAGAGGGACCCTTGACGAGGTGGGAGGCGAGGGAGAATGTAGTGAAGGAGCATGGGAAGGGGGTGATGGAGGGGGATGCGGCGTTCTACTCGGGCTATAAAACAATCCACACCCGGCGCAGCTAATCAATACAGCCCTGCTGGAATTAGCAGTTATCTTAAAGCCCTTTAACAAGAGCATGCTGACTGACAAACACAAACAATCATCCATTATTAAATACCAAAACGCAACTGAGGCCCAGTGGAGGAGGAGGAGGGGGAAGGGTGGGAGGGACACATGAAAACACTGAAGCTAGGTTTATACTCGACGCAGTGTCACTCAGTGCTAAAAATTACATCCTTGTGTCTTTCCACTGTGCACCAATGCTTTGCAAGTTATTGCAGGGTTCGGTCATGGACCTAGCCGAGGTAAACTAGCCGAGCACCAAGTGATACGTCGGTGATTATTACTGTTACCAGACAGCAAGTATAGCCATGTTGGATAATGATGTTCTTCCGGTAACAGTCCATTACTTCTCGCATATTCACAGAATATTTGGTTGGTTCAGTCCCCCTCTGGTGTTTCGGAGAATACTGCAACGAACACCACATCGACCATAAACATATTTGCGCATGCTGTAGCTCGCGCACCATCTGCAGAAGCTTGAGTGTAAACAAAGCTTGAGGGTTTTCAGTGGTGTGGCAGAGAAAGGAGGGTGAGGGGGTGGAAGCCTAAATGGAGGGAGAGTTGGGTAACATTAAGGGGGAGGGAGAAACTGATGAATGAAAAGGAGAAAGAAGGACAATTCCAATTCATTACAACTTGTGTCATATTTTCAAAGGTTTGGCCATCATTACTTACCAAAGTAATTGCTGAGATCTGCTAGCACAATCAAATAGTTTGTGTACAAGCATTCAATTCATCTACATTATCTGGAGGCATAAGTCAAAGTTAACGCACCAAAATTGTGGATAACACAAAAGAAAAATTGTGTATGCAAAATGTCTTGTGCAATACTAAACTGAAAAGTAAGTCGGACAAACGGAGCAATGTAATGCCATCATTGGCTTTAGGAATTTTTTAAATACTTTTTAATATTTTGGAGACCAAAGCAATACAGTTACAGTAACTGCCCTATTGATCAGTAATGAAAATATGTATTTTTGCATGCCCAACATTTTCAAACAGCCATCATCAGTTAAACTGCTAACAAATTCAGTTTAATTCATGAGGCACTTAATGCAGATTTCTCTCAGAATATTAGACCAAAGATGGAATGAATCCCGCAGTGAGACTGTTTCAGAGTTTCTCCTAATATAATTAAACTTTAATAAAAAATAGATTAATTATGATGTCAACTGTATTATGTTTCATGTCTGTATCGTATCAACAATTTGTATTCTTGCTACAACAAAAAACTGTTTACACTTTGCTGGCTACAAACTAAAAATGAACCCCGAGTTGTAATAAAATGGAATTCTCTTTTAGAAGAGTGAAGGGAAAGCGAGTGGTTGACAGGACCAATCAATCATTCAGTTTACACCTGTCTATCATGTCTCTGCTGAAGAAACTGCTCCACATTTGTTCCTAACACTGACAACATTATTCCTAATGGTTAAATCTGAGCAACACCTGTAGGGAGGTCATGCTGGGCTTAAGAAGCCTACCCTCTGTCTGCAAGCGGGAGGTCAGGGACGTAAGGGAAAGTCGGAGGTTTGCATGCCAATCATTGCTGGAGGCACACAGTTAAATACCCGGGGGGGTCAGAGAGAGTGGACAAAACTTAACTTTCCCATGGGAGGGATAGAGATGCAGAGAAAAGGAAGGAGAGGAGGAGATGAGGGGTGTCAGAGAGAGGAAAGGAGGTATTCATACAGGAAGAAAAGGAGTAGTAGAGACTGGTGGGGGGGATATTAGAGGGTCACTGAATAACTCAACAAGACCAGAATAGACTTGGGGGGTTCGGGTGTCCAGGCTGGTATGACTGAAATGGAGAGTGGGAAAGGCTGAGAAAAAAAGTCAAGAAGATGAGTGGTCAGGTTTCTTGTCAGCCTGGGGCCCTGACCTGGAGCCTGGCTCTGGGATTTGGATGGAGAGCCAGGTGGAGCGTGTGGGTTGGAGAGGGCATAAGACTGAAAGGGGGACAGGAGGATAGAGACAGACAGAAAGACAGAGATAAAAAAAAAAAAAAATGTTAGGAGCCATACAAAATTCACTAACATTACAGGAATATGGGACTTGGCCTCTTACTGGCTCCACCAACCCACTGAGACTTACAGCCAAGACATTAATTAGGGGAATACGTTTAATCCCTGTGGGTGGGGAGGAAATAAAGAAATAGTGATGGTGCGGGTGAGCAATCACACAATGTGACTACTGCAGATAGAAGAACAGAAAGAGGAATAGTGTGGAAAGTACTGATAATGGCTTGTGCACCATGGGTGTGTGGCCAGTTTGACCTCAGCAGCGATGGCACAACAACATACATCTAACGCCTGGACATCCCTGACCTGACCCTCTAAAGCACTGAGCCCAGATTGTGGCCGACAAAGTGGGAGGACCATCACAATAGACGCAGTAACGGCAGATAGGTGGGTGATGTATCTACATAACCGTGTCATGATATGAGATCCACATTATCTAGCTGAGAGAAATAAGGTGTGCACGCTTCTATCTGCTTGGACATGATGTGTGCTCATCCAATTATTTTCAATGACTATGTGCAAATTGCTGACATCCCAAAATTATCAACACATTATTAAATGTTGAAAAAGGAGGAACTTTATTCCACCTGACCTGATATGAAAGAGTAAAATATTTCTACAGGGTCGAAAGAGGGTTAGGGTTAGGGGACTATCGAGATAACGAGCATCAAGCAGGGAAAATCACAACAAACACTGACGAAATATTTGTGTTTTTCTTTTAAAGGTCTTTGAAACTATCATTTCAGATCTTAAATATTTAATAACATTAAACACACTACATAGAGTTTTAAACTGGTTATGTGAATAACTAATATTGATGCATCGATATAAATTGCATAAGCAAAGGAGACCATCGGTGAAAAGAATGGCTGTTTCCATGAAGTTATTATAGCTCTTCTTAATGTTTGTCACCGCGTCAATATCTGAAAATCAAAACATGTAACCTTGATGTATGAAGAATACCATCAAGAAAAGTTTGCTTTGTTCCAACACCATCGTATTCCAGTGACTCTTATATAACCACAAATAGATGCATTATTTCATCACTATGCATCCTGCAAACAGCTGTGTTTGAAAATAAAAACATGGTATCAAAAATAAGCTTTGTCTTTCTTTTACTCATGTCCAAAACAAACGCACGCAGTAGCCAGATCAAGATCTTTGACAACAGGAGGCAGTGCTACTCATACCACTGCTGTTCACAGGAGCTGCCAGAATCAACAAAAATCTAAGTTCCTTGAAGCTGCTTCAAATATTAATTACCAAATAAAGTTCAAGGTGGAAAAAAAACATTCTGTTACAACACTCAAACAAAGAAACAGACTACAGTAATGCTTCATCGGGGCTGTGTGTAATTTCATGTAATGATTTGATAAATCTTGATTGACAGTGGCAACAAAAGCCAAAAAGCCAACCAATGACATTTTGATTCAAATGTTGCTTAACTTCTTCGTGCAGCACGGAAACAGGTGACATTTTTTCCTTACTGAGCCCTGCCCATGTCAAACAGTGAGGACAGAAACTCATGTGAAACAACCCAAATTTAATCACCTAATTGATCATTTGTCACCAGGCATCTAGAGTTGTCCCTGATTACACAGCTAGAATGATAACACCAACCAAAAAAGGAAAACAAAGAGCAGTCTGGACCACATGAACTGGAATTTAATCCACAGTTCAATTTAGGATCTGGTCCTACAGTCAACCCCATTTACAAGAAGATTTAATTACGTGATTAAATTGTACAGTACAATTTATAAACCTCCAAGAAATCCCCAGCAAGACCCTGAAGTCATAAACCACCCCCATGTCAACAGCCTTGCCCAGTGCCAAGATAGTCCTGCCTTGGTCATAATGACCAACCGTTGACCACCCCCACCCCCACCCCCATCAGTCACACAATCCGTGTTCTACCATGTGCCCATACCCGTGTCTGGGGGGGGGGACCAAAATAATTAACATGCTCAGCGCTCTTCAGACTCTGCTCATCTTCCCACGTAAACGGCAAACCCCCAATGATTATTATGGTAACACGTCAGTGCAGACATATGGAGAAGAGCTGGGGGGGATAGGGTTACTGTCTTAGGGTCGGGGGTACAGCAGGGTGAGGAGTGGGCAGCTATACCAGCATGCTCTCCAGCTGACAAAAGGTGAAGATTTATGGAGAAGCTGCAAACGGCTTCTCCATTACCAGAAGTGCTTTATGTAACAAGACCAAAACCACACAGGACTGAGACACAATGTTTAATAGAACTGAATAACAGTTCAGTTTTTGCTCCATGACTGTGTTTTCAACCTTGCAGATGTCATAGCCTGGGCCCCACCTTGTTGGAAATAAAGAGAGGCTCAGCGAATGTAGGAAGAAAGTATTATATTATGAAGTACAATAGAATTGTCAAGATTACTAAATCGAAATGAGCTTTCAATTTTGATTATGGAAAGCAGGATCAGCAATTTTTTGTTCAACCTTGCACTGCAATTCCAGCCACCTATGGGCACAAAGGCGACCAGCTGACCTCTTACCAGAGGTAACTCCGTCAGAGTTGGAGATGTTGGGTTTATTTTCCTTTTCAAGATCCTTTATTGATTTTTTTGGTAAGAGGGTTAACTCGGGACAGATTTGAGAAACCAAACATCTATCTTTCGTTGTTTGTTGTTAATTTCCAAAAGGGCGGTATTTTTTTGGGTGGATTCTGGAATGTATACTTTTGGTGAATATTATTTGGTAATATTAATTGATCTTGCCTAAACCTTGCCTAAAAAAAATTGAAAATGTAAACAGTTGTGGAGGAAAAAAAACAATGTTGATCTATAGAAATCCACATGTCACAATCTAACAATGGCAAAGCTGTCAGGACAAAAAAAGAAATGTTTAATTTGAAAATTGGATCGAAACAAATGAAAATGTGACCTTATAATCGGAAATTAAAATTCAATCAAGGATTTGGAGAATCGTGACACCGCTTACATATATATATATATAAATATAAATATATATGTACATATATATATATATATATATATATATATATAAATATATATGTACATATATATATATATATATATATATAAATATATATATATATATACATATACATATATATACATATACATATATATATATACATATATATATATACATATATATATATACATATATATATATACATATATATATATACATACATATATACATATATACATATATATATATACATATATATATATACATACATATATACATATATACATATATATATACATATATATATATACATATATATATATACATATATATATATACATATATATATATACATATATACATATATACATATATATATATATATATATATATATATATATATATATATATATATATATATAATATGTTTCAGCTGGCAACAAGTTATTTAACACTAACTGATGCTGTGAGTAACTTCACATTTCTTAAATAACCATGCTGGAAGCTCAGGTCCAGGTTCGGTAACGTTATTTGCCCAAAAAATGAGGTCAGCTGACTACCTGAATATATTGAATGACTAGGTTTTACCATCAATGGATTTTTTCTTCCCTGATGACACAGGGATATTCCAAAATGACAACGCCACGATTCATCGGGCTCAAATTGTGAAAGAGTGGTTCAGGGAGCATGAGACATCATTTTCACACATGGATTGGCCACCACAGAGTCCAGACCTTAACACCATTGAGAATCTCTGGGATGTGCTGGAGAAGACTTTACAGAGATGCCCCGGCCTACAAATCCTATTTTCCAGACGTTAAGGGAACATACTTGTTTGGTACAGACTCCAGCAAAAATCACATCATCATCATTTTTATATTTTTTTAGCAATGATAAAATGCAAAAATTACCATCCCCACTAAAATTGTGACTTATATCATAATTGCAATATAACATTTTAATATGTTTTCATTCAGCCTTAGTCCAGATTCATACCCCTATAGCGACACACTATAAAGACAGCAACACTTCCTACCCCGGCCAAGCCGTTTACCAATAAATGGCACGAGCATTGCCTGCTATGTGTTCTCAAATAATTAGAAGGGCTCTGCCTGCATCCTGTTAGGTTTCTGATTTATTCAGACAGCCTGGCACATGGGCCACTCCTCTGGATACCAAGAAAACATTTACCTCCTTAACTGGGAAGGAGTCATAGTCATCTCAGGCTTAAGTTTCTGGACTCAATGGTATTGATTACACATTTCAACACATGCCGTTAATCCCCTCTCACAGATACACAGGATAAAAGCACCCCCTCGAGGGGCAAAAGCACCCTGAGCACACCTCAGAGTTCAGTCAAAAACACTTACTGTAAGACTGTTGAGACCTCTAGAACATGTCTAACAATTAGTCATTTACATGTTTGGTTTATAAAATGTCAGAAAATGATGGGGTAAATTGTAAATTGTTGATCAGTTTTTTGAATAGTTTTATCCACAACCCAAAGATATTCAGTTTGGTGTATTGGAGAAGGAAAGAAACCAGAAAATATTCACATTTAAGGAGGCAGGAATCAGGAAATTTTGACCGTTTCATTCTTAAAAGTTACTCAAACCAATTAACTGATTATCAAAATAGTTGGGGATTAATTTAACAGTTGACAACGAATCGATCAACTGTTGCACCTCTATATGATTTTTTTTTCAGGAAAATACATGAACCTGTTGAGCAATTTCAAACTTTTTCAACAAAACTTTTCTGTACATTATCATCGGACCAAGTTAAGCAAAGTGTTACAAGTGTTGACAACAAGTGTATGTGTCCTCAAGGCCAGCGAGGTCCATCTGCATGTTGCTCTCAAATGAGACAGAACTTTAATTATGGCCAGTTGACAGTTTGATGGGGGGTCTGTGGAAAGAGGAGGGGTCTCACAACACAGAAGGGGAGGAGTTACTCATGTGTGCATACTGTAGGTCTGGGGGCATGCACGGTTCTCTGGGTCCTGGGAGGTTAATTAAAATGCCAAATGTTACTGTGCACTGTGGCAGAGAGCTATACTGAGCCCGTCCTGCACATGACACCATCTTACAAGAGAAACCAAATCATTCACGGAACCCAATAGCCATAGTGTTTATATATAGGCACAAATGCATGAGGAGGTTCAAGCTATTTTTTTCCTCCTAAGTGCTAAAACACAAACCTTTGTACCTCTCCTGTTTGGCCTAAACCATTATGGCAAGGCAACAATTCTAGCTGTATGATTTGTTTGCTTGTGTGTGGGCACACATGTTTTGTAGGGCACATGTGTGTGTGAGACAAATGGTGACAGATATAAAAAGAATGGAAGAGAAAGGAAAGCACAGACAGAGAGAGAGAGAGACGGCGGTCCACCTGTTTGACACAGAGAGCCTGAGAAAGTGCAGAGGAATGAGCAGAACGCCAGTGTGTGCATGGTTGTGTGTGTCTGTGCATTAGGTGGAGGTCCACAACTGTGTGTCGTCCGACTGGTGATACTATGGGAGCACTGGGGAATGGCATTCAGAGAACGGTATGTAGAAAAGCAGCTGATGGGAGAATCACACACACACACACACACACACGCACACACACACACACTGACAAACAAACTATTAAAATCATTTGACCAATAAAAAGTTCTGAGAAATATCAGCACACACATACATTAGATATAGAGTGACGGCTTCAGTATGCACATAGCAACACCAGCTGTGTGCTGTAACGTCCAAACAAACAAACCAACAGTGAGTTAACGTACTCTATAAGCTGTCTGTGTGTGTGTGTGTGTGTGTGTGTGTGTGTGTGTGTGTGTGCGTGTGCGTGTGCGTGTGTGTGTGTGTGTGTGTGTGTGTGCGTGTGTGCGTGTGGGGGGGGGGGGGGGGGGGGGGTGAGTCAGTGAGAGGACAAGTGGCTGCGGTGTGAAGGAAAAGTGGGAGAAACTGGAGCAAGTGTGAACCAGAGAGTGATGCAAATAAACAAACAAAAATAAACAAACATGTGTCTACCAAGATGAAGTAAAAAAAGGAGCGGTAGTGCAGTGCAGTCCAAAGACAAACTTGTTGGCACTGATATTTTCATATTAACTTAAAGCAACACTAGGTAGTTTTTCGACCTTAAAATAATGTTTCTAAACTCAGTTAAGTGGTAGAAAAACGGTTAATAGGATGAATGGTGACCTCTCTGCAGCCTGAGGGGGTCGCGCCGGCAGAAACCGCACTGTGTAACTTCTCAGAGCGGGTAGGAACCTATCTGACGTAAAGAAGTCTAGTGCGACCTGCTTTACGGCATATGTCAAACGTTTATTCGTCGGTGGATTTAGCCAGCAGCTACTTGGATTTTTTGTAAACCAACGCCATGGCCAAGCCAGCGAAAAAAGCCAAGAGGGAATGGTCTGAGGAGGCGAAGAAAAGAAAAAGAGAAAGTGATAGAACAGAGCCAGGACATGGATAAATATTGGACCAGCTTACACTCGGTGGCGCGAGCTGAGTAAGAAATGGGTTTCAAGACTGATGGCAACCTAGCCTTGATGCTACTGGATTTGTAAGTCATATATTACATATACATATTTATTATCTTACCAACTTTTACTTTGAGTTGATGTGTTGTTATGTGGTGTTCATTGGGGCACTATTTGTCCACAGTTTATCACCATAATAAAGCAGGGAGATAATCTAATGCTGTCCGTTTCGATAGCTTGCACGTTTTCATGTAGTGACTGTAGACGATGACTAACTTACTAAAACACTATGAACGTCTTGTCTTGAAAAGTTGCAGATTCCTTAGTTCATGCAGATAATCAACGTAATTGTTTAACACTGTGGTCGGGAGGTAACGCTATTGTTGTTAGCGGTAACGTTAGCATGCTACTTACTGTTGTCATACCGAGTTGGTTGTAGTTATTACACCAAACACAACGTCACAACTTGTGATTGTATTTAGTAACTCCCAAAAACAAAGTTATATTTTCAGACGTTACTAAACACATTCACGCCCAAGCGTCGTGTTTTAGAAGTAACTTAGTCATTGCGATCACTATAACCAACTCGGTATGAGAATAATTCTAGCATGCTAATGTGCTGTGCAGCCTCTATGCTAACAAACTACCAACTGCTATCTCTGAATCTAGCTTGTTGTTGGCACTCGAGTGAGGTTTTTTCAGACGATTTCGTGAGTCGGCAGCTCTGTCAACAAATTCACGTGTATTCATTTTCCCCAGGGATGCTCGTACAGCGATAGTATTTAAGACACTGGTAACAGATAATTGCGCTTCTCAACCAGCTGGGGGTAGTAATGAGTCCAAACTACCTAGTGTTGCTTTAAATAAATGTTGTACATGTAACGTCTTTAGGCCCAAAAAAACTTTTCTTACTTCCTGGACAGTAATATGGAGATACAAGGTATTCACCCACTCACAAAGAAGTGGGGACGTTTTGAGAACTTGAAGCATTTTAATGATAAACTACTAAGAGGACTAATAAAAATCAGATTAGCAGTTTTGTAATCAAGACTGACAGAAGACAAAATGCCAGATTCATCCATCACAACTTCCCGTGAAAGACTTATTTGAGTATCTTCATTCTGTATAACCTAAAGTCCTACTCTTTTAGAAGGTTTTCTTTAGTATAACACAGCTATCTTAAAACTGTAGTAAGCAACAGGGCAACAGGCAACAACAAAATTATTTCATTTATGAGAAAAAAATTAATCACTAATAAATAAAGCCAAAACAGTTTACATCTTAATCAATAACCACAAACCTACTCCAAACAGATTAGTCGAAAGGTGATTTTGCTGCTGTGTGGTTGAAACATAATGCACAAATGAATTCAGTTAATTAATGACTACTTTAATATGTGATCAGTGTTCAGCACAGGCTGATCCACTTCATGAAGAACTTGATACTGGACTCTGACAAATGTTTTTCTGAGCTCCTCAATATTATACAGCACGGCTGTTTGTTCATCGTATCCCATGTGTGTTTGCATGTGTCCATACATACAGCAGTGTGTACATAAGTGTGTACATACATATCACTGGAGAAAGTGGAAAATGTCAGTGAAAGAATGGCCTTCATGCAGAGCAGCTCCTATGATTTATGGGTGAAATAAATGGGATCACTGTAGGCACGGTAACAGGATCCCTGAGGGAGGGGGTGAGGAGAGAGGAATCTTTTGTGGTGGTTATGGCTCCATGGTATGTGTGGGTGTGTGTCTGTCACAATACAGGTCCAAGTCCTGTTTGAATGAGACATCCATGAATTTTAAGATGTATGAGACACCAAATCAGAGAGGGGATTTTAACTGTGTTATCTGTGTTAACTGTAAATCTATAACGTGCACTTGAACGTATTTCATTTATCAAAATCAACTACAATATCATCATTAACATAAACCAATTATGTAGACTCCAGAACAAAGACGACGGTTACATTTATTTCCGAAAACAGTTGTAAAATTCGCAGAGATACTTCCTGGTTCAACCCTGACCAACTGAACAGTATTTACTGCATGTGCAGTATATAAAAAAAAAGGGACAGTGCAACAATGCTTTTTCTTATCATATCCGCCAAGGAGGTTATGTTGGTTGGCTGGTTGGTTTGTCAGCAAGATTACACAAAAACTAGAAAACAGATTTTAACAAAACTTGAATGGAGGTGGATCAGAATAAAGGGACGGGGCCAGGGCATTTTCGTTAAGGATTTAATGCATGGATCTGGATTTTTTTTGAAAATCAGGCGTATTTAGGTGGCTGGTATCTCTGAGTGAGCAATGTAACCTGTTGGAGTACCAAACTCAGGCTGTTACACTCTTACTTACTACCCAGAGGTCGATGCCCAGAAACATTCTGAACACAGCAAAATATTCAGAAAAAATAAAATAAAGGCAGGGCCTCTGGGTACAGACACTGCCACACACGTCTAGTGGGTCATAAGCGATGATTGAGAAAGATTATTTTTACATAGGTAAATCCTGCATATTACCATATGCAATATAAAACTGTCTATAGGACAAAACTCCCTGTGTACAGTACAATGTGTTGTAAAGAGTTGAAATAATTAATTGACTTAAGTCAAACAAAACAAGACATGTGAAAGTCACCATGAGCTTTAGGAAACTGTAGCGGGTATTTTCACTACTTTCTGATATTTGATATATTAAAATCATCGACAGAGGGTCTGCGAGCCCTAGATCGTCCTCAGAGTTAATGCTGCCGCAGTTTCTATTTCAGAAATTGTTGTTTGACTGAAAGATTAATGAGAAAGTAATCCACAGACTAATAAATAATGAAAATAATTATTATTTTAAGAGTTATAACATTTCAATATTGACTTGCTGGTCACTTTAAATATTTTTCAGGAAGTGATTTACAAATTCAGATGAAGTTCACATCTAGAATAAGATTATACAGAAAATGCATGCAGTCTGCAAAGTGATATAAAGTATTGGGCTTAAAAAAATGTCACAAGGCATATTAGCAGAGCAGCGAGGACAGCCACAGAGAGGAAAAAGACTGAGTGAGACTGGATGAGAGATGGTGAGGGAGGAAAGAAACCAGAGTGAGATAGAGACCTAGAACGCTCCAGAAGCCGGTCACATGGGGCCTGAAGCCGCACAGCTCAGCACTCTTCCTCTCTGTATTCCGTCCGTTCCTGACATTTATCTGCTTTATTAGATTATCTGGGCTACATGGCTGTCTCCGGGCACATGCATACGCATATAGACAGACACACACACATACACACACACACACCTCGATTCATTACAGCCCTTAACTGCTTACTTAGGTTTATGCACTCTTTAAATTAAACCACAGATAACCGAGCACCTCAGAAAACACCCGCCCCCCAAAGGAGAGGCTGAAGCCGGCCATTGAGGGGGAAATTAAGACACATTGTTTGTGAGTGTATTATCATGCATGTGTGAGTGGTCATAAGGTTGGGTTTTAACGGGCTCATCTATAGGGACTCTGCTTCCCATCATTAGTAATTCAATTTGCTCTTTATTAGCAGCTCTTATCGGAGGCACAGACGGCTACGAGCAGCTTTCCTCACTCCATCTTCCTCCGCGTTCACCCCTGCTCCACCTTTCCTGTGTCTCTGATTCTGAGTCTCCGTCTTTAATTAGAGATGCATGTGTTCCTGCTGTAAGGCCATTCAGGTTCCCCACATGACAAAAGAGGAATGGAGGAATGATGAAGAAGAAGAAGGGAAAGGGGAAAAGGGTGTAGGAGATGTGAGAAAGGACACATAAAGTTAAAGAATCAGAAAAAGAGATGCAGACTGATAGACGCAGAGCCATAGAAACGAATAAAGCCTAATGTTAATAGTGATGGCTTTTCTAATGTCTTCTGACTCCATTGAGTATGGGAGATTACACCAAGATGGGCATGAGGCGTGTAGGGTACGCGCAGAATGACCGGAGGGTTGGAGGGGCAAGAGGAGGGAGTGAGGGGGAGAGAGGGGCAGGGAGGGGGCTGTAAAAACAATGATTGCTTTCCATCAGGTTAGGCCTATATTCTACAGTTCGTTAAAACAATCCAATTTGCAAAAGGATAATTATGCATTAGCTCCTTTTTATCTACTGGAGGGAGAGCAGTGCCAGGGCTTGATAGCGGTGGCGCTGCCTGCCTCCACCTCTGCAAATTACCCGCTATCGGCACTTGTTCGCCATCACGGCTGAATTGGGCAATCAATTAACCTCCCCCCTCCTCCTCTTATAGTCTCCCTGTAAGCCTCTCTCATGACAGCCAGCAACACAAAGCCTTGACAAGGACAACATGGATGTGAGCTGCTGCCCTCTACTGGACATAGCTGGAACAGCTGCTGTCAGAGGCAAAACTGTAGGGCCAATTACTTGGAAGCTTTGTCCCAATTTTATTCTACAGACCAATTATAAGCAGTTTCAGGTATGTAGTGTGTTCACGTTGCGGTGAAAAAATGTTTTTTGAGGGTGCTGTTTGTATATACGTTTTTATCCCACAAAGGGGAATGGAGTAGGTAAAATAAATCACGCTCTTTTCTCTTTCTCTGTATAAATTACCATTTAAAAAAGACAGCTTGATTGCCCCTTCAGCACATGCGTAACAACATTTTCTATTAGTACAAAATGGTAAAATACAGTGATTTCTTGTGAACTAACTCCAAAAACAATAATTATCATATACAGTATTAAAGACTGTATTCTACTAATATGTAGCCGGCAGTAGTCTGAGAACACTGGGGCACAGGTGGTGCAAAACTCACACATGTACTGAAGGGAGACACGGTGGCATGGTAGAAAGAAATACAAGTCAACCGGAAAACCAAGCAAGAACCTACAATATCTATAGGTTCTGTTCGGTGGAAGTAAAACAAAAATCAAGATGAAAATATTGCAAAGAAAGACTTTGTTTGAGCTAAAGATCTCTCTGATGGTGATGTTTTGAGGTGCAGTTGGCAGATATATGAGGATATGATCCTGTTATCTGGAAGAGGCAAGATAAAGGCTAATCCTTCTATACTGCAAGAGTGTGCCCTTTGAGTGTGGCTTCTATGCGCAAGAACACCAAAACTGATCAGTGAATCTCTGTTTTCTTTGTATTTAAGAGTTAAATACTAAATCACACGAAAGCAGACTTCAAAAATGTACAGAACAGAGCACAGACAAAACCTCTTTGGCAGAGAGCATACAGTAACAGAAGACAACATCACTTTGATTGGATTTGTGCCATATTTGGCACAAGCTAGTGGACAAAGTGGACGTGTGAATGGCTGCATTCATAAAACACAACACGTAAATCAAGACAAAGATTTTGTGAAGTTACAGAAAGTATTAACCTGTCAGTTTCGCAGGATAACCATTGAAGTTGAAACGAATATTATTTACTGCTAATACGAATTAATAAAAAACTATATACTAATCACTAGTCTAATTGTGACCAATTTCTCCCCAGTTTGATGGAAATGTATGGAGATCCTGCAGGACTAGTGAACTGTTTGGTAAGGTACCTGTATAGTTTTTGAATGCTTATTGGACAGCTGGTGAGTTTCTGGCTTAAACAAGTTGTCACAGCGCCACCTAATGGTCACAGAGTGTTTAGTAATTCTTTTAACTAGTGAGGTTGTTGTGGGTGAGAATTCAAGTATCGAAGTATTTAGAATGTTTATCTGCTGTGCATCTTACTGTGTAGTTGTTGAAGTCCACATGCTTGTAAGTAGGGGAGAAGAGAAAGAATATCAAAAAGATGAATACAAATTTACTATATAGCTACAGCAATTCCATAACTATCCAGATTAGATATGTTCCCTCTTAAGTATGATATGTTATTTTCCATGAATGAGCATTTGGTTGACAGTAGTCACAGAAATTATCCATGAAAAAATGCATGACAGAAAAACTGCGTAGAATAAATGCTCTTAATGAAGCTGTACTGAACAATACCACACAGCAATAATCTTATACTATAGTCTGTTGTGTGTGCTCCTTACTTGTCCTTGAGGAGGTGTGGGACAGTCGTCTCAACTTGTGTCTACCAAAAGACACAAGCTCCCTGGAGGGTGTCCTCCTGACTGCTATGGGACTCCTGATCAAGCGGTGCATCCGGCCCCGCGGGGAGTACTTTACTGCTGATGGGCTGATCCCCCTCTCTGACCCACCTCCACTGTGGTCACAGAACACATGGCAAAAGAGTATACAGTGTAAGCAGTCATACACTTAATGCTACTATGATATGATGTGATATAAAGAAATCTATTAAAAGGGCAACCAATTTTACACATTAAAGTGTGTTTACAGAGTATTGGACTTCTACTGCATATGCACGAAAAAGAAATCAGTGGATACTTTGCATTGTGGGTAATGTGGGCACCAGGCTTTGAAAAGGAAGAAGCATGTGTGAAATAAGAAAACCGATATCTCTGGTTCTGCTGAACTGATTTTGATCATTTGTTTTTAAACTGTCCTGATGAGTCCAACAGTGTTATAGAAGCGTGATGTTAGACCAGTGGACCGCTTTTCAAAATGCAGCAAAATAGCCTTTATACTACTTTTTTCACATATGCAGTAGTAGTAAATTGGCGGACTTCTCCTTTAATTCATGCACTATACACAACAGTCTGACGTACTCTGCTGCCACCTCCTGGCAAAAAACAGTTACACTATATAAATTAAAAAAACATAATTAGAGAAGTTCTCAGAACAGAAAGCTAGTACTACTAGCTACCATCATTTACTTACCTATTAGCAGACTTCCTGATGATTTTCATCCTGCTGCGGAGCTTGAACCCACCAGGGGAGGAGGAGGGTGTAAGGGCAAAACGCTGGGTTCCAGACGGGGAACTAACAAGCACTCCTCTCACTCCTTTGTTGCTTTTTTCTGATGTCCAGTGGAAGGCAGATCTACGACGAGCCACTGCTGCTACTCCCGTCGCTGCTGGCGAGGTGCTCTGACCTCCAGCCTTCCAACGGTAACGGCTACTCAGTGTGGAGTTGGTAGAGGAGAGGATTTTAATGTTAGCAGAGGGGTTGGAGGCTGTTCTGACTTTCTTGATGGCCTCTCCCTTCTCCTGAGCTCTCTGGGAAAGAGTCATGGCTTTGGGCGATAGTGATTTTCGAGATGTTTTAGCTTGGGCCCCAGAAGAAGAGGAGACCCATTTGTACTTGGAGGTCCTGGGGGCTACAGTGACTGGGCTTAGCTTGCGAGGTAACTTCTTGGCAGGGGCTCTCCTACTGACTGTGAGTAAGGGGGAGCTTCCACTGGCAACTCCAGCTTTTGAGACTGACGTTGGGGAAGCAGTCACAGCTTTGCCAGTAGGTGAGGAAATGGAGCTAGCTTGTTTAGGCTCCACTCCTCCTACATTCTGGTTCTTTATCCAGGTGAACTTGGATTTTTTCAGAAAAGATGAACCGATTTGGCCCTGGCTGGTGTGAGATGTGGGGTTAGTGGAAGGTTGTTTTGATACTTTAGACACAGCAGAGAGTGGTGGAAGAGTAATACTAGTTGTGAGACTAGCTGGAGTTGTTGTTTTAATAGTCTGTTGACTCTCAGTGCTGGTTTTGCTTGGCAGGGAAGGTTTGATCTGTTCTTGAAGGCTGCTATTTAAACTGCTCGAGGTGCTGGTCTTGACTGAAGAGAGCACTTCTGAAGAACCACTGACTTTCTTTTCTAGCAGTACCACATGCCTGCTCTCAGCCCTCTGCTGTAATTCTTGAGTCTGTCTTTGAGGCGTTTCATGTTGCAGACTAATACCTGTTGAGTTTGAACCTCCTTTTCCATCAGCTGCTCCCGTTTTTCTAAGTGCGTCTGTCGTTTCTCCCTTAATCCCTGTGATGCTCTTTATAAGTCCTTCTCTCTTCTGTTGAGAGATCCCTGATGATAAAGTGGCAGTTTTGACACAATCACTCCCCTCTCCTCTGTTGTGGCTGGGCAGTGAGGTGCTGTGGGAACTAGACTGATGAACAGAGGAGGCAGTAGACGCTGAGGGATGTCGAGCAGAGGACTGTGAGTTCTTGTTTCTCAGTGAGTATGTTTTCCTCCAACCTGCATGGCTCTGAGGAGCATAGAGTCTACCTCTGGAGCTGTGAGGATGGATGACAGATGTGCTGTGACCTTGGGCTGATGTTGGAGCTTCAGGTTGCCTCTGTTCAACTCTTGAAAATGGGGTGTCACCATGGACACTCTTGTGTTTATCGATGAGATCTGAGAATTTAAAAATAAAAGTTATTTAGTTGTACAATCAAAACAAAACAGAAACCATGTAAAAGAGCCGTTTTACCCAACAAAACATATTCCTCAATTTCCTTTAGTGGCCTTTAGACACATAGATATTTTAGGTTCCACCTCCAAACGTCATCTTTTTAGAATCAGTGTGACTCTGGATATTCCACACAACATGCTGCCAACAGTTTTTAGCGCGACTGAAGACAAGTGATAAATTATCTGAAAAGCCTGAATAAGTCAATGGAGAAATCCAGAAACTCCAGATGCTCTCATACAAGCCACAAGGACTCACTGAAAGATAATGAAGAGAGAATATGAAAGAAATCTTGTGCTTGGCACCTCGCACTAAGCATAACTCAACCTCCGTGCTGTAAGGAGGTAAAACCACCACCCTGACGAAAACTAAACCCACAGCAACGTCTAAACAGCAAGTTAATTTGCTTCCATCAGGTCAGAGGTTTTATCTCCTTTGAGGTGGCAATGAAAGACAGAGTTTGTTTTATTTGAACCCAAACTGAAGTTCAAACACCATGTCTATAAACTGCTTCAATCATGTTTCTTTCAACTGAGAAATACTGAAATAACCAGAACATTTCTCTCAGTTTGACTCAACTTGATTTCTGAAATTCCCATTTTTCTTGCCTTAATCAAACTGACCTGGCACAGCTTCAGCTTGTTCAAAATGCAGCAGCTGGGCTCTTAACTAGGACTAGTCAGAGATCCAACTGATTTTCCTCACAGCACTGGTTGCCAGACATGTTCAGAACGGATTTTAAGATTATTTTAGTTATTCAAAAGGCACTACATGCCTTAGCACCAGTGTACTGACCTCTTACACTACTGACCAGCCTCTTAGGTCACCCGACCTAAGGCGACTGCTCTGTTGCTGTCCGGGCAGCACAATCTTCCCCCTCTCATCAGATCAGCTTAGTCCGTCAACTCTTTTTAAAGACATTTAGGTTTTTAAACCGGCTTTTCTATGACTTTGAGGCTTGCTCTGTGTGATTATGGACTTCTGTTTCATTTGAGTGTGTGTATTTTTGCTGTCTTTGTATGTGCTTTTGTATTGTATATGCTCTGTGTTTGCGTGGCCGTTATATATCATTTCTCTTGTGCATTGATTTTATTCTATATTGTTGTTGAACATTGTAACATTGTCATATATAAATTAAGATTTACTTTCTTACTTTTAATCTGCTGTTGGCTTTTTAAACAAAATGTATAGTTTTACCTGCAGCGTGCTGTACGTCTCTACTTTTTTGTATTCGTTAAGGTTTTGATTCCTGCTGTGCTTGTTTGTATTAAACAGTCAGTGTTTGATTCAGTGTTGGGGGTAACGCATCACGAAAGCATTACATTATTATATTTCTTTTAGCGGTAACAGAGTAATATAACGTGTAAGTAATAATATTTCAGTTATGTATTACTACAATTATTTCATGTAACGTGTTACAGTCTGCGGTACCGACTGAAGTGAAGCATTTATTGTTGTTTAATTCAAAATATTCATTCCTATCTCATAATATATCAGACTCTGATCCTTTGTCCGCCTGCTCGTCCCTGTGTCCAAGGGCATTTTATCAAAAAAGATCTAGGCTATTTAATTGTTCTATATAGGTTATTTATAGGTATATTACTCTATGCAGACAGTAATATTGTAAGGTAACATATTTCTTTAAAATGAAGGTAGCTAGTAATATGTAAGATATTGCATTTTGAAACTTGCCCAACACTGCTGACTACTGTCTGCAAGCAGTCCCCCCACACGTTACTGTGTGTAAGACCTGTGAGACTGCATCGACACCATCATCATCATCATCGTTATGATATAGAGCCATATCTTCCGGAAGAATGTTGTTCGTGAGGTAACTAACGTAAAATCTAGGGAGTATTGAAGCTGCTCTGGCGGATCGAGGTGGACCAACCTCTTACCTGGTTATTCCCTTTTAGCTTGTCACTCACCAGTACTGTGTCCTCGACATAGCATATGATTAAATACTGCCAAATGCAATACGTTGGGTTAACCGACCACTTACCTTCATACCTTACTGTTGAACAGCTAAGCTAGCTAGTACACGCTATCTGCTGCGTTGTTATGACAGCGAACTCGAGAGTTAAACAGGGCTTTAACTATTAACCTGTTGACAGCATTAATAGCTAAATAACTAGTTATTTACTTCTAGATAAAATTGTATATTAAGTGTACAACGTTAACTTACGCTACGTGTTACCACATACAATATATTATGTAATGTAACGTTAAAAAAGCACCAACATCTGGATGTGTGGAAAATTTGAGCTTGGGGCAAAGCTAACGGTTAACGTTCGTTTTTTAAAGTACTTAAAAACGCGGAACCGGATATCCTCACGACAGCTCCAAATTTAATAGCCGCAACAATAAAAAACTGTTTTCTAACCCGCCTGGCATCTGTCAACGTAAAACAAATGAGATTTACTTTGTAGAAGTTCAATTTGCCTCTTCAGCGCTTCTCTCTCCTCCATGTTTACGACTGAAACGTGACGTCATAAAATAGCGACCATAACAGGCGCTTGCGGATGATGTGTCGTATATTGCCCAATCACAGAACGAGGTCTCTGTGTCCTTCTGGGTCTTTCGTCCCTCTTCTTTGTCTTACAGGCTGGAATCTCATGAAAGTAAAATGTCGTGTGTTGTAGAAATCGGCAGGATGTTATGGAGACTCAAAGTGTTCGATTGTAGTTACTGCCTCCTGCATTCACAACCAATAATAAATGTAATTTTATGGAATAAACCATAATAATTAACATTTAAACATACAAAAAAACAGATTTAATGTCACCACAATTTACAAATTCTTAAACAATCTTTTATTGTTTGTTTGTTTATTCAGCTGCTGTTACGCAGTAACTGAATTCATAGCAGGTCATTTTATATGAAATGTTTTTATTGAAATGAGTTTTTATTTTACTTTTTTTCAAATTGCCATTTTAATCCACTTGCAGAAGGTTGCCAATTACTTTTTAGTGTTGTCTTCACAAAATTCACCTTGCAGTGCAGTCGCTGTCTAAATATACTGTACAAGTTCAAAACCCTCAGTTGCTGGGCTTTGGTAATTTATTCATTATCAACTAAAATCTCTGAAATTGTTTGCTCCTGACAGCCTGAATGAATACGAAGTAGTAATAGTAGTAGTCAAGTGCCTTTCTGAATACATACCTTGCTTTCAGCAGTTTTCATAAGGACTGCCTCTTTTTCAGAAAGTTCTTTTTTAGTTCCACTGAAAAACTGTTCTCATTTCATTCTAGACCATACAGAGTAATTTGGGCAACTCTCCTCAAGAAGATAAGTTGTGAGATAAATTGGGTTGTGTAATTTGTAACACTAAAACATTAATTCACCTCTTCTATATGTTAAGGTGATGCAGAAATCACAGAAAAAAATATATCTCAGAGCCCCAGCACATGAAACTATAGCTATTTGCATGCATGCATAGATACCACCACGGGGCAAGTGAGAAAGCATAAATATGTATCTGCAATTTGGGTGAAGTGACCTCTTACATTTGAAAGAGCTGATTACTCCATTATCAAGGCTGTAAACAGTATACAACATAATGAATCTGGCAGACAATGATAACCACGCAGAATGAAGCTGCAAAGGCAGTAAGGTAGGTAGTAACAGTAAGGGAGATAATCACTTGTTCAAACGATACAAATTCAATTCAAAGATTTCCAGAAGCAGCAATTGCAGGTGTATTTTTGGACCTCACTGCTTCCCAGAGATCCAGTGTCGCCTGTGTGACGTCAGATCGGTCTCTTCTTTGTTTGTTCGGCTTTGACATATTAGGGTTATAGATAGTGTCTTAACACATAGTTATTTACCTGAAAATCTTCCAGATTATTACTTCAGACAGTACCACGTGATTAAATCTGTTGCTTGGTTGCCTGTAAGACTGTACTGAGGGCCCATTTCGCGCCGCTCTCGAATGACTTGCTGGCTGTCAACTAATTTGAAAACAACAGCGTTACAATCTATTCCTGCTCACACTTCATAACATTCATGACCTCATTCGAAGAATAAGACCTACATTATTGCCAGTAAGATTCGTACGTGTTTTACTGACTGTCAGGTTCGTCAGAGGAGGGTGAGACCTGCTGATGACGCTGCTCAGAAATGAAATGAAAGGGGAAGTGAAACTTTAGGCTGCTGTGGCTGTTTGGACGCAAACCAGAACGACAGAAAGCAAACTTTAAAGTTGCTTAAGAAGTGAAGGTAGCGCTAACTTTGTCACAAATGCTTGATGTAGTAAGGAAAACAATCTAAATTAGTCAATATTAAAACTGTTCCATTGACGTTACATTTGAGTTTGATGTGATTTCTGTCTGAAGTTGTAACGTTCGTGTGTTCAGTGTTGTAGCTAGTTAGCGAGCTAGCTTAACGGTTGTTTACAAAATTGATAATAGTGTTAATGTTATTGTAGTAACTCCTGTGAACTTCGTATACGAGTTATTTGTGTGTGTGTGTGTGTGTGTGTGTGTGTGTGTGTGTTTTACAGTATCCTGCTGTGTCTCTTGGCCTCAGCAACATGACGTCAACAGACTACCTGTACTTCATCCTAACAACTAAACCTGAATACCCAGGACACATCAGTGCTGGCCGCATATGTTATATCAGGGAATACAAGTACAGATCAGAACTGAGTCACTCCAACAAAAGGTTGCCTGTCTTCTTCATCGGCCCTTCCTTATTAGATTATAAGATAGAGGTGAGTTGCATGGAGAAGCTGAGTGTAGAGGAAGCCGAGCTGCTGCAGGCCGTGCCTGAGGACGCAGAGAGGCTGAAGTGGTTCAAAGACAAAAATGCCCTTCGAACAGCACTGGGACTCACTGAGGGTACTCCAGTGACCGTGGATGAAGGAGGCCAGTGGCTTAGAGGCATCATCCGCTTCATTGGGAGACTGACAGAGCCAACATTGTCCTGCCCCTTATCAGAAATACTCTTTGGCATTGAACTGCAGGTGGGACTTAAACAGGATTATTGTTGGTAGAATATACAACTGTACAAATGTCTCTCCATTTTGCTTGCACTCCCAGCCCCCCACTCTTGCCAGCAAAAATCTGCCGAATGTGGCACAGTGCATCATCTTGCACAAACACTCAGCACTTATCTGTGTAACTAGTAATGTATAATCCACAGAGACTGTGTGGCTGTGGTCACTTTACATTGGAACTACTTTTCTACCTACATTATTTGTGGTGCTCACATCACAGAAAAATTACCTTTTAAAACATTCAAGAGCAAATTCTCTTTGGAGAAGCTGTCTGAAACGTCTGTGTTATTGAGGATGACTTACAGAAGACTTTGTCAAAATTTCACAGGGACTATTCCTTAGGTAGAAAACTACTTTTCTACAGTGCATCAAGAAAACACTATATTTTAAAAACATAATTCAACACCACATCCCAGCTGGCCACCAACGTCATTAGAAGTTGATATTTTGTTGGATTTAGGTCGCAACATCAGGTGACCTAAAATCAATGTCAGGACAATGGTTCACCTAAACCCAGAGCTAAAAGATTGCCCAGGCTTAGTTGATTTCCTGGGGATAACCACACAAAGTTGGGGCTAACCCTGCTCTGGAGCAGGGCCAGCAAGCCCTGAGCTAAAGTCGGCCTAGCCCACTTTTGAAAGAGCCAGTGTGAACTCAGTCTTAGCCCGGGGCTAACGGTTGTCTTAGACCTGGGACTAAGCACAGTTTCGAAAAGCACTTTAGAATACTGACATTAATATTTGATTGGTTTTAAGTTCTCATCTTGAGTAACCAAATGTCAAATTTGAATGAACTGAACCTTAAGGTATATACTTATTTATAATTAACAGTAAAAAATGTACAGATTCATTTACAAACACATTGAATTGAGAGGGTAAGTGACATTAATTCAGGGCTGCTGCAATGCTTGTGTCCCCCCCAGGGAGAAGACAAGGAGAAGGGGAGTACTGACGGGTCCCATCGATATAAAACCATCTACTCCTCCCGTCCAAAAGATTGTGACATTTTCACCCCGTTCTCCAGACTCAGGCCTGTGGTTCCCAGCTCCTTGTCACCCTCCATCCCTGAGCCCTCCCCACAGCTGGACACACAGGAGCTAGCCCCAGGGGACAGAGTCACTTATTTCACCAATGATAAATGTCGCCATGGAATGGTGGTGGAACTGTGGGACAATATCGTTCGGATCTCCACAGTAAGTAATGTTTTATTATTTCACCGGTCCAAAAATATCTGAAAGAAAAACAATAGTGACAGAAATGATCTCAGTAGAGTTAAATAGTTTTATATGGTGTTTTGCTCCTTTTAAATTGTGTTTTGTTTTGTTTTGTTTTTTAATATAAAAAACTTGTTTTCTCTATATTATTGTTATTAATGTAAAAAATCTTAAAAATGTTCAAATGTAAATTAATTGAATTGCAACCATCCTGGTTAAAACAACCTCTTCTAGCCACGGCTGATTTCTTCTTGTCACTGCCTGGGCTGCATCAAGGCACATAACTGTGCCACTCGGGGGCCAGACACAAGGGAAAGGAACGTCAGCTGCCTTCATTAAACCATGTTTAACATATAGTTACAAATATTTTAAAAATATAACAAAACCTAATTAACATTTTTATATAGCAATTTATTTATTGATTAAAAAAACATGTTTGCTGGAGGTTTATACAAAAACAAAAAAACAGGACATGAACTGCACATTTTTTCT
Organism: Pagrus pagrus; assembly: GCF_965226575.1. Lineage (NCBI taxonomy): Eukaryota > Metazoa > Chordata > Actinopteri > Spariformes > Sparidae > Pagrus > Pagrus pagrus. The sequence goes on along the minus strand of NC_140190.1, from coordinate 31,498,535 downwards.
AATTTCTGGGTGAGTTGGCATGGAATGACCCATGCATGTGCTTATGAAGAGATTTCAAAATATCAAAATGTATATTGTGTATCACTATGTAGCCTGATAATATTACAATATTATTTTAGCGCCATATTGCCCATCCCTACTCTCTCTCATCCTGGAGTTCCAGCTTTGAGGCATAAGTAAAATTTGAAAAATACCTCGTTCATTGTAAAGCTATCAGGTTATTGAACATTAATTCTTTGTTGCTGTTTTCAGGACAGAGATGAGAATGGAAAGAGGGGAGGCGAAATTGAAGTTCCACTACATGCAGTTGCTAAAGGGGAGGTGCCTGCAGGTTTGAGCAGCTCTTTCCATAATGTAGTGTGAAGCTATTTCCCACATTTATAATAAATCTGACACAAATATATTCTTCGCTGTAGGGCCAGTGAGCATGGAAGTTGATACTCCCCTGGAGAAACCAAACACTGATGATCTGTACACGGATCTGACTTTGGACTCTGCTGTAGAGGTGACCGTGGCTGCAGGCAATTCGTATGGAACCATCCGCTGGATTGGCACTCTCCCTGGGCGACAGGAAGTCATGGCTGGACTGGAGCTGGTAATATTTGTACTGACAGGTTTCTGTACAGCTTAAAGTTTAATTAAAATATGTCATATACAACTATGGGAGCCTATATTGCCTGTATTGAAAAAAATGTGCTTTAGGTTCACTTTCTTTTGAAGTTCATAGTGAAAAGTAGTTTTAATTGTAAATTGTTGCTTTTCAATGTTATTCTTTTGCTTTAATTTAATCTTGAATGTAGTGACTTTACTCTTCTGTGTATATCTGTCTGCAGGATGAGGAAATCGGAGTGAGTGATGGTACCTTCAAAGGTGCGCGTTTTTTCAAATGTGCAAACAAGAGAGCTCTGTTTGTGAAGCTTAGCTCCTGCCGTCCCGACTCACGATTTCAGCGCACATCAGCCAATCACGACGAGAGGATGCCAGTAGTGGAAGACGCAGGTCAGGAAACAAGCTTGATCCACTCCTGTCTGTTTAGTCTTGAGTTAATTCATTGTAATTTTGCAGCCATTGCTGCCTGGTGGGCACAGTTTTGCTACAGGCAGCACAGACGAATAATTCTGAGTAATAATAATAATAATAGTTATAATAGTTATATTTTGACATTTTAATATGATATGTTCTAAAAAAACAAAACATGTCAGCTAAATAAAAAATATAATAAAGATACAGTATCTAAGATTTCTGCATTAAAATGTTTAAAAACAGCAAGACCTTCTTCTATATTTTGTTGAGTTGTGTACTTACATTATCCCAAATGTTGAATTCATTTTTAACCCAGAGAAATCCAAAGGTTTACTTAAGTAATGTGCATTTAATTTGGTCACCTGTTTCTATAACATCCAAGTGTACAGAATGATCATGCTACTCCAAGCTTAATGCTGCATTTTCCAGCTGGTCCAGTTGGTTGAGCAGCAGGGGGCAACACTGCATCAGCGATCATCCCCAGATGGACATCTCATTGTGTAATGTGTTAAGGTTTTATTTTACATACATAATGATGTATGTATGTGTTACTTTAGAGAGGGAGGCAGAGCGCAGCACAGGGAAGCTGGAGACTGTTCCTCCTATCAGCGCGGAGCAGGTTAAACACATTTTGATTGGACGAATGAGGGGGATCCAAGGCCACTGCAACTCCTGCTACATGGACGCTGCCCTCTTCAGGTCAGGGTGATGAACATGTGACACCAAATGACATACTTTTAACCTTCTGAATTAGATTTGATCGTTAAATATACATTTTAAAATGCTGAAAATCCCAGAAATGAATGCACTGTGAGCTTTGAAAATGGTCCTCATGTACAGTATTGTTTACTGTACTTAGGCTTGTTTCAAATCTCTGCATGTATATTTTTTATCCCATACTGAAAGAAATTGAAACTGGCTGCTCGAAGTGTAGGAACCAAATGAAACACTTATTTCTGTCTGTGCTTTCAGCTTGTTCTCCTGCTCCTCTGTGTTGGACTCCATGCTGTTTAAATCAACAGAACCCCAAGACGCCCCAATTCAGAACACACTGCTCCATGACATTGTTAACCCTCTCCGCAGGTGTGTGCTTTTACGCATTTTGCAAGACAGTTGATTATTTTGTGGTAATTTAATAATGTCTAAATATTCTAAATGTCATGTTTCTTACAGGGAGGGCTTTGTGAAAGGCCGACACATCATGAAGCTCCGGCAGCAGCTGCAGAAACACGGCTACAGTCACTCGTTCACCACAGATGAGAAGGGTCAGTTTCATCTGGAAGCCTTAAAGCCGTTGATTCGTGTTTTGATCTAGTGACACTTATATGGCTGTTGTCTTTCAGATCCAGAAGAGTTCCTCACTGTCATCATGCACCACATTCTCGCACTGGAACCTCTACTCAAACTGTATGTCTTAATACTATTTCCCACTACATTGCTTGAATACAATAAACCTTTGAAGAAAGTTACAATAATTTCTCTCACTCTCCCTTTCAGCTCAGCAGCTGGTAAAGTGCAGGAGAGTTACTGCTATCAGATCTTCTTGGACCAGAACCACAGCCTGGTGCTACCGACAATTCAGCAGCTGCTGGAACATTCGTTCCACAGTTCAGCACTCAAGCTTGCAGAGGTGAGAACACATTGACTGTAATGATAAATAACCACATTTGTGTTATCTGCTAATGATTAACATTAGCATGATGCTCTACAAGAAATGTACACATTTTTGTGATTTTGTTATGTGACATTATGTAACTTTTTAACGTTAAACTATCAGCTACAAATCATTCTGAGTGTAGTGTCTTGTAATAGGGTGAATGGTCACTTGTTTCTACATTGTGCAACTTCAGTGAGAGGGTAAGATCACAGCGTTACATGTTTACTTCAAGATACAAGTTAACATTATTATGATGTAGTTTTGTTTGCATTAGCTCCTACATAACATCTGACAAACTGTTACGGACCTGTGATTTGTATTCGTGAAGGCAGTGTTGCACTTAGAAACTGTGGGGGGGCGCCAAAACGCACAAAATGCCAATTTCTGCATAATTTTGCTTTAACAGGTTAAACTGAAAGTCAATAAATTAGAATGTATGTCATAGCAGTACTTATTATCAAACTTAAAATATTTAGTTCATATGTTAACATTACATTAACCTGTCATGTGTGGTCAGTTTTGACATTGGCTGTCATGAGACCATTATAAATTTGTCTTGAATATTTTTCTTGAATCGAACCTGAACTTGTGATTAAAATGGTTAATGTGAAGTTGCCATGACCAAGACATCTCAAACAATGTCAACTTTGCATTTAAGGTAACATAATTGACTAAACGACCCTTAACGACAACAATAATAAACATTCTCCTACATGTTCATGTCAGGTGTCATGTCAGTTTTATGCACACCCCTTCAAAAGTGTTTCCAGATAAGAATACTATGATGAATTGTAATTATATTTAAGTTAAACAACTTTATCTTAGCATTTTTAAATGTAACAAGCACATTTTTGCCATTAGCTTTTAACACTTAAAACCTTTACTTATGAATTTCAAATTGACTCTCTATGGATCACCTAGTCAAATAATCAACGATTTGTTTCTGTGCCAACATTCTTGTATCTGATGGCTATGTCAGTTGACACAGGTCTGTAATTAATACAAAACTTGTTTTCTTCATCCTTTTGCTCAGGAAATGTGTTCATCTGATGTTTTCCTTTTCATTGGTTGATTCTCTCGGCTCTGATTGTCCAGTAGATGGCTCTGTCGGACAGTTTTCTCAGCAGAACTTCTCCCTTCATGGATTGAGTTTGTTTCTTTGCATTCTGTCTGATCTTTTTATTTTCACTGTCTCATAACTGCAGGTGCCATCCTGCCTCATCCTCCAGATGCCTCGTTTTGGAAAGAAATTCAAGATGTTTGATAAGATCATTCCCTCTCTGGAGCTGGACATCACTGACCTCCTCTCTGAAGGTACTGTAAGATAAACACATGTAACACACATGGACTAACATGATTTAACAAACGGACACAGTAAACACAACGTGTATTGTGTGTTTCAGGTCCTCAGCAGTGCATGCTGTGTGGAAACTTGGCGAAGGAAGAGTGCACAGTCTGTTTTAAAGATCCTCTTTTCAGCCAGACGGGATTCAAAGTGTTCTGCGAAACGTGTTCATCTCAGGTGCCGTTTGTGTTATTGTGTGGACATGAGTCATTTTGTCTGCCCTTAGCATTCATAAAAGGCTTTTTGAGTATAGAGGGTATGGATTGATGTCACTTTTCCTCGTGAAACCTCCCACCTCATCAGCACTTCACAAGCTGTGCCTGCTATTAAAGCTGTGTTACAGGGAGTGAGGAAACAAATGTCTTAAAAAGTAAAAGCAGAAATGAAAATCACAGACGCTCCAAACAATATCTTGCCCTGACAGATGAGTAAAAATATTGTAAGAGTTTCACGTCACCTAGCTTTGGTTCTCTTTAGCCTTGTGCTGTCTGTAGCTATGGTTACAGGGACAATATTTTTTCAATCTGATTTAAAAATTCTGATTAGAGATTCCAACTCAACTGTTTACATGGACCCTAAATAAAGTGAGCTGAAGTGGCTCAGGCCATCGTGAAGAATCTAATCTGCCAGAAATAGAACAGAAGAAGAAGAAGAATATGTTTTTGAAAGAAAATTCAATTCATTCATTAATCCATTAATTCGCTTTAATACAGTTTTCAAGATGGTACCACATCGTGTCCTCGGAACAATATTTGCATTTGACCCATTCTTTATATTAAGCAGGAATCTATGCGGCACAAACTTCTCTTCCAGCTTTGTTCATATTTTAAAACACCCATTTGATTGACTCATTGTCTCTAGCCTTTTGGACCATCCTTCAACATTCCTTAAATCTTTTCACATCTCCAACAAAAACAGTTGTATGGGACACAGACCAGCTCTGTTTTGCTACCGACATGTTTCTGTCCCTCCTGGAAGCAACATCAACTAATGCTACCCCCATGTGAGGGAATCATGCGCAGAAGTAGTGTATTTATTCCAACCACAGAGAAACGATCAGAGTGAGTGTTTACAATGTTATTAGGCTCTAATATTTTCTTATTTTCACCACTCCTCTCAATCTGGTTAAAAATGAATTCAGGTCAGGCTGGATTGGATCCTCCAAATATGGTGGTTACATGAGACATTTTTATACAGATCTATTATCCTGATTATTAGTGGAATCTTAGGGTCCATGTTAAAGCAGCTTGTAGTGTAAGTGTACTTGTAAGTGCTTTCTTACATTCTTTTTTACTATATGAATGCACAAGGGCACAATGACATCACTGAGACACAATGACATCACATCCATACCCTCTGAACATAGATTGCTGGGTGTAGTGCTGAAACCCTGGAAATTGATAAAAAAATAAGTTACATTAAATGTTTGAGTAATACAGTAGGTACTACTTCAAAGTGGCCATTTTACTCTCAGGGAGCGAGATTCACGCAACGCGTGAAATGTAAGTGACAACTGTAGCCACTAGGTGGAAGCATAGTACTGAATTGCAGCTCAAACGATTTTGGGACAATTCCACATTTGACCACAAAGTAGCTGCAATGGAGAGTGGCGCTGTTTTAGGCTACAGGTAGAGTGAATGGAGAGGGGGACTGCTAAACCGTATCAGATTGATTCAGACTGATTGTTTCACAGCGGTGGGACACCTCAATTATCTGGGTGACCTTGGATAATCACTTGTGCTTTCTTTGTTTTACAGTAGAGCTAAACTACATTAGTTGTTTTTTAAGGAACATTTGTTTACTGGTAAAATTGCCGACCTGAATTATTGTCCCAGTCCGCCCCCGTGAGCCTATATCACGGCCTGACTGGATGTTGCTTAAATATAAGAATAGCCTATAATAATATCTGATACCCTAAAGACATCTGAGGTTGTGATTTTGCTCGCTCGCTGCAGCCACGGCTAATAAGCGGAGGCAGAAACAATTACGCACAGCCTGCAGAAGTTTCAACGTCCATATAAGCATTTAAGAAATGATTCTTATCAGTTCCATAATTCAGAGAGGATTTTTACTCAACGAAAAAATGTATAAAGATCAGTTTTTAGGTTGAAGACACGACAGCAGCACATATGTCCAGACGCTGATGTGCATCAGCTGGGGCAGCGGGTCGGTGATCAATAAGACACATGAGAGCATTATGACTGATGTATAGCTCCCCTGGTAGGGCAGCTACAAGCAGCTATAAGCAGAATCATCCGCTAGTATGAGTTCGAATCTCAGTATAGGCTGTACCTTTAGTTAATGTGTTTTCTTTTCTCATCATCATTATGATCACATATGGCTCCAAGTTTGAGCAAATAAATGAGCAAATGAGCATTAATTCTCCGCCGGCCGCGGCACCAGCTTTCCTGCTTGTGTACATAAAATACATTAAATTCTGACACCACAACTGTAGCGTACCGAATATCAATAGATGATAACCAGAAAAAAAACGTTCTATTGATCGGATTCACCGGCTTCATGGACGTCGGAACTATTTTCTGAGATGGGGGGATTTTTGTTGGGAGGGGCGGGGGAAGCACACACTTTTATCAATGATTAAGGATTTGATTTGAAGTTATTTTATAATGGCGTGCAGTTATAAGAGAACTAGATGGATGAACACGGCATCTTTATTGTTAAGAAAATGAAACTTTAAGGAACATAACAGCATTATTTGTACCCTTGAATGAAAAAAAGAAAAGTCTGCGCTCCTGACTCAGGGCTTTCATGCATATCCAAAAGTGGACCTTCTCTCAGTTGACCCACGGATGAAGATTTTAAGGAGGGTCGAGACATTGCTTTCAATCATAAGGTCACTGTGAACGTTCATAACGGTCAAATGTGTTAGTCTCTCCTGCGTCATGGTGCGCAGCCAGGTTTTCAGCCTGCGCAAGGCTGAGAAAGAGCGCTCGGATGCCGCGACAGATATTGGCAGGGCCAGACACAGCTTAATGAGCTTCTCCACCTCCGACAGCATGGAGCGTTTGGGGCTGCAAGGTATGCAGGATGGACACATCCTGGATGGTGCTTACTTCTCGTCCCCTACACACATTCTTCAGTATGTCCAGCTCAAGGCTTAGCCGCTCTCGTGGAAAGGGGGTCAGTTCCGAGGAACCCACATCCACTCGTTTCCCCTGAGCCGCCTGAAGAACTGCCTGCTCTCGCCCTACAGCTATGCGGAGTCCTTCCTGATCAAAACGCCGCTCCGCCTCGGAGCGCACCAGGTCCATATGCAGCCTGACTCCTATGCCAGATGCCTAGGCTACTGTATGTAGTCAGGCAGGCTGCATGTCACATCAAAGCATAGATCTATGCATTAATTATATGTAAGAGATAAATGTATATCAGATTCTTTATTTTTTTAAAGCGTAATGCCGTGGGTAGGGAGGCTGATGGGAGGGGGGTTAATGCTATCACTTGCTTGATGACTTTGCCCAAGTGATCAATGTTTTTGTTGCAGACCTCTTTGCTGTCCTCAGCACGCGGGGGTGGGGATGGGGGCACTGGCGTAGCAAGCGTTTCAAAAGTGTGGGGGATGGATGTGGTCTTTCCAGTTAAGCGAACTTGTTCCAGATGCCTTTGCATTTGCATTCCCCCATACTGAGGAATGTGTGTAGGTGACGAGAAGTAAGCACCATCCAGGATGTGTCCATCCTGCATACCTTGCAGCCCCAAACGCTCCATGCTGTCGGAGGTGGAGAAGCTCATTAAGCTGTGCCTGGCCCTGCCAATATCTGTCGCGGCATCCGAGCGCTCTTTCTCAGCCTTGCGCAGGCTGAAAACCTGGCTGCGCACCATGACGCAGGAGAGACTAACACATTTGACCGTTATGAACGTTCACAGTGACCTTATGGATGAAAGCGATGTCTCGACCCTCCTTAAAATCTTCATCCGTAGGTCAACTGAGAGAAGGTCCACTTTTGGATATGCATGAAAGCCCTGAGTCAGGAGCGCAGACTTTCCTTTTTTCCATTCAAGGGTACAAATAATGCTGTTATGTTCCTTAAATGGCTTGATTTAGTGATCAAAGTTTCATTTTCTTAACAATAAAGATGCCGTGTTCATCCATCTAGTTCTCTTATAATTGCACGCCATTATAAAATAACTTCAAATCAAATCCTTAATCATTGATAAAAGTGCGTGCTTCCCCCGCCCCCCCTCCCCCTCTCAGAAAATAGTTCCGACGTCCATGAAGCCAGTGAATCAGATCAATAGAACTTTTTTTTTCTGGTTATCATCTATTGATATTCGGTACGCTACAGTTGTGGTGTCAGAATTTAATGTATTTTATGTACACAAGCAGGAAAGCTGGTGCCGCGGCCCGGCGGAGAATTAATGCTCATTTGCTCATTTATTTGCTCAAACTTGGAGCCATATGTGATCATAATGATGATGAGAAAAGAAAACACATTAACTAAAGGTACAGCCTATACTGAGATTCGAACTCATACTAGCGGATGATTCTGCTTACTGAGGGAGCTGCTCTACCAGGGGAGCTATACATCAGTAATAAACATAAAAGCAAAACGAAAACAGATAAACATAAAATGGGAATATCACAGATAAATACAAAATACAAAGAATAAGACCTTAAAAGACATTTAAAAGGCTTCATAGTGAAAAAAATTATTCATCTCATCCGCCATCAACATCATCAACAACTCACTAAGTTTGTCCTTGCTAGAGGGACCCTGTAGCGACAGGCTGAAGGAAGGAGTTGGAATGAGGTGTGGAGTGGGTGAGGTATTATTAGCTACATTCTTGTATTCAAGCAACAACGAACAGAAACATAAATCAGGCAACTTTGTCCATTCCCGTTCATGGTCACTGCTCCCTGCTGCTGCATGTTGTCGTCCTCCTGCTCACAGATGACACCTGGTGGTTGTTTGGGCACATTGCCGCCTCTCATGAAAACACGATTGATCCTCCACTAAAAAGGTGCGTGATTCTCGCGTGATTCACTCAAGAATCACGCGTGAACTCGGCCACAACGAAGTAGTACCTACTGTATATTAATTAGAAAATTAGCAAACATTCTCTGAATATTAATTTGAAAATAGTCCTTAGTTGCAGCTAATACTGCATGTTTTTCTCCAGGTGCACGCTCATCCTCAACGCCGCTCCCATCAGCGAACTCCTCTGGATATTCCCAAAGGTTACATGGGTCATGGGGTTCCTCACACCCTGACCAGAGACAAACTGGAGCTGTTTGCTGTGCTCTGCATCGAGACCAGCCACTACGTGTCCTTCATCAAATACGGACCAGGCAGCCAAGACTGGATATTCTTTGACAGCATGGCAGACAGAGAAGGTGAGTGGTCTGTTTTTATGTATTGTCTCATTTATGTACTGTTTGTGCATATGCTCTCTGGCTCAGCTGCGCGTTGTGTTCAGGAGAGAGCGACGGCTTCAACATCCCGGAGGTTCAAGCCTGCCCCGAGGTTGGCAGGTACCTGGAAATGTCTCCCGCAGAGCTGGCCAATCAGGTGCCTCGAGAGATGGAAGGTGTGGCGAAACGTCTCTTCTGTGACGCCTATATGTACCTGTATCAGAGCACCAGCATGTGTCTGTATCGCTGAGGGGACAACTCATGGCACTGGACAACCTGACAGCTTTGTCACTGCACAAAAGGGCAAAAATAGTTTTGCTTTTGCTGTTCATGTACAATAATGTCCTTTTTCTGGTTTGGTTTGTTATTCTTTTATGAATGTGTTGAAATACACACATCATATATATTAGGGACTGACCAACATTGATTTTTCAGGGCCGATTATTAGTATTCAAGGAGACCAATACCTGATATTTTGAACTGATAGACATTTGTAGGAAAAATAAAAATCTTAACGTCAACATTTAGAATAACCAGTGATGGACAATTTTGAGGTAATTAAGATACTTGCGTAATTCTATTTTCTGCTACTTTATACTTCTAATCCACTTCATTTATAGAATTTGATAAATGTAGTCATGAGTTACTTTGCAGACTCGGATCATTGAGCGCTAATAGGCTTTTTACTTGTGGCATGTGACCAATTAGATCAGTAATCGGACACAACCACAGATAATCTGAAAAAAACTGAATGTCGGCCCTGATGACCAGCCGATCCCTAAAATATAAATAGATATCATTTTCTGCTTGGTGCTGGGAAAGTATTACCCAGGTTTAAAAATGTATATTTATAATAGTATATCATTTACTGACATTGCTTGCTCAATAATTTTGCACTATACACAAAAATGACAGTCACTGACATGTGTGTAAAGATGAATCACATGTTGGACTGTAGTAGAAATATTTTATAATTTACTGTTTTCTCTTGATGTTTGATAATTATCTTCAAAAGTTATTTTTTACAATTTTTACATTGAGATTGAAAGAAGTTTTGCACCTAAACTCCAGTAAAGAAGACAAAGCAGTAATGATTCAGAGTGGCCTGTAATTTAACTACACAGTGATTTTGTAAATACTTGCTCAGTAAGCTCACTGTTTAATAACAGTTTTTGATTCATGAGAGTTTAGGATTGTGGCTGGACCAGTTGTGTTATATATTTCAGTAAAATTTGTGCAGATTCTTTGTAATTTGAGTTTCACCTCAGCAGAGATTATTTGCTGCTTTTTGATATGAAATGCTCTTTTGCATCAATCAGCATCCTAACTGATTGTGACGTGTGCGGGAACAGTAAAAATGGAAAGTTGGGAAAACTTCACATAGTTTGGACCTTTTCAATTCACAGAATGATTCGTGTTTATTGCTACTGTTCAGATATGCAGCACAAAGAATAAAGACATATCTCAGTCCTACACAAACTTCATGTGTTTTTATTGAAGGAGGCGAAAGCGCTGTAAGGGCTCAGCTACTTTTGGAGACCAATTCAAATAAGAAAACCCCAAACGAGCAAAAACAAAAAAAGAATATTAGATGTTTTCATATATACATTTATCAGTGTTACTTTATTTATCAATTTGACTTTCTTTTGTGATCATGTCTTTGGGATTTTCTCAGCATGCAACTGTGTCCACTTATTACCAGGGTCATATGTTGGACTATGATTTACTACGCTGTCTGTGCTAAATGTCGCATTATTAGATCACTGATTTATTGCTTAATTTGCAAAGTGTGAGTCACAGGCACTTTTATAAAGGTTGCCTGTATGTGGTATTCCGGGGATCAATCTTTGGTCCCCTGTTGTTCAGTTTGCATTTTTCCTCAAGGCAACATCGGCCAAAAGACACGTTATGTTACTGTAAAATATGCTCATGACACTTTTTGCTGAAAACCTGAGGGCTTTTAATTCAATACTGTGTGTTTAATACACTGAGTCTATTAAAGACATAAATTAACTGGATGTCTCAGTTTCCCACTACTCAATAATTACAAAACAGATTTGTTTTTATTGGTACCTCAGCAGCAGGAAATATGTTCTCATTTAGCATCTCTCTCTCTGGAAAGTACCACAAGGGTCATGAACTTTTTGTTTTTATTAGTATTTGTGACTTTGATTTTAGAGCTCTGTCATCCACAGCTTGGTCATAAAAAGCTTGATCTCCGAAGCCTCTCTCTCTGGTCTGCTTAAAAATACCATAGCACTGTGACTTTAAAAAATTAGCTTTGGTCAGATTGTTTTAACCTAAATGAATAATCTTGATGTAATCATAATGATGATGATGATGACTTCTTGTCTACAAAGCCTGACGTGGCTCTACTCTGTCTGTATATCTGGCTGGTCGGTCCAACACAAAGGCTTCTGGTTTGAGGGTAAAAAATTGGTCCTCTTATTTTTCGTGGTCCTAGCCAACACACATATATCAGATGCATTTTAAGGCAAAGTTATGATTGTCTCAAATATATATATATATATATATATATATATATATGTATGTATATATATATACATATATATATATATATATATATATATGTATGTATATATATATACATATATATATATATATATATGATTTTTATCGGAAGATCAGTTCAAAGCACTGAAAAAAATACCTAAGTGATGGGACATTTAACAATCATTCAATAAGGTTTAAATAAATGGTGCTCATGAATAAAAGATCAATGTGAGTGTGTGTGTGAGGTCTGCTAATGGGAAAATATCATGTTGGTTTCATAGCAGAGTGAAATGACTCCGTGGCAGCTGGTGAGATGTCCCAGGTGAGGAGATGTGTGTGCGTGTGTGCGTGTGCGTGTGCGCGCGTGTGTGGGGGGTAGCCACTGAGCGTGAGGTGTTTTCTCTTGGAACAATTAGCTGTTGAGAGCACAAACAAACAAGATGGTGCCTTTTGTTAACTTGGGATGCGACTGAAACTTTAATGAAACCATCACTGTGAGGAGAAGAGCTACTAAAATTCCCTTGCTGTTGTTGGAGCCAATTTATATAATGTTTTCAAGACGAATACATTTGTTTCTAAATCTAAATAAATGCACATATACATTAGCCATCATTAGTACAGTTCAAAGTCCTGTTTCCTCTTGCCCATTTCTACGGACCAATAATCTTTAATATCTTTACCTCTCATACAGTATATCCCAATGAACACAATACCCAGTTGTGGGTAGGAAGCCAGAGAGGACCCACACTGCTGCACTTGGGTGAATGCAGGATTCTGAGGGTGATGGCCTCCCCACATACTAATGCCCTCTCAAAATGACTTTACTGGCAGGTGAGAAGAATCAAACGGACAGGGTGATTGGCAGCTCAAAATTGGTGAGAAGTCTTTCAGATGAAGCTGAGGCTCCAGACAGTCGTGTCACCAGAAGTCCCCGAGAGTGTTAACGGACCAGTGCTGCCATTTTCTGCTAAATATCCCCTCACTGTATTTTGAAGCTCGACCCAAACAAGCTCATAGGGGACCAGTAAGTCAGGAATACAGTTGGAGCACAAACTGTGCAGAGCTTTGAAAGTTTGCAATGTAATCTTCAAATAAATTCTTAAAGTGACCGGTAACCAGTGAAGAGAGGCAGGGATGGGCGTAATGTGGTCCCATAGACCTTATTCACGCGGCAGCCCTATTCTTCCAATATCATGCTCAGGGTGGGAAACTTGAATGCTGGTGTTGAAATCAATGGGGAATATTAATTGATTATTGACTATTAATTAAATTATTAATGTTAATCAATGAAATGTATGTTATTACTGGTCATTAATAATCACTGGAGCACCACCCTGGAATCAGGGATTAATAATCAAATGATGTGCTTTTAGCCTGAAGTCTGCCTTAATTGTTAATATTAAAGAAATATCAATAATTAGAGGAATAGAAGGCATAAATCATGGGGCCATCCCGTAGAGTCACTGAAATGACAACTTAATTCTATATAAATGCTGATTGTTGATAATAGAACATTATGCATATGTTTATCAAATACATGTCAACGTTTATTTAGATGTTACCTTTCTATCGAATGCCAGTGTGATCTTTCCGTGTCCAGAAGCATCCCAGCGCCTGAGAACCTTTTCATGATCCAGCGCTCTATTCCTGTGCACACGTATCACTGCCAGTCCCAAAAGCCTTTGGTTTCCCATGCTTGGTCGCAGCCAGGCCTTCAAACGTCTCAAAGCAGAAAATGATCTCTCACATGTACAGGTGGTACTGGTAGTGGGAGGTAGATGGAAAGGATGCAGTGGATGTTGGGGTAGTACTGTGTGTCGATTTGTTCCAGTGTATCCTTTGCTGTTGATGCCAGCACTGTTGGAGGTTGATTTTTGACCTTCCATCTATGAATCTCCTGGTTAATGGAGTCTGGCTGAGGGAGATCTTGTTTGTACCATGACACCAACATTTCCTGCTTTTCTTTAGTGAGTTTGAACAAAGATGATGGTATTAGATGGGTAGCAAGCATAGCTGGCTCAGAAACTTCCTCAAACCTAATGTAAAGTTGGCTTGTAACATGGTCAATGAAAGGGTAAAAAGATTCAGACTGTAATGTTCCTCTACTAACTGTGATGGTACGTTTCCTCTGTTTTGCTGCCTGTTGGTCACATGTTTTTTTGCAGTAACAACATCGATGGAACAGAAGTTCTCCTGTTTTTTTATAAACTTCACTGAAGCCTTCCTCATTTCGTGGTGAAGAAATGACCTGGGACACTTCTCTGGCCTCTCTGTATGCAGCCATGAGATCAATGTTCGGTGACTGTAACACATTTGTCAATGGCTGAATGTAGCCTAAAATTTTGTTTGTTGTGACAGCAGTGATGATTGTATCAAATGACTCTATACTGTGGCGTAGGTTGCTAGCCTTGTTGAATTGGGCAGATGTTCCTGATTCTATTTCAGCAAGGGCAGAGTGGGCTGCACTGAAATGATCCAAAAATGCACCCGCTGTCTTTCCTCTGGAACCCCAGCGTGTGTCTGACATGAGTGGGGTACCTCCTGTTTTTCTGCTCTTGTTTGTGAGTGTGCTTTCTTGTTCTTGAAGCATGTTCTTCTGCACAGCAGAAGCAGAAAAAAAACGCAGCAACATTCTCGATGGTAGCCATGGTGTTCCTGATGAGAGGAATGTCTGTGCATCCATGAACCACCACAAGATTTAGTGCATGGCTATGTCAATGTGTGAACAGTGCCTGTGGTTGTTGCTCTCTTATTCGTTGTTGTACTCCACTCAAATGTCCGCTCATTGTACTGGCTCCATCATAGCCCTGTCCTCTGAGATGGTCAATGTCCAACTGGGAGAGGGTGGCTTCTGTGATACTGGCAGCATCTTGTCTGATACGAGGACAGAAGCCCAAGAATGCCTCACATATTTCAGATGATCCATTGCCATTCTTTACGTATAGAATGCAAATAGATAGTTGTTCCTTCCCGCTCACATCCATTGATTCATCTGCAAGGACTGTGAAAAACCTGGCCTATTTAATATCCCTCACTATTTCTTCCTGTATCTCAGCTTCACAGCATGCTATTAGCTCATTCTGAATTCTTGGTCCAATGTCTGTGGCACTTTTTGGTGCAGTTTCTAAATGATTTTTCAATGTGGTGTCACATGAAGACTTCAAATTGAGAAAATTATTAAAATTGCCATCTTCTCCTTCTCCTGTTCGGTTACAACGCAGTGCTGTGTTCCTCTTAGATAGATTGATGATAAGATCTAGGATGGAGAGGGGGGCCTGGTGATTTGCACGAACTTTCTCAGCACTGCTCAGGACAGAATTTATGCTCTTTTGTTTCCCTTGAGAAACAGAGAGAAATCTCTCTGCCAGCTCAGAGGCCTTTAGGTGGCCTGGACCACAGGAATGGTTGGAAATGATTCCCCGCTTCTCTCCAATGGCATTTTTCATGTCCTGAAATCCTTCATTTATGAAAATTGCATTTGTTGTTCTTTTGCTAAATGACATACAATCAGCACAGTATGCAGAATCTTCTGCAACAGAATATCTAAGCAAAGGATATTTCTCCTCCCACTTCATATTATAGCGTAATTGCTTTTCACCAAATTTTGTTTTTGGGTAATCGTAGTTTTGTTTGGACCACTTATTCTTGAGAATAAGTAGGTAGAGGACCATTTCAGGTTAGCCCACATTTCACATTTCCCAAGAGAGAAGATGATAGAAGTTTGCATCATCATTATTTCTACAGAACATTAATTAATGGAGAAAAGGTAAAGTAGGCCAGGCTTAGCTACTCAAAAAAAAAAAATTGATGCCCTGTACTGCTTTTGCTGCAAGTTATTCTCAAAGAAAGAATACAAATTAATGACAGAGAGACTGTCAAACTGGACAAATATAGGCATATTTCTGAAAAGTCACGAAAGCAGTCCAGAGCAGTCAACACACATGGCAACCTGGAAAGATTTTGAACTGCGTCTACAGACAGGAAAGACCATAGACCAAGCTGATAGGACAATTTTAGAGGCTGAGAAGAGGCGCTGGAGAGATGTCCTGACTCGCTTTATCTCCATCATGCACTCTGTAGCTGAGAGAAATCTTGCATTTAGAGGTTCGACAAACACATTACACCAGCAAAATAATAGAAATTTCTTAAAAGAGGTGGAGCTTCTCGCTAAATATGATCCAGTTCAGTCATTCCAGCTATCTTGGAAATGTTATCCAAAATGAACTGATTGCAGAGGACAGTCATACGATAATGGTGCCAACATGAAGGAGAGGAACAGAGGAGTTCAAGCCAGGCTGCTTGAGAAGAATCCTTGCGCACTTTATGTTCCATGTGGGGCACATTCACTAAACTTGGTGGTGGCTGATGCAGCAAAAGCATCAACAGATGCCATCAACGACTTTGGCATCGTACAGAAACTGAACATCCATTTCTAAGCAGCCCCACAAAGATGGGCGACCCTAAAGGAACATGTGATGTGAACATGTATAATTAAACTTAAGTAATCCTAAAAAGAGTTATCGTAGTTTAGATTTTTTTTAATTTAATATTAGCAGATATATGTTATATAGTATACTCATGTTAATGTTAGTATGATACGATAGTTGAGTGGTTAAGTACACTGCCAGCCATTGCATTTTAAACCACAGGACGCTGGTTCGCATCCTGGCCGCCGCACTAGCCCTGTTCACACAGCCGTGTGGTGAGGGGTGTTTACACTTTAGATTAGGGGGATGCAAAAGCACTTGTAAATAACTTATAGATGATTCAGTAATACATTTACACATGAGTTATAAAAGATGAAGAACAGGCCTCTTTCATTACATAACAAATCATTAGGTAAACATTTACTAATGATTATTTCATTAATATTTCATAATTAACTAATCAGTTGTAGATGACTTGCAACATATTTGTGATATGTTAACAGCATTCATTAATAATAATTTCTTATAATCACTCACAAGTCATTCATAATATATCAACAAATCATTAAGTAATCATTTACTAATGATTTGTTCATGAATATTCCATGGTTAACAAGTCGTTTGCATATGACTTACAACATAGTTGTGATATGTTAATTTAGTATTAACTAATCATTTACAAAGGTTTATTAATGTTTTGTTCATGTTTTGTTCATCATTAACTAATGTCTTATAAAGGACTTACTAATGATCGTTATTATAAAGTGTTACCATTTTGGTAATTTATGGTTTATTTAATGTGTCTCAGACAGCACATGTGAATACAATAAGATATTATATTTGAACTGTTATGTCTTACACTTCCATTCTAACATATATTTTTTAAATGTGAAATTTATACCACATAATGATCTTTTGTAATCACTCAGAAACACTTGTAGGCCTATTTAGTAATTAGGTCTATAAATGGCCTTGAATTGTTTGAATATGATGGGGTTATGATCAGGTTTGGCTGTTTTTGTTTGTTTTGACCAGCACAGGGATACAATGGACAATTACACCTCTCTTTCTCTTTCTCTCACCTCCATCACCTCTCTTTCTCTTTCTCTTTCTCTCACCTCCATCACCTCTTTCTCTTTCTCTCACCTCCATCACCTCTCTTTCTCTTTCTCTTTCTCTTTCTCTCACCTCCATCACCTCTCTTTCTCTTTCTCTTTCTCTCACCTCCATCACCTCTTTCTCTTTCTCTCACCTCCATCACCTCTTTCTCTTTCTCTCACCTCCATCACCTCTCTTTCTCTTTCTCTTTCTCTCACCTCCATCACCTCTCTTTCTCTTTCTCTCAGTCTCCTTTCCAGTACAAAAGTTCAGCTTTGCCTGACGTAGTCTTTTCATTTTCATTTGTCAGTGAATAAAGCAAACACATGGTCAACTGATAGGCTATTTACATGCTACCACAGTCTGCTAGAATTAAGTCATGAAAATACCAAGGCTAGTTACTGGGCAGCAGGGCCGGTTTTTGCTATGGGCAATGTGGGCAACTGCCCAGGGCACAATCTATGTGAGGGCGCACGAGCGCACAAAAAAAAAAAAAAACTTGCCAGTTTTCTAGACTACCGCTCATTTCCATGTCAAGTTAGTGGAGTGGGCGCTGGGGCGCCCTCATTGTCACGTCAACTTGCTGCTGAGAGTCATACAGGTTGTCGTGTGTGTGTCTGTATGTACAAAACTGGTGTGTTATCATAACTGGAACCGTTCAGATGGTATTAATAGGATGATGCAAAACAAAACTTGTATGTAAAATACGAAATAGTTTACTGCAGGAATCTTTTTTTTTTTTTTTTAGCTTTCTTCAGGGATTTTACAAGCATGGTTATTAGATCCTGTGATGCAGGATTTGTGCAATTTACATTGGTGTTTATATACTGTATTTCATTTATTTACCTTGTTTTTTTTCTCTGTTCTTGTTACCTTTTTGTATTTAAGATTATATATAATAAAATAATACAAATAATATAATATATTGTCGTGTTTGGGGGTGGGGGGGGGTGTCGGGGGTTGTCAAGGAATGGTTCGCCTAGGTTGTAAATATAGCCAGGACCGCCCCTGTTGGGCAAAGTTTACACAGATAATACAATCCAAGGATGAAAAAGCACCAATGTTTCCATAACAACGCAATTTTACACCAGTCGTTGTAACAGTCAGTACATTTGCGTTTGTTTTTGTAACTTTATTACCATTAACAGTTGTTTTAACTGATGCTGTACAGACACTGGTCTTCTTCCAAACTGAGTTAATAAGAACGTCTCTATCGGTCTGTGGTTGGGAAGGATGACTTATAAATACTCTGGTGTCTCTGACCGTATTGAAAACATCACTGGTATTGATCTGTTTTGTTCTTGCCTTTAGGTTAATGGCTTGTTTGCTTTTGCAGCGCCCCCCATCGTCAGTTGATAGAAGTGACAAAGTAATACTTTTAATTTGGAGGCTACTAAAAATGATTCTCTCTGTATCAGTGACGTGCGGTGAGGTTCATGGCTGGTGAGGCACTGACTCCATCAGAATCAGATTTAAAAATATATGAACCCAAAAGAGTAGATTATTCACCATTTGACAGCTAGGGCTGGCTCAATTCGTGGCAGCGGCAGCTAGTAGTGGCACTTCCTGCCTTTCACTCCAGTTGCCGGTGTCTGAGGCAGTCACTGCCCCACGATCGATGGGGGGCCCCATTTTTCGCAAGGGGACGCATTCTCTGCAAATGCGCAAAGGATACGCATCGCTGCAGTGAGGCGCGCTTAGAGCACTGAGTCAGCCCGAGGCAGGAGAGGGAAAAAAAGAGACGAGTAATCTGACATCGCACACGTTGCCGCAATGATTGACAGCATGCAGCATCTGACCAATCAGCGGTCAGATGCGCCGACAGGCAGTTGGATGCAGGTGGACAGATGGCGTCCAAACGGCAATATGAATCGGGAGCAAGCAAAAGAAAGACAAAGTCAAAACAAGAGGAGGCTCGTGCTTCACTTGAAGGTGGGTATGTTGTGGCATGAACACCTCAGCTGCTAGCATGCTAATCATGAGACAGAAGAGAGGATAATTCTGTCTAGATGTGGACTGGAGATTAAATTTTCCAGCGGCCCTGATTATCATTTATTGAATGTCTTGTTAACTGCATCTACATTCACCTCTGTTGAAAAAGGAGCGGTTAATTGACCTGTTGGTGGTCATATGTTGGCTCAGGTTTATAGCCTGTCAATCTATGCTATCAGTAGAAGTTTTGGGCTATTTTTATGTAGGTAAAATGTCGCCATCTCTTGGTGAATTTAATTCATAAGTCATAAGATAAGATAAGAAAAATTAAGATAATCCTTTATTTGACCCACAATGGAGAAATTTAAAGCGTTGCAGCAGCAAACAGCAGTGTAGGAATATAGAACCTAAGTACAAAATGTAAAAATAACTATATAAAAATATTTAAATATAGAAATATCATCAAATCAAATCTGACCGAGCCTAAGGCTAACTTCAGGTTTAGCACCTGGCTAACTTGAATGGGGATAAAATAATTGAATTGTGCGGCTCTTCTAGACTTTGCAAATGTTATTGGATCGAATAGCTCAAATTATTACGGTAAAAGGAGTCCCCACAGGGGTTGTGATGCTCAAAAGAATTTATCCACCGTTTTACAGATGCGTCTTTCACAATGGGTCAATCGTTGTCATTTGTGACTTGAAACATGATGCCAGTGGTGTACAATGTAACGCTTAAGATAAAAAAGCCTTGCCTGCGGGAAGTGGGAATTGGGTAAATAGACGATTTTTAGCAGGTTGACCCACGTTTAAAAAACCTGTGTAGACCCACTAATTTTGGTGGAAAAGCAGTGAAAGATAAATCAAGCAGGACCTGTTTAGCACAGACTTGCAGTCACATTCACAACCTTGCTGGGTTCTGAAGAGTCTGTAACACTTATGGTACAACAAGACGCTGCTTTGTCAGCTTTGAAGTGTGCTTCTGTGTGAAGCCAACCTCATCTTGTTCAGTCCAACATCGAATGCAGGACAGCTTCACGTGATCTGCATACACACAAAGGATTTTTACATTAAACAGTGAGCTCTCCCTAATCCTGTCTCATCTTTGTTCAGCCGATGCCGCGGTGGATATTAGTCTTCGCTCCAGATGCTTTTGATCCTGCTGTCCACTGTGTTTCCCCTCTGTCTCGCTGTGATCAGCTCTATGGATGACCTCTACACTAGTTAGGAGTGCTGTGCTGTGCTCTGCTCTGTGATGAGCTCGGTTCTTTTATATACCCGAGGGCACAGAGAGCAGAGCAGCCTTGCCTTAATATACGGCCCTGCAACTCAACAAAGAAGCATCCTTTTAATCCAACACACTCAGCATTTTCAAGCACATTCATCATTATGCAACAAAAGAGTACAGATCTTGCATGTGTGTTTACATAAATGGGAGTGTTGTGCTTGTCTGAGCAGTATAGTTGAAGTACTCCAACTACACTACACTCCACTACATCAAAGTCAACATGACATTTCTAAATTAGCATAATATCATTATGCTTTCTGTCTGAGGCATATAGCTCAGTGGATGCTGCCAACTGAAAGAGCCCCTCCCTGGTTTGAGATAGAGCGTAATCTGCTCTCCCTAATTGCCCCTATAAATGCACTGTCTAGTAAAATAGCCTCTAAATTAAAATCACACCCTATCATGGCCAACCTTTTTAATGTATGGAGGAAGATATCTAAAGTCATCGATCTGAATGTTTGTCGTAACTCTGAATCCTGTATTTGGAATAACAAAAAGTTTAAAATTGACAGGCATTCTTTTCTATGGAAGGATTGGTTAGCAAAAGGAATTAGAACATTAGCAGATCTGTATGAAGGGAACAAGGTGAAGACATTTGAGAGACTGGTTTTCAAATATAATCTGCCCAGAAATAGTTTCTGGAAATACCTGCAACGCCAACATTTACTTGTTAAGGAATCCCACCTCAACAGTCAGATCTCCTCCTAGAATAATGGGCCTGGGATGTGAGGCATCTATTTATTATACAATGATTTTCGAACAGAAAGCTAGGGTCTCTTATACACTGAAGTCAATTTGGGCTGCAGATTTGAACATCAATTTTAGAGAGAAAGAGTGGGATAAAATATGTGAAAATGTCACTAGGGTATCAAGAGATCTCAAAATTAGATGAATCCAATTTAAGATTCTTAATTGCTTTTACTGGACCCCTTCCAGATTGTTTACGCTTAAGTTTAGAGATAAGGCTGACTGTTGGAAATGTTGCAGCTCTGAATGGACCCTGATTCATCTACTATGGGAATGCCCTCTGACTTAGAACTACTGGTTGAAGTTTCATGGCTGTATAAGGAACATCACCCGATCTAACTTTGACTTCAGCCCAAGGCTCTACATTCTTAGTGATCTACAAATGATATCTCAGGATGGATCCAAGGACTTTATTCACACCAGTATAATGGTGTGAAAACAAATTATTATGAGGAATTGGAGGCTTTCAGGGGAGGAATGGTTCACAGAGTTGTCAAAAGTGGCATCATATGAATCTCTTTCAGCACAAAGGACAGGACAGAGAAATATATGGCAAAGTTGGGAAACTGTCGTGAATACATTGGTAATGTGAATGGTCCTTGATTTTTATGGAGATTAGAAATGCTTGTTGTGCTGTAAATGTGGGTAGACCTAGGCAATTTTCAATTTTATTTATTTTCATTTGTTTTATTTTTATTTCCTCTTTCTCATTTCTTTCATTTTTCTTTTATTTTTTAATTTGAGATTGGATTATTGTGTTATTCTTTTTTGTCGCATGTATTAGAATGCTTTGATCTGCCAACCAGAAGGTGTAAATGTCCAAAAAGTTTCACAAACCCAGAGAAATCTGTAATCTTACTCAACATAACAGTGCGTTTCATTTGGTCATATGTTGCTATAACTTGCTGGAGAGAGTCAAAGAGTGAAGACTAAACATAATGTGAATAAAATTTGAAAACAACTTTGTCCATGAACATTTCTGCCTGAGTCACATCATACAGATTTACTCCAGCAATGGTATATGCTTGAAAAATGACAACAAATTCAATGATTGCACACTACTGAAGTCTTTTGTTTTGTTTTGATTGAGACACCATGCAGCATAAATCATATACAGTGTGTTTAAAACAATAAGAAAAACATTATTTAACCAAAGAGGAAACTGAACTAATAATACGAAAAATACAGATATAGTTACAAACAATAAACACGTGGCAACAACAATGGAATCAATAAACCTAAATACACAAATATATACACTACAAAAAACATTGAAGAAAAATACTTTTCAGACACAAACGTTCATAGTGGCCCTGCTCTGAGGTCCTCAATCGAGGTGCATGTTGAAAAGGGGAGAGTAAAAACATGAGCTGGGTCAAGGCTGTGACTGGCTTTATTAACAGTAATCTAAAGTCTGAAATATAAAACAATGTATCATCCCAATAATCTAAGCATGGGAATAAAAGCATGTAAAGTCAATATAAATAAGAGGCGATGGAAGAAAAGCCCTTGAGTGGTTAGAAAATCAAAAAATCAATGGACCTGTGGCACCAAATCACAAGCAGGCCAGGCACCTTGATAAAATAGTGGGCGTGCTTTTTGATTGACATTTTGGGTAAAGTAATTTTAGTTGCCTTAAAAGAAAATGTCAATTGGGTTTCGGGAATGATGAATGGTGGCGGTGGACAGTAACAAAGCCGAGTTAAAGCTGGGGTAGGTAATTCTGTTCAAAAGCATTTTTTATCATATTCTTATAAAATGTCTTGCTGTCAGATAATAAGTTTAAAAATTTTGTTGCGACTCAAATCTGTTTAACGACACTCCCGATGTCAGCAGTAGCATTCTGTGGGAAGCGCTTAAAGCTACCATTCGGGGACAGTTGATATCTTATATTTCCCAAATGGAGGGGCTGAATGGGCTAGACTGGTGGAAATTGCAGATGAACTCCTGAAACTTGATGAAACTTACTCCATCTCTCCATCCCCCATCCTCTATAAGAAACGGCTACTACTACATTCGGAACATGACCAGTTAATGACACGTGTAGTGGAGAGACAGCTGCGACAATCGAAACAAAGCTTTTTTGAGCAGGGAGTTAAGGCTGGGAGACTCGTGGCACAGCAGGCCCACGCAGCTAGCGCTTCTAGATTGATTCCTCAAATTAAGCTAACTGATCGTAGCCAAACTTCTGATCCAGTAGTTATCAATAAGTGTTTTTCTGATTTCTATTCCACACTGTATATTTTTGAATGCGCCCCAATTACTGCAACAACCCCTAACCCTTTATACCGCGTATCCTCAAATTGACGTAAATATCGCCAGAGAACTGGGTAAACCCATCTCTTTGTCAGAGGTGCATGAAACAATCAATTCTATGCAGAACAGGATATCTCCTGGCCCTGACAGTTTTACAGTCGAGTTCTTTAAGGCATACTCGATGTTATTAGCCCCCATCCTTGTGAGAATGTTCAATGATTCCTTTACTGAAGACAGACTGCCAGCAACCTATTGCTGGCAGTCTGTCTATTGTCAGTCTATTGACCTGACATTATTAAATGTCAGGTCACTAACTAATAAGTCATTTATAGTTAATGACCTTATAAGCACTCATAACCTGGATTTCACTCCACTGACTGAGACCTGGCTGGACAGAAATGGCACAGTTGCACTCATTGAGACAGCACCTCCCAATTTTAAATTCCTCCAAACCACCAGACCTGATAAAAGAGGCGGTGGGATAGCTGCTCTCTTCCCTGATTTCTATAGCTGCAAGGAAATCCCCCTCGGGGAATTTACGTCTTTTGAGCACCTTGCTATATCTATAAATTGCAATGCTCCAATTTTAATCATCACGGTCTATCGGCCACCAAAATCTAAATATGGCTTTCTTGATGAATTCTCTGAGCTACTGTCCAAGGTCTCCACCGACTATGATAGTATAATTATATCAGGTGATTTTAATATCCATGTTGATAATAAAACAGACCCAGATGCTCAAAACTTCATTAGCTTATTGGAGGCATTTGACTTCACTCAGCATGTCTCAGGGCCCACCCACAATAAGGGCCATACTCTGGACTTAGTCATATCAAAAGGACTTAACATGACCGTACCCTGTATCATGGATGTTGCTATTTCAGATCACTGTTGCATATTCTTTGATGTGTCTGTTTTTCCTGTACAACAGAAGGGTACCCGAACAATCAAAAAACGTATCATTAACAACAACACCATTGAAACCTTCAAGAAAACTGTGAATGAGTTATCGTTGTTCATGGCCTCATCAACTGAGGATCCTGTGAACAACTTCAACTCAAAAATACAAAATATCATTGATAACATTGCACCTGTTAAAACTAAAAACATAGAAAAACAAAAAGCCCCCTGGAGAAATGGAGTGGTTGTTAGGCAGCTTAAGAGAGAGTGTCGCCAGGCAGAACGAAAGTGGAGAAAGACCAAACTTCAGGTTCACCATGAAATCTACAAGGATAGACTCAATCATTACAACAAAGAAATTAAACAGGCCAGACAGTCCTTCTTCTCTAAAATCATTAATGAAAATATCAACAATAGTAAAGTGCTCTTCTCCACTGTTGACCGACTTATTAATCCACCATCTACAACCCCATCAGAAATGCTGTCCACTGAAAAATGTGAAGAATTCGCCACATTTTTCAACGATAAAATTATAGCTATCAGACAGAACATTAGTGCATCAACATCCAGAAATGAACCTACCCTCCAGTTCTCCAGGATTATGACTGCTACCATGTCCCACTTTGTCCTGTTAGACCAAAAAAAACTAGACGATATCGTTGGGCAGCTCAGGTCCTCCACCTGCTGCTTGGACCCTCTCCCTACCAAATTCTTTAAAACTGTTTTTAGCTGCTTAGCACATGAAGTATTAAACATTGTTAACTGCTCTCTTCAATCAGGTATATTTCCTGCAGCACTTAAAACAGCTGTTATTACACCACTTCTGAAAAAGAGCAATCTTGATGCAACAGTTATTGCTAACTATAGGCCCATCTCCAACTTACCATTCCTCAGCAAAATACTTGAAAAAGCAGTTTACTTCCAGCTTAACAACTATCTAACATCAAACAGCCTACTAGACTTTTATCAATCTGGTTTTCGACCTCACCATAGCACAGAAACAGCACTTATCAAAGTTGTGAATAATCTGCATACAAACACAGATTCTAATAAACTATCTGTCCTTGTGCTCCTGGATCTCAGTGCTGCCTTTGACACTGTTGACCATGATATCTTATTAGAGAGACTAGAACAATGGGTTGGCCTATCTGGCCCAGTTCTAAACTGGTTCAGAACTTACTTACAGGACAGGCAGTCCTTCGTGTCCATTGGAGACTTTGTCTCAGACAAAGTAGGTGTTATGTGTGGAGTACCCCAAGGCTCGATTCTTGGACCATTATTATTTAATCTTTACATGCTCCCACTCGCACATGTTATAAAGAAACACAACATAAATTACCATAATTATGCAGATGATTCACAACTGTACTTATCTATATCTCCGGATGACCTACATCCCATTCACTCCCTAACTCAGTGTATTGAGGACATCAACCTGTGGATGTCACAGAACTTTTTACAACTGAACAAAGATAAAACAGAACTACTCATCTTTGGTGCAAAGGCTCAGAGACAGAGAATTGCAGCTCATCTCAGTTCTCTGTCCCTGGAGAGCAAAAGTGAAGCCAGAAATCTGGGTGTAATCATAGACAGTGATCTAAACTTTAAGAGCCATATCAATCACATCACAAAATCCGCTTTTTATCATTTAAAAAATATTTCAAAATTAAGAGGCTTCCTGTCAAAAGCAGACTCTGAAAAATTAATTCATGCATTCATAACAAGTAGACTAGACTACTGTAATGGTCTATTTACTGGCCTCCCAAAATCAGCTGTACAGCGATTACAGTTAATTCAAAATGCGGCTGCACGCATTCTCACTGGAACAAAAAAGTTCGAACACATTACACCTGTTCTTAGATCCCTACATTGGCTCCCCGTCAAAACTAGAATTGATTTTAAGATTCTGCTACTTGTATATAAAGCTCTAAATGGCCTCGCACATCAGTATATAAAAGACATGCTCATCAGATATGAAC
This sequence comes from Pagrus pagrus, assembly GCF_965226575.1. Classification (NCBI taxonomy): domain Eukaryota; kingdom Metazoa; phylum Chordata; class Actinopteri; order Spariformes; family Sparidae; genus Pagrus; species Pagrus pagrus. The sequence continues at coordinate 31,471,999 of NC_140190.1, read as the reverse complement.
CAGCAAGAACTCTCAGGTCCACCGGCAGCGGTCTTTTAACCATCCCTCGTACTAACTCTAGAGCAGGGGAGGTTGCCTTCTGTATCTATGCCCCAAGTAAATGGAACACCCTGCCTGAGGACCTGAGAGATGCTCCTACACTGAGCATTTTTAAAAGCAGGTTAAAAACCTTCCTTTTTTCTAAAGTTTATGACTAAGTTTCTGTGTGTGTGTGTGTGTGTGTGTGTGTGTGTGTGTGTGTGTGTGTGTATGTGTATGTGTGTGTCTGTGCGTGCGCATGCATGTGTCTGTTCTGTATATTGTAAGATTTGTAAAAGCTGCATGCGCTGGTTCTTTGTATAATTGCACAGACTTTCTGCACTTGTCTTGTATTCATGTTGTCGCTATGTATAAAGCACATTGTGTTACATTGATTTGTATGAAATGTGCTATAGAAATAAAGTTTGATTGATTGATTGAACCTTGTATGAGGCATCTATTTCACTGCTTCTGAAGAAAGACAGGGATCCTACCTCCTGTGGTAACTATAGACCAGTCTCGCTTTTAAATGTAGATTGTAAGATTCTTGTAAGGTTCTCGCCCTCCGCCTTCAAAATGTGATGTCATCAATAATTTCATTGGACCAGACAGGCTTCACATTAGGGAGACATCCATTCTTCAACACCAGAAGGCTGCTGAATATCATATTCTCACGTCCAACACTCTTGAAATCATAGTGGCGCTTGACGCAGAGAAAGCCTTCGACCGGGTGGAGTGGGGCTTTCTATTTTTTTACTTTAGAGAAATTTGGCTTTGATTCTAACTTCATTTCTTGGGTTAAACTTCTGTATGCAATCCCATCCGCATCGGTTAATACTAACGGCGTCCATTCAACATACTTCCCTCTCAAACGTGGGACCCGTCAGGGCTATCCGCTCTCTTCAATATAGCCATCAGGCCACTAGCCATCTGGCTTAGGAACCAGGATGAGTTTGAAGGCATTACTCGTTTCGGTCTAGTCCACAAACTCTCCTTATATGCTGATGACCTTCTCTTATTTATTTCAAACCCCACATCCTCCCTCCCCTCAGTTTTGTCAACTTTTGATCTGTTTGGGCACCTATCAGGGTATAAATTGAACATTCAGAAAAGCGAGCTATTTTTTGTTAACAATTTGGCGAGGTCACCTCTATAATATATATTTCCTTTTAAAATAGCTGAAGAGGGATTCAAGTATCTGGGGGTGTTTATTACCAGCTCCTTCAGGGAACTTTTCCTGAAGAACTTTCAGCCGTTATTAGATAAGTGCAAGTCAGACTTGTATCCAGATGGGCTGCCCTCCCCCTGCAGGCAGAGTTAATCTTATTAAGATGGTTATTCTTCTGAAATTTCTGTATCTTTTTCAACACATCCCAATTTGTCTTTATAAATCCTTTTTTGCTAATCTCGATCAACAACTTAATGCTTTCATTTGGCATAATAAACCAGCCTGTATTAAGACACATATTCTTCAACTTTCTAAACCTGAAGGGGGACTGGCATTGCCAAATTTTCATCACTACTTTTGGGCCTGCAACATTAATAAACTTCTATACTGGCTCCACGATGAAAGTACAGATGCCTGTCCACCCTGGGCTCATACTGAGATATCATCTTCTTCCTGTTCTCTGCATTCCAAGATTTGCTCAAAGCTCCCCATAAGTGCCCATAAGGTCTCACCTAATCCGGTCGTCACCAATACAATTAAAATTTGGATCCAGTTCAGGAAGCAGCTTACATAGGGCTTCGATTCTTGCTCCAGTTTTGAATACTCATGCATTTCTCCCTTCCTGCTCTGACCCTACTTTTCGCATATGGTCAGATAAGGGCCACAGCACACTTAATGACCTATATGATGAAGGTGTTTTCATGTCCTTTGCATCTCTATCAGAGAAATACAGCTTCCCCAATAGCCACTTTTTCCGGTACCTTCAAATGAGACACTTTATCCAAAAGCAGTTCCCACATTTCCCAAACCGCCCCCCTGAAGCTGAAATGGACCAATTCCTATCTCTCAACTTGCAACAAAAATGACTGATATCTGCCATTTACAATAAGATTGCACTTCTGAGTCCAGCCCTCACTGTATCACCTAAAAATGCATGGGAAAAAGATTTGGGGGTAGACATTACCGAGGTCCAGTGGAGGGACATTTTAAAATTGATCCACTCTTCGTTTATATGTGCCAGGCGCGGTCTATTGCAGTGGAAGGTGCTTCATAGAACCCATTTCAACGCTAAATTGGCAAAGATATATCCCAGTCACAGTGATGCTTGTAACCGCTGTAAACTGTCCCCAGCCGACCATCCACACATGTTGTGGACGTGCCCGAGGCTGACCAACTTTTGGTGCGATTTATTCCAAACCCTCAAACAGGCTCTAAACACAAATTTAGAACCAAACCCCCTGACTGCTCTTTTTGGTCTCACTCCGACTAAAAATGTACCCATTTCTACACAGCGTGTCATGGCCTTTACCACCCTGCTTGCTAGGCGTACCATTCTCCTCAAATGGAAACATGTTTCTCCACCAACTCACGACAGCCGGATACGTGAAATTTTACAATGTCTACAGTTAGAGAAGTTAAGGTTTTCACAGAGGGGATCTTTAACAGCATTCCATAAAACTTGGGACCCACTGCTGGCTTATACTAGCAGCAGGGGTGGGTCCAGATAATTTTCTGGCGGGGGGCACAGGGGGTAACAACAATTAATCTGGGGGGGCCGCCCAAAAGTAACAAACAGACACTTCAAAATAACTGAATTTTGCGATTGCCGTGTTTGCTGCTGAACAACCTGACAAACTCGTCCATATCCAAGGCCTTGGCTCTCTTGGACTCCACACTTAGCATCCCAAGATCACTCAGTCTTTCATTGTTCATGGTGGTGCACAAGTGATTTTTGATCAGTTTCAATGCAGAAAAACTGCGTTCACAGGCAGCTGTGCTTACAGGTGGGGCCAAGGCAGTTTTGCACAACCTGAACAGTTCATAGAAGACCTCTTTAAATGGCTCCAGGAACTCTGTAAACTCAAGCAAACTGTTGAGATTCTTCATTCCAGCTGCCTCCTTTCTCCAAGATCCGCTTGGCTTGGTGGAGCTCAGGCTTCAGATCCTCCAGGTTTGTGTCGCAAATGGTTCCAAACAAAAACAAAGGAGCCTCCTCTAAAAAGCTGTTGCTTTTAGGATTGAGTGCCTGAATCCCTCTCATGATATCACAATTGGCTTTTGAAAACCGCCTCTCTAGCTCAGCATTTACATGGTCTAGAATCGTATGGCGCTAAATCGGGGTCAAATGTTTTGTACTTGAAAAAGTAAAATTTCATCATTTCAACTGGCAATCATGCAGAGATTGCCAGTTGATGTGCAGTAACTTAAGTTAGTCGTCAACCAGGAGATGGTCCTTTTAAGGTCACTGTCCTGCCAGGTTGAGATACCACAGGATGTGATTGATGCTTTAACTGAACTGAGGAGTCTTGTCAATATGGAGGACAACTCAAATCTGACCCCCAGTCAGGTGCCTATGTTGTTGCAAGGAGAAATGGGACAGCCGAAATATGACGTGTCTCCACAACAACTACAGAGCCTGATAGAAATGTCTCTACCAGTGTCATCTATTGCAAAAGTTCTGGGTGTATCTGAGAGCACAGTAAAACGGCACATGCATGATAATGACCTTTCCATAAAGCAGTTCTACAGTAACATTACAGATGATGAACTGGACAATTTAGTGAGGTCAGTGAAAGGCAGGGCACCACACGTGGGACTAAGAATGATGAAAGGAATCCTGCAGGGCATGGGCCACCGTATTCAGTGAAAGAGTGTCTACCTCCATGCATCGTGTAGACCCTGTGGAGTACTCTAACGCATGACAAGGATTGGGTGTGTTGCAAGAAGGACATATTCTGTTCAAGGTCCTCTGCACTTGATTCATGTCGACACAAATCATAAACTTGTCAGGTATGCTTTACGTTTGATGTTTACATGCTATTCAGATCTACAATACTTAATGCAGGAAGATGCTTTAAAAAGTAATGTTTCCTGATTACTTGTGACATTTCCAACTTTTTTTTTAAAATAAATGCACTTTAAATGTAAATAAATGTAGATATTGATTTATATTGTTTTTCATTTTCAAAGATATATTCTCACGAAAGGTCATTTCTTTTCACACCATAGCCATTAGTGATTGCATAGACTAAGTGGAAATGTCTGGTATGGATCAACTGCTAAATCTGCTGCAGGGTGCACAGGTCCATTTTATCTATATCTGTATCATAACCTATACAACCTAGTTAAAATGTCTGGTGTGAGCTTACATAAATTTACATGTCAAATGTTATTCATTTCAACTGAATGATATCTTCTCCTCCAGATAATGTACCTGGGTGCTGCAACCAATAACAAAGCATCCACTGCACTTGATTTCTTCTTAGAGGCAGTGCAAAAGTATGGCTTTCCATTAAGGTAAGACCAAAAAATAGGTGTGGCTCACAGTAGTGCTGTGAATTGTGCATTAGCTATAAGTCACAGATGTGTAATAATTGTAATATGTAGGATTTAAAACAAATGTCAAGCTGTCTATCATCTCCAGTTTACTTTTTGAACAGTTGGATCATTTCAATGGTTTTGCACATTACAGCACAATAATTTGACAATTAAAAAATACAATTAGGTATCTTCATTATTTACCTTTTTTTAAAATAAATACTTAAATATATTTCTTTGTGTTCTCTTTAGAGTGCGAGGTGGCCAAGGAGTAGAGAATGTGGGCATAGCACGATGCATGTTCACTATTAGAGGCTGTGGAAGGGGAAGTTTCATGTCAGGAAAGAGTGTGCACAATCAAAGGTGTATTTAAAAAAAAAAAATCAATAGAATTGATCATGTCAGATGTTGCCTTCTGTACTCATACTTTATGAAAATTTAAATATACTGTATTGTACAAACTTGTGGGTATTTCGGTGTTTTCTTTTAACAGAATTGAGCGTTTGTGGTGAGACGTTTGGATGTCAGTGTCTACTACGAGGTTCTTCACAGCCTTGAAGATGAAGGCCTAGACCTTGAAGGTGAAGGCCGATCCCTCTGACAGCATCCACATGTCCTGTGCACAGCATGTGTTTCTTCCACGTCTGCAGAGGGATCTCAATGTCTTCAGGGTGGGTTGGGAAAATCACCCTCGAACCGAACAAAATCTGTCCCCACAACTGTGGACAATGGGACTCCTCCAGAATCCTGTAGATGCTCCAGACCTGGCAGAGGTACCATTTAAAAAAAAAAAAAAGTTTTTAAAGCAACAGGTACTGACTGTTACAGTATTGGCCAGAGGAACAATGTTCACACCAAGGTTATAATAGTTTTGGATTTTTCATTATAGTTTAGTTTTATTTTGTTTTGACTTTTTAATTCTCTAATTCAGTTAGTTTTAATTTGTTTTTAGAGTGGGTGTGCTGGTTTTTGTTTTTTCCTAAATGGTTAGTGTTAGGTTTTAGTTTTAGTTTTTTATTATTTTAGTGTTAGTTTTAGTTTTTTCATACTCTGGGTTATTTGTCAGGTGCAGAATTAAAAAAGATCAGAGTACGTACTGTGTAATAAAACTCAACACAAGATACCATTTTAAAAGATGTATTCAGTCACTGTTGAACAACCAACCGTCCACAACAACCATAACATGCCACAGGATAGCAGCCTTAAGTGCAAAATGTGTGTAATACTGCTTCTGGGGTCAAATACAGTTAGTGTGCCTGCCTGGTACAAATCAGAATATCCAACAGACTAAAGACACGCATGAACAAAAGAATATAGACCCATTCATGAGACACACATCACATTTCTTGACAGCCAGGAGTCTCAGGGAGCTTAATCTGAGAATAACATGAATAAACTCAAAAACCCAACACTCAACAGGTTGGAGTCATTTTTTGACCAAAAATACCAACTCAAAAATAAATTAAGAAATAGGCTTCTCAGCACTAGATGAAGGTGTGTGTGTGTGTGTGTGTGTGTGTGTAGGTGTGTGTGTGAGAAAGAGAGTGATGGGTGTACTTCAGTCAATCAACAATTTCTTGTTGATCTTGAGGAAAACCCGCTGCTCCAGTGATGTGGTTGTTCTGTTCCTCAGGCCAGATAACAGTCCACACACTGAAAAGATGCGCTCCACAAAGGCTTGTGAGGCAGGGGCACTAACGAGATCTAGTGCCACAGGGGCTAGTTTTGGATAGACAGCCTCTCTTGATCTCCAGAACTGCAACGGTGTCTCTTTAAACACACCCTGTTTGACGTCGTCGCCATACTTCTTCATTTCGGTAAACTGACTGTCGGCTCCATCAGGCTCATTTCTTGATGACACATACGTTTCCGCTACAAGGCACTTGCTTTTGTCTCTCTCGCCGTCATACTCAAAAAAATCACATATCGGACTCTGCCGCTTTCTCCCGACTTTGGTCTCTTTTTTCTTTTTCTCCACCAGGCGACTTAAAATTGCTCGAGGTGAAAAAATCTATTTCATATCATAGACTGTAGTTTCATATCCATCCTAAATTGACGAAAACAAAGTGATTTTTATCTATAATTTTAATATGTTTTAGTTAGTTTTGTAAAGACACAAGACAGTTTCAGTTAGTTATCGTTTTTTCTTTTAATTGTCGTTTTTATTTATTTTAGTTAACAAAAATGTTTTTTCAATTCTAGTTTTCGTCATTTCGTTCATTTTCGTTAACGATAATAACCTTGGTTCACACCATTTAATTTGAAAGTTTTTAGACAAGTACAATGGGAAGATGATACTTTAAACTATTAAAATGCTATATATGCATAATGGTAGTTTCTCACAAACATGAGTATACCCCTCCCATTTCAGGAACCACTTTATACTGTAGTTTCTCAAGGTAAAACAATAAGATGTTTGTACATCTTATCGTTTATCTTGTGTTTCATGTATTCTTGGATGATGGGAGTGGAACTCTGTACAAGCCCTCCAGACTTCGTTCCCTCCTTGCACTGTTTTTCAACTTGTGCTGAACAAATTAATCAAATCAAAATACTATAGAAATGAGACTTGGATATAACTTATAGTCAGTGTACAGCTTGTATAGCAGCATAGATTTACTATCCACTGAAAATAACTCTACAGCCATTATTGTCTAAATAGCTGGCAGCACAACATAATGACCGACCTGATGAAACGTGCGGCAAATCTGAGCACCAAGGTACCAAATTTAACAGCTGTAATCCATGATACACATGTGTATGGTCCAGTTAAGCAGACTGTGACCAATTGGGTGAGAGCCACACCATTTGTCCTTGTATGTCAGTTTCTTAAGTTAAGTCAGTATTCCACGTTTGTTCTGTAATGTGCAGACACTTACTGTCCAGGGCTTGTTTGAGTTTGAATTATATTTGTTCACGGATCATACTGTACACCAACACGTCTAGATAAAATCATATATAGACAAGTTGTTTGTTAAAATTTAAATACTTCATTGGTTCAGTATCAGTCATTTATGTACTCTTTGTAATACCTAGCTTTTTAATTTTTTAACTCCAACTAAAACCAGGTGAACCAGATGAGTTTCCACCTACACGAGCAACAATATAATAATAAACAGAAGAAATAAGGGAGTTGTCCCAGTTAATATCAAAACTAATACCAATGCAATGTCCAGGGTGATTTTGACAGTTGGACTGTTTGGATACCTTTATAGTTTTACCTTGTTTTCTGGTTCCATCCTTGTTTTTAATCACCTTTTTTTTCAAAATAATAATACAGGAAATCGAGGATCTTGACTTCAATCCAGGCAGTGAGCCAAATGCAGCCAAATCTGGAGTGACTGTTCCATCCATCATATGTCCCCTCCATGAGCAAGATATGGCAGGACTATGGGCCACCATTGATGTTACCGGACCATCGGAGTCCCACGGCAGAGACATTAATTTGACTACACTGAACTCTGTTCAAAATTGTGTAGCCTAAATAAAAACGTGCAATGTTGAACACCAGATGAACACCAACAAATTTCTGACATGTATTTTAAGTTTATTTGTTGAAAACAACAAAAACAATACAATGTTTTTTTTTTATGTTTACTGCACTAGTCAGTGCTGTGTTTCTTTAATGAAAATAATACACTACCAAAACTGAATAGTAAAACAGTAGCAACTGTTGTGTACTGAACATTTATGTTGTATTTTAACCTTGAAAACAGATCAAGCAACTGTAGTGTGCTGAACATTTATGTTGTATTTTAACCTTGAAAACAGATTAAACGTTGCTGAATTCTTGGCCAAGCAGGAAAGCCTCCTTCAACACCTCTTTGAACTGATCATAGGACCTCATATGTCTCACAGGTAGTTCAATAGTCTTGGCACATGCTGAAACCACAGGGTAACAGACCTTGTGATTCCCAAAACTGGTATTGCAGTCATGGTTGAACTTGACTGTTACTGCAAAATCCTCCTTCTCTGAGGGAAGAAGTGGAACGTGTCCTTGGCCTGTGACCCACTGCAGAAATCTTGCAGGTGTGATCTTTGGGCCATCTTTGTCATCTTTACCTTCATCTATGAAGCAAATAAATTAAAGAAAAGTGTTATGGGACAGTTTATTTTTACATAAATGCAGTGCAATTCCTGAATTTAAGTGAATGAGACAGTGGTACTCTGAGCCACAAAGGCACAGCTAATCAAAAAACGTGTATGATTGCATGTTTTGATTTAAAGCTATGGTCTACGATTTGAAAGATTTGTTATTATTATTATTATTATTAACATCATTTACATGGTGGTTATGACCCAATAGTACCACCTACACAATGTGGAGAGTAAAAGGAACCAAAAAAATCCATTCTCTCTAGTGTCTGTAAAACTGAAAAGAAATTGACCAATAGGAACCATCCGGCCCGGATGGCTCCTATTGGATAAATTTTCCGATCCAATCCTCGCTCACTCTCCTGCTACTGCTCACGTCTGGTCCCAACCCACTTCCGCATTTGAAACTACAAGCAGACAAGAGGTTTGTTTTGCCCTGAGCAGTTCAGCTGCCTCTGCTCGCCCCACTGACAAAGAGTCAAAGAAAGAAAGTCTGTCACTGAAAACACACAAACCGGAGATGTGAAACAAAGAGGGCTCAAACCGAATAAACATCGGGTCATCGTTTGAACGGTGGCGAAAGGTCCGTGAAGAGATGGACCCGGTGCTGATACAGCGGAGTTTCTGTTGAGCAGGTAACCTTCGTCTCTATTGTGGATGTTGTGACACAGATAACTTTCATGCCGATGCTGCTTATGACTGTGAAAGCTGCCGTTAGTTTGTTTCTGTGTTATTAGACGGTGTTTGTCTCTGCAGTGTTGTCAACACTTGTTTACTTGTTCGACGGAGACGTTAGCCTCTATGCTAGCATTGTAAGCTAACAACAAGCTAACATTGCTAACATGTTTACACCAAATCAGCCTATTTATTTGCTGGTGGCAGCTAAATGAAGCAGCAAGTAAGATGAATGAAGGGATGGATGAAATCCCAACGCGAAGCAGAGGGGTTTCGGATTTATTTCCTGATTTTTTTATCTTATTTGTCCGGATTTATTTCTCCATAACAACCTCTCGCCCGGTCACTACTCAACTGTTATGCTAACCCTCCTCCCGGTCCTGTCCGTTTGTTTTCAACAAAGCCTTTGCTAAATCAATATGATGGATTATCATAAACGCGTTACGATGTGTGTATTTGTGTGTCTTATCTGTCATAAACAAGAGATTACGGTTTACGGGCACGTTTGTGTCGCGGTCTGTGTGAGTCTCGGAGCAGCTGTGTGTGTCCTAGCTGCGGTCTGGTGCTACTCAGACAGCAGCTGGGACACACACAGTTGCTCTGAGACTCACATAGGTTTGTTTTTCAGCCACAATGTGGAAGCGATCGTTGTGATGAAAGCTGACGGCAGCATCTGTTAGTCTCTTGGCCCTCAATAACTTTTAGAAGTGGCTAACTTAGCTGTTGTAGCTGATTACGTAGCTGTAAGGTAACGTAGCATGCTAATGACGTTACGCTAGCTTGGCTGTGGAGCTTAGCTGTGGACATTGTAATGACTTACAAGATTTACGTGAGTTTCAACGTGCATTGTAATAACTCTATCTGTGAATCCGACACCGTTACTCCGCATTCAAAGCTGGGCTGTATTTGGTTTCTGCCGGCTTGTTGCTCTTGGTGCTTGTTGCGGGACGTATAAAGTTCGTTGAAGAGAAAAAAAAAAAAAACAACCTTGTTGCGGGACGTATAAAGTTCGTTGAAGAGAGAAAAAAAAAGCTTGTAGCCGGAGGGGGTGTGTCGCGGGACTCCGAGGGGAGAGCGATATGAGCTCGGAGGGGAGGGGTTCAGGAGCACAGAGGGGAGGGGTGTGTGTGTGGGGGGATGCTTTTTTCAAACCTTTCTCAGATCGTAGACCAGAGCTTTAATGAACTCTCAATTAAATAAGTAATTACAGATTGTATAGTTATTTATTACCAGCAAGTCATTTTACTTAGAATGAAGATGATTGATCTTTGTCTATTTTTTATATGTATGCTTACTGATAATTATGGCCTTGCTCAAGAAATAAATGAGAGAGCTGGCCTCTGACTTTAAAACCTATTACCATCAAGATTCGTCAGTGAAAATAAAACCATAACATATCAGTGTAACTACAAGTCGTGGCTGACAATTTTCTTAAGACTAAAATCAGTCATAAACTTGAATCTCTTGTCACCAAACCAGCATATTTGACAGTTTCTGAAAACAGATTTGCAAGAAATAAACTTCAACTTCATAAAGGAAGTCCTGAACAAAGTTCAGAATGTCCAGCTCAACATGATGCCTGGTTGTCCCTTTCTCACTCATTTGAGGGACAATGACTGACATTACAAACTCTGCGTTGACCTATGATGACATAAAATGCAGATGTAAATTATACCACCCCTTTCATTGTTAAATATCATAGCAAGTATGTGTTTCTTGTTCAGAATAATACATGGTCACATGGTCACAATCACCTTAACATCTTCTTCTTTCAAGACAAACAGGGGCCGGAAGATATCTTGGTACTGCCTGATCACTGAAAGAGAACGCCATACAGCTGCAGGCCTTCCATGAGCTGTTCCAAGATGGGCTTTAACTTCAGCACTGAATGCAGTATGATGGCCCTACAAGAGAAGAAAGGGGGAATCCTGCTAAACCTTACCCATGCATTTTATGACAAAAACAGAAATACATGTCCTAGCATACCAAATAATGGACTCCTTGTTGTCAACTGTGACATGTCCAGTATATCCACAGTTGATGATTTGATCAGTTAGGTCATGAAATCGACTGTTCAGTCGACATCCTAACCTGGAAAAAATATATAAAATAAGTTATGGCAAGGCAAGGCAAATTTATTTGTATAGCCCATTTTTACAAACAGTTTGTCTAAAAGGGCTTTACATGGCATCATAACAACATCCTCTGCCCTTAGACCCCCACATCCACTGAGGAAAAACTCCAGGAAAACCCTTTTAATAGGGAAAAAAATTGGAGAAACCTCAGGGTGAGCAACAGAGGAGGGATCCCTCACCCAGGACGGGCAGACGTGCAATAGATGTTGTATACAGACAAGAAAACAGTCCACAACACAGAATATGCATAACATGGAATGGTTTATACAAATTATCACCTATTCAAGAACATTTCTGTACCACAAATACAGGTGAACACATTAAAATATGATTGGACAAGGAATGTTTTTTTTCATCAACCCAAAAATTTCTATCGTGTGGAGGTCATACCTGATCAATTAACCCATGCAACTGGACATCAGCTACATCACTGTAGAGGACTGTTGGGATCTGCCCACTGCAGAGATAGCTGTATGTCCATGGGCTGAAAAAGGCTGGCGCTGGGCCACCTTGTGCCAAACTAACAGCCAAAATCTCTCCAACAGTCCTATTTACAGAAATAGATTATTAATGTATTACTTGCATTAGAAAACATTAAACAAAAAAGTACGTGCATAAAAATAAACACACTTGTAGAGGCCACTCATAATCTGTGAGGGAGTATCAGGGGCTCTTGTGATTCTTCGGTCCCTCAAAGAAGCGCAACTCAACTCCTGCCACCATTTCTGCACACATAAATACAAACAGCATTTACTGTGGTGCTCAAGGGCCTTCATGGTCAAGTAGTATTTCATTATGCAAGGAGAGGACGCTGGAGCAGACGGTCAGTTTTTTGCTGTTTATTAAAGTGCGTGTAAAGCAGCAAAAAAATTGCGTTATGAGTTTGTCACACCACAGTAACATGTATCATTGACCACTGAGCCAAATTTGAAAGATAAAAAAAAATGCTAAGTATATAAAATTAGGTCTCAAAATCATGGAAAAACAAGCACTTCTCTCTGCTGTGAAACGCTGGGGGCGTGTCAGTTAGAGGCGCTGGAACCACGCCCACCGCGGGAGGGGAGCCCTCTGTGTACTGCACAAGGACGTAGCCTAGCAACAATGGAAGCTAGTGCTAGCAGCATCATCTGAAGGACCCAGCACTACCTGTTTGAGTCCGACACTGATAGTGCTCAGCCTCGTTCCTCACAGGCTCCATCAGAATGGTAATTAATTTCCCAGTAATTTAAACCCCAGTCTACATATAATTCCTTGCCATAGCTATATTGGTGCACATAAAATATTACCTGTGGATTATCATTGTGCTGTCAGATGGACTCGCTCAGGGAATGAGGCCAAATCATGTCATGATTAAATGCAATAACATTTGCTAACATTACATGGGCATGACAGGATGCACGATGTAAAATCACTTTCAGGATTTGCACCTTCAGCAAAATGCATTTAATTAAACGAATACAATATTTATAACATAAGCACACACTTACACTGGCGGGCACGTAATGCCGGTGGCAGAGACGAGAGCACCTACTGTCGGCGGGACAGAGAGGTGGTGCCCGCCACCGATCTTCTCCGTCCCCGGCTTGCATCCTCCCGTCCCGCCAACAGCGGCTGCTACCATCACGGCCACCGGCATTATGTGCCCGCCACCGGAGATGAGAGCACCTGCTGTCGGTGGCGGGCACGTAATGCCGGTGGCCGTGATGGTAGCAGCCGCTGTCGGCAGGACGGGAGGCTGCAAGCCGGGGACGGACAATGCATCTCATATATTTCCATATTTACCTCAATATCCTCTGGTGCCGTGTCTGAGTCAGACATCATGCATCCCTGAACATGCAGGGCCAAAATCTGCTATGGAAACATCACTTTCCACGCTTGGAACTGAGCTTTTGGCATGGTTCTGAATGCAACTGCATCTGGAGGTAGCGGGCTAAGTTTAAACTCATGCTGTAATGGCACAATGTAAAGCATAGGTCGGCAATAGGCGGCCCACGGGCCAGATGTGGCCCGCAAGCAAAAACATCTGGCCCATGAGATTGTTTGAACTAGAGAATGAAAATAAAAATATAAAATATACTTTTTAAAAATCGGACTGCCAGTCTCAAAAATGCTCTTTATTTGGAAACTTCATTTTCCAGAACAGAAAAATTTCCTCAATCTAAATGCTTATTTGTTTTATCTGGATACGAGAGTGAATAAGCACATCAGCGAGGTTCAGCGTGAACGCTCAACATGCAAAAACAAATGAAGTCAGTGAATAGGTGCTGAAATTCCAAACTAGTCCCTAAAACACAAGTTGTCATTCAAACAACGGACATAGGCTTCATATTATTGTGAAAATTAAAACACGACTTCTTTCAAACAGGCCAGACATCAAACATAGAACATGTACATAGAACTGTGAAAAGTAAAACAGGAGTTTCAAACATAGCGTGCGTGTTATTTAGGCCTTTATATGACTGTGGTGGCACCCAAAATGTAAACTGATAACAATGCATTGCACTGTCAAATCGGAGTAAATCAGAGCAAAAAAGAATGGGAACAGCCTGACGTTCCAAAACACCTCCACTGGGAAACCCCTCCATTCCGACACACCGCTGTTCCGAATCCGACTTTCGAAGCAAAAAAGCTGGAGTGCTCGGCTGGAGTGTTCGGCCCCTGAAACAACAGAGCAGACGTGCTACATTTACTGTAGGCCTGAATTATGCCTAGCCTACAACGAGACATTCATTAAACAGTACAGTTCAGATTTTAGACACAATACCTGGTTTAGATTACTCACCTAGTGTGAAAAGTGGCATCTTCCGCTGGTCACTATTTGCTGGATATCTGGTGAAACAGACATCACTTTAATCCTCAGGCAGTTCTCGAGATTTTGGTGAGTCAGTCTATTCCTCTCGTGCGTTTTTATTGCATTCATAGCAGAGAAGGACGACTCACATACGTAGGTGGAAGAGAACATTGTCAGAATGTAAAGTGCGACTTTCTTGAGGTTGCTGTATTCCTCGGAGCATAGTAGGCCTACCCAAAAGGCACTCACGGACTCCGCACTTCTGAGTGCATCACGCACAACTGAGGTGGCTTGAAAGTCAATAATTTCCATTTCCAGCGCAGCCTGATCTAAAGAGGGGATCATTTCTTTCGCCAGGGAGGAGAAGTTGTCGGCTGGTTTTACTGCAGGGTCACGTATAAAGTCAATGATGTCTTTTGGGATGGAGTAGTCATCAAACCGAGAAGTGAAGTTGGCTCGTAGCCTCTTGATGAAGTCAACCATCAGCTCCGTCACTTCTCCCGCTGTCTTCTTCAGTGTGCTGAAATGTAGGAGCCTGCCGGTAGATATGTCTGCCTCAAGCATCTCAAGCTTCCTCGTGAATGACTCCAGTTTTTCAACCATGTCCACGATGGATTTGTCTCTCCCCTGTAGCTGAAGGTTAAGCAGGTTTAGGTGGCCAAATATGTCAGATAAAAACGCTACATTGGACATGAACTTTTAATCTTCCAGCAGGATAAGGTGGTCAGCTGCTGCCTTGCTCTTGCTCATTCCAAGGAACGCTTTGATCTCATTCAGCAGCGATCCAGTGCTTTCCCCTTGCTTAACCAGCGCACATCATTGTAAAGCAGCAACTCATCGTGGGCGGCATCTGCTGACTCAGCCACAAGTTGTTGGAAAAGCCTATGCTGGGTGCTTGATGTACCTCTGACAAAATTAATGACTTTCATCACTTTGTCCATACCATTCTTTAGCTCGCCATTCAGTCTGGCACAGAGGACACTTTGGTGGATGAGGCAGTGCAGCCTGTGCATTTGGGGGGCGAGTTCTTTCAGCCTGCTCACCAGACCTCTGTGCTTTCCCACCATAGCAGGAGCCCCGTCTGTCACGATTAGGTTAACCCTCTCAAATGATAATGAATGCAACTAAAACAACTCTTCCAGTTTGGCAAATATAGCATCTCCCTTCTAATTCAATTAGAGACAGCAGCTCTTCCTTGAAATCCTTCTCATCAAAGTATCTCACATAAACGCACAACTGGGCTACATCTGTGTTGTCAGTGCTCTCGTCAGTGGCTGAGGAAAAGTAGTTTGCGAGACTGACACCATCGAAAATTGCACCCTGCACCGCATCAGACAGCTATGTGGCGGGCAGCGGACCTCGCAGAGAGCGACATCTGTTTCACTGACCCGATCACATCATCCATCGACTTGTTGGTATCAAGATCTCCAAAACTGTCACCATCATCTCCTTGAAGACCTCTGCGTCAGTGAATGGCTTGTTGTGCTTTGCGAGCACCCAGGACGCTTTCAGAGATGCACTAGTTACCTTCTGTTGGGATGTGAGGCCTCGCACCAGGATCCTGTTGCTGTGTGCATAAGCACCTTTTAGGGCTTTGTTTCGTGGTGCTGTCTTATATTGTACTCTTTGCATGCAGAGACACCCTCGTTACAGATCAGGCATGTGGACTTTGCATTAATTAAACCGGGGAGGATGACGGCATAGTTCTCTGTCCATTCATCATGAAAGATCCTGTTTTCGCTGTTAACTTTTCTCTTGAGATTTTTTGATAGTGCCATTTTTTGACAGCTAACGTCAACAAGTGGAAATGTTTATTTGTTTTTTTTTTACAAACAGGCATATAATTAATAGCCCCCAATGGTCAGTCCACAAATTTAACCTACATCAGCCCGCTTGAATGTCTCAGTGCGTCTGCTCTGTCATTTCAAAAGCGCCTATCATTTTCATTATCACCCCTCCTCCCCTATTAATTCATAAAATTAGCCATTATTTTGGTTGTAATGGCTAATAGTGGCTTGGAAAATATCTGGCCCGAGGCCAAACTTAATTGCCGACCCCTGATGTAAAGGATGTACTCTCCTGCCCCTGTAACTGTTCGAATAAGCATGCCCGTGTAGCCATCAGAGTCGGGAGGAACCATGAACAGTCTTCTTTTTCCCTGACCACCTGTAATGAGACATTGTTAAGATAATTTCACTTGTTTCTTTGGGCGAGTATTATGAATAGCAGTGTATTACAACTGATGTTATATGTCATGTTTACCCTACCTGTAGCCTTGTATAAAAGCCATCCACCTGTCAGCCCCTGCATCTTTGGATACTCATTCTCTAGTAGTCTGAAGAACTAAGAGAGCAGCAACACAAGGACGAGTTGATGTCTACATGCCTATAGAAAAGCCTAACAGTAGAAAAGGAGGAAAAACTGAGGAAAAACTCCATAGAAAACCCTTTTAACAGGGAAAAAATGGAGAAACCTCAGGGTGAGCAACAGAGGAGGGATCCCTCACCCAGGATGGGCAGACGTGCAATAGATGTTGTATATAGACAAGAAAACATGTTCTTAATGTGTAATACTTCTTCATGGCTCATTTCCAGGACATGATGAGATGTCTTTTTCCAAGTCCTGCCCTGGCAATTTCCATCTCCTCAGATGAGGTTTGGGTCGTCTCTGAATTAATATTTAACAGGTATGAATAGAAACTAAAAGGCTTCCAGGTTTTTTTAGGTACTGTAGCGCAGGTCTTTTGACTTGGCATCTTTCGCTTTCCAAGGTAAGTTTTTCTTGCGAAAAACCCAGGAAAAGATCTGCATGATAAAAAATAATAATTGTTTAAACCATGATCATAAATGCTCATATAGCACTAAGTAGTGAAATTACCTTAAAATTAACATGCAACATAAAATTAATATCTATAACCTGGCCATCTCCTGATCTACAGATGAGAATTCCTGCTTTCTTTCCTGCTCTTGCTGTCCCTGTGAGAGGTTCTGTGTGAGCATATTTAAAAGTCTTTGTGCAGCTGCAACTGCCGGGTTATCGTTGACACTCTGGCAAACACAAAATTTAACAATACACATGAATACATTAAATGGCAAAAGCTTAAACTTTTCCACCGCAAGCTACTGCAGTCTTTTTCAGCACCCCATGCATTCCTGCAACCACAAAACAGCACTACCTTTATTCAAATTAACAGCATTATCTGTGTTTTTCACGCAGTACATAGGCTATCGTTACTACCTACTTCTGCGTTAGCAGCTACTAGATGCTAACGTTAGCCCTATGCTTAACCTCTAGCTTTGACAATTCACCACTTAAAAGATGTCAGAAGCATTGTATGTTGTCACAAAACGACCTCTCATTTTGATATTTATCATGATTTCCCAACCTTACTTTTCTCACCTGTGTGCTGGGTCCAGCAGGTGAGCCAGCAGAACCGGACGCCATTGCCAGCGGACACTGCAAGGCATTCACAGTGCTACGTGGAAATTGGACATTTCAGTACTTAAAGTGTGGGTGTCCTGTTCTACAACTGGTCCTCAGTACTGTCTAAAACAGCTTCCACATCTCACATCTAAACAGCCTTGGAAATTAAAACAGTTTTAGCCGTGCAGGATATTCGTGCATGGTGTGCAAATGGAAGTTTGTCACTGACAGCAGTTTTTTCACTGCCAATCATGTGGCATAGCCAAATCATTTTAGATCCTATGTTCCCTGAAGGCAACATGATAGGGGAAGGTCTGTAGCCTTTTGGTTAAGCTGTCTGTCATGATTCCACACCCCTCTCAGTTGATGCCACGCCCCCCACGCTAGATCAGGGTCAAAAGTCTGAAACTGAAAAAGAAAGATCTGAAACTGAAAAAGAAAGATCTGAAACTGAAAAAAAGATTTGAAACCGTAAAAAAACTAAGATCTGAATCTGAAAAGATAAATGATTTATTCAAAAGAATTACCAGAGTTGATCATAATTATTTTTAACCTGAAAAAACTTTTTGTACATTTATTTTTATTTTGATTACGTTGATGTACTTTTCAAAATTCAAGATCAAAACTTGAAATTTCAGTTTCAAATTTTACTTTTTCCAAGTACAAAACATTTGACCCCGATTTAGCTCCATAGGATCGGATAGTAAACAGTCTTACAAAAATAATCCTTGCCGATGTCACTGTAACGCTGACCAACTGTGGACATGACAATAGTGTCGTCAAGAGCAGAGCTTGTTTTAGGTTGCCTTTTAGACCTCCTCTCTCTGCTGATTTTGCACTGCTGAGCCATGCTTAGCACTTCTGTCCACAGCTGGTCAAAAGATGATTCATCTCTGTATTTTACTATTTAGTCCTGCAGTGCCTCAATGAGGTCAATTGCTCTGGCGAGGTCCACTGATGAGGACTGCAGCATATCACTCAAAAACTTTGTATCTCCAAGTATTCTTCTAAAGGTTGCTAGAAGGCCAATGAAATCTAGGTTTAGCTGCCCTCACAGTCCACGTGCCTCTACACTTCTGTCTCCATTATTCTCCTCATCAATGTCATGAAGGACTTGTAGCACAGCTGGAAGCCGGTCCATTAGGTTTCGACAGGCATAATACCTGCAAGCCCACCTACAGTAATATCACTGAGTCTGGGCAACTCTCAAGGCTGATCATCCTGATACATTGAGCTCTGTCTGTCCTGCCACTTCTGGTGGACATAGGAACCTGACAGAAACACATAAAGGCGCTGCAACAAAGAAAAAAAGCATGACGCTTCTGGTACTGCTCTGACTGTGTCCACAATAACCAAATTTAGGCAATGTGCATTGCAGTGCACATAAAAGGCATGTTTGGCCAGGGACTGTATCCTTTCAGACACATCACTGTGCTTGCCACTCATCACTGAAGCCCCATCATAGCCCTGCCCCACCAGCTGTTCTCTGTATTCTAAACCGTACTTTTGCAGGCTATTAACAATTTTTTCAGTTAGCCCAGCAGCATCAAGTTTGTCTGCATGCTCAAAATGCATGAGGCTTTCATGCACTGTACCTCTGTAGTAGTACCTCAGTACTAATGACATTTGTTCATGTTTTTTTAAGTCTTTTGTTTCATCAGCTAGAATACTGAAGACCCCACTTTCTTTTACTTCTTCAATAATGTCCTTTCTCACCATGTCTGCTAAAACCTCTAAAATCTCATTCTGAATATGGTTGCTGGTGTACTTGGCATTGCTATGTCCCATTTTCTGTTTTATTAAGGGGTCATGTTTGGCTATGAGCTCCAAAATGGCCAAAAAGTTGCCCTTGTTTCCTGAGTCTTCTGAGTCCCAATGGCCATGCTGTGCTATGTTCGGAGTGGCTGTGCATAGCAAAACATCAGCAACTGTTTTGATATACTTCCTGTTTTCCTCTACCTTTTTTTGGTACCGTTTGTCCATTGCTTGGAGTAAAGATGTGTTGTTCTCAACACCCCTCTGATACTCCGTCCATGCCACCATGGCATTAAGATGGTGCTCTGCTCTAGCATGTAAGCGGAAACCTCCATCTTTGTACATGGCCTTTTTCCAATATGAAAAGCCAGTAGCTGAGTTAAACCTTGTCTCACAGAGGGCAGCGAAAAATGTCTGCATGCAAAACAAAAAGCACTATCCTGGCACTGAGAGTATTCAACCCAGGTATAGACTTTATACCAGGAAGCGCTGAAGGCTCTGGTCCTACCCTGTCCGTGCTGAGTGCGAGGAAAGGTCTTCAGGATAGGTTGTGCAGGCCCTGCAGCTCTGGTTTGAGAAATGTCTGGAAATATTAAAAATAAATCGAAAATGAGTATGTAGAAATTAATACTCATGATCAACACTGACATTTAAAGACAAAAATATGCTTTTGCTCTTGTTCCCACAGCCAGTGTCTGAAAAAGGGAGATTCCTGTTGCTGCTGGAGCTGCTGCAGCTGTCATCAGCATGGTCATCACCAGGGTCAGTCCTCTCCCTTTGTGCATCTGAAAGTATTGACTGACACAGTCAACACTTCATTAATTCTATTTTTAATTGAACATACATGATTTAATTTTAATTTTAATAAAGCGTACATGATTATTTTTTTTATAATATATAGCATGAATTGCAGATATTTAACAAATACACAATTTTAAGTGCATAGTGCCAGTTTTATTCTGTGATTAAAAAGGAGGTATTAAAAGGAGGTATTTAAATTCCTTCATTCACTGAATAACTGTAAAATTGTGCAGAACACCACATTACACATTTTAAAGCTTTTCCCTAATACCTGCATTTTCACCTGGAGGTCCATGAGTGCTGGTCTGGCCCTGGAAATTTAGGTCTGAGTTAGCTGCCTGGCTGCATTCAGCTTGACTCTGGTCACCTGCACTTTCCCTGCTAATTTTCTTCTTAGAGAAAAAAATTGGAGATATCTCCCTGCCTCCGTTTCATACTGTAGTCTACACTGAAAATGTGTCCACAAACACAATGAAAAGCAACATGTTATTTGCACTGTACCAACATCACAGTAGCAACAATGATATGATACTCTGTTGTTGACTGTTAATTCATGTCGCAAAATGCAAAACACGACAGATGCTAACGTTACTGAAATAGTGATAGAGATGTTTACGTTTATCCAGATGGAGAGCCCACTAAAGTAAAACACACCTGCAGTGTCGTTTAAGAACAGTTCTCCATGCAAATTGAACCAAATTAGGCCCAAATGGAACAGAAGTTGGCAAAACATTGTTTTAAAGAACCTGTAGTGTTTTGTTCTTACCTTAACTCGGTGCACCTAGGAGCATCACGTCACAAAAAGAGTCTGTGAATGGTGAAGTTACGCAAGTTCATTAGCGGAGCCGCGGAGCCACTTCCTTTGTATTTTTTCCAAAATAAAAGGCTTAATACAGTCTAGTCACACAAGGTTTCAGCTTTGCTTCCGTTTTAACATGCAGCGTCGGTAAAGAGCTTTACACAATGATTGACATTACCACGAGTCAATGACCATTGGAGGGGCACACAGGGTGGCCAATCAGATTGCAGTGGGGGTGGGTGCGGGGGGGTTTCTGTGTGTTTTCTGACTAAATAACTCTGAAAATGACATTTTGCTAACACGTCCCCCCCCCCAAAAAAAAGAAAGTAGAATTGGTAAATATGAAATGACTGTAAATAACGCAATTCTGATGTAACAGAGGCTATTTCTGGTTGTTTTCAGGAATATTTGTCACTGCATAAAATGCGTCATAGTAAATAGAAAGTCACTTCAAGGTCCTTGAAAAGCTGTATTTACTGTCGGATATGTAATTGTGCCATTCTTTCTACAGGACAGTCACTGCCAGAACAGTAGAGGGATGAGACAGCACTGACATCAGCAGTCAAACCTGTTGGCCAATACTGATCTGTGTTTACAAACATTTAAGAAACCTCTGGGTGTCCTTCCTGTATATAGTTGTTTATGCTAATTGAACGGTATATTGTCTGGACAATAAAAGGTTTGTAGTGTTATTTATTTACATGTGTTCCAAAAAATTCAATAAACAAGGGACTTACCTCATTCAGTTATTATTTTTTAAAATTTTAAAATTTCAAAATTTAAATTTTTTAAAATTTAGTGTGTTTATTTCGGTCTTGTAAAAAAAAAAAAACAAACAAATACAATAGACAAATATGAAAGTATAAATACAAAACAAAACGTAACAAAACAAAAACAAAAACAAATCAGAACAAAAACACAACAAGCAATACAGTGCACTTTGACTGAAAAGGTGTAGGCTGAAGCATCATCTTATTTTGCCTACCCTTCTTAAATTAACATTTTCCGACTCATTTTAAAAATTGTGACAGAACATAAAACCTGCATACAGCAGTTTATGAGCACACTGGTATTTATAATTCAGTTTTATATTTATTAATAATATTATTTTTAAATAACTTTTTGAATCTGTTAAGTGTGCTGCACAGTTTGATTTCTAATTCTAGATTATTCCATTGATTGACTCCTTTAATTGATATACATCTTTGTTTCACATTTGTTCGTACCTTTGCTTTTGTATACACATAAGTCCTCATAGTTCATATCTACTGGTTCGAGTCTGAAACATCCTCTGGACACCATCTGGGAGCATATTAGTATTTACTTTATACATTATTTGAACAGTTTTATAGTCCACAAGGTCATTGAATTTTAAGGTCTGTAGGTTTATGAAAAATTTGTTTGTTGACTTTCGGTAATCAGCCCTGTTGATTATCCTTATTGCTCTCTTTTGTAATATGAAAATAGGTTTTGTAATTGTTTTATACGCATGCCCCCAGACCTCTATGCAATAGGTAATGTATGGCTCAACAAATGTTCGGTACAATAAATGTAATGAGTATTTGTTGAGGATGTATTTTGTTTTATTTAATATTGTAATAGATTTTGATATTTTGTTCTTCATATGATTTATATGTGGTTTCCAGCTTAGTTTGTCATCCATAATAACTCCTAAAAATGTATTTATATTAACTCTTTCTATTTCAATATTATTTATCCTAATTAGTGTTTGATCTAACTTTTTGCGGTATCCAAATACTATATATTTAGTTTTATTTAAGTTAAGTGAGAGTTTATTAATGTCAAACCATCTTTTTATCGTTCCAAGTTCTCTCTCCACTGGGTCCAGAAGGTGCCTCAGATCTTTACCAGAGCAAAGTAAAAGTGTGTCATCAGCAAACAAAACAAAATGTAATAGCTTGGACACATTACAGATATCATTAATGTACATAATAAATAATTTTGGACCCAGCACAGAACCTTGTGGGACCCCACATGTAATCCTCAGCAAGTCAGATTTTTCATCATTTAATTGCACATATTGCTTCTTCATTAATAAATTATGATCAATGGTGTCAAATGCTTTTTGTAAGTCCATGAAAACACCTACTGTGTATTCCTTTTTGTCTATTGCTGACAATATTTTTTCTGTAAGTTCCATTACAGCCATTGTGGTGGATCGATGTGATCTGAACCCATATTGATGTTCACTTAGTAAGTTTTGTGTTTCTATGAAATGATCGAGTCTATGGATAAATAGTTTTTCTAAAATCTTTGAAAACTGTGGAAGTAGAGAAATTGGTCTGTAGCTAGAAATTTGATGTTTATTTCCATCTTTGTATATTGGAATGGCTTTTGCTATTTTCATTTGGTTGGGGAATATAGCGGTTTGGAATGACTGGTTGCAGATATGGGTCAGAGGTCTAGCTATACTTTCTATAATATATTTTACTAATGCCATATCAACATCAATACAGTCAGTGGATTTTTTATTCTTAAATTTTTTTACCACATCAATTAGTTCCCTCTCAGTTATCTTCTTGAGAAAGATGGTATTTGGGTTTATGTTAATAGTGCTTTCGTCTACATCATTTTTTACTACTGGGTTCACAATTTCCTTGGCTAAATTATAACCAACATTCACAAAATAGTTGTTAAAATCATTTACAATCTCCCTTGTTTTGGTTGTGATTGATTGATTTTTTTTAATAAAATAATTTGGGTAATTTGATTTTCCTATACCTTTATTAATTATACTGTTAAGCACTTTCCATATACCCTGTGTATTATTTTTGTGCTCTTCTAGTTGTTTGTGGTAATAATCCTTTTTATTGAATCTCATTATACTTGTTAATTTATTTTTGTATTTTTTATATTTATTTTCAGCTTCCTTTGTTCTCAATTTTAAAAACTGTTTATAAAGTAAGTTTTTCTTTTTACAAGCATTTTCTAGCCCCCTCGTAATCCAGGGCTTGTCATCATATTTCTTCTTCTTTTTTGTTCTTATGGGACAGTGTTTATCATATAAGGTGGTAAAAACAGACAGAAATTCGTCATATGCTTTGTTTGGATCTTTATTTATATAAATGTCTGTCCATCTTTGCTCCCCTAAGTCCCCTTTAAGAGCTTCTATGGCTTCAGGTGTTCTATACCGAATCTTCTTGTGAGAATCAGGATTTGTCTGGGTTTGAATCTCATATGAATACTGCACCGTTGTAAAAACAGGAAGATGGTCACTTATATCATTAAGAAGCAGTCAACTTACTATTCTTTGCTCAATTGTATTGGTAAAGATGTTATCTATTAATGTTGCACTGTCAGTTGTTATTCTAGTTGGTTTTAAGATGGTAGGGAATAAGTTTACACAGTACAATGTGTCAATAAAATTCTTTGTCTTGCTGTGATCATGTGAGTTTAACAGATCTATGTTAAAGTCTCCACAAACAAAAATCGTTTATTTATCATTCATCTTATCATACATATCAATAATTATATCTTTAAATGACTCAATACAGGATCCTGGTGTTCTATAGATGCAACTTATTATTATATTCTTGGTTTTATCCATGTCTACTTCTACTGTGACACATTCCATAATATTTTCTATTTGTACTGACATACTCTCTATTTTTTTACATTTTAAATCACAATTTACATATAGTGCCACTCCTCCTCCTTTCTTTTTCACTCTGTTGGTGGTAAATAGCTCATAGCCCTCCAGGTTAACATCAACTTCCTTCTCATTGTCCAATC
Organism: Pagrus pagrus; assembly: GCF_965226575.1. NCBI lineage: Eukaryota > Metazoa > Chordata > Actinopteri > Spariformes > Sparidae > Pagrus > Pagrus pagrus. The sequence goes on along the minus strand of NC_140190.1, from coordinate 31,447,268 downwards.
AAGTTTCTGATATTGCAATCACATTAAAGGTGGGGAATTTTTTTTACGTAGTCCTTAATTTTAGAGAAATTTCTATTCAAACTTCTGCTGTTGAAGTGTATTACTGAAAATCTTTTGTCCATTATTTTCTTTCTTATAAATTTTTCATCTGTATAGTACTCACAGTTGCAGTTGATGTTGTTGTAGTGGTGATTTTCTGGGTCAATTTGAATTTTCATTTGTTTCTTGAGAGCCCTGGCTTGCCTAGCAATGTCTGAATTTTTCTTAGTCAGATGTTCGTTAAGATATACATCAGTTCCTCTCAGTTTTTTGGCCTGTTGCAACAAGTTGTTCTCAACTTTCCTATTTACGAACTGGATAACAATAGCTGGTTTGGCCTTGTCTTTTCTTGGAAGTGCATGGCAGGCTGAAATAGCATTGCTATCAATATCAATGTCTTTGGATGCAAAGAACTTGAATACCTGTTGCTCCAAGGAGTGTATTTCTCCCTGTGTGTCTTCCTCGCCGCTGTGGCCACTGGCTCCAGCTGTAACTCTGGCATATGAGCGGTGTTTGGTGTTGAGCCCACTCACAATCACGTCATCCATCCTTGTATATTGTTCCAGATCATCCACTCGTCTTTCTAAGAAGCTTATTTTCTCTTCTTTTTCCCTAATCATTTTCTTTAATTCACGCACTTCTTTCATTAATCCAAGCAGTTGTGTTTGCTGTTTTGCCACTTTAAAAATTTCATCTGACATGAAATTTAGAGATTGCTTAATCTCTTCCATTTCCTCACTAAACCCTGGTGGCTTTTTTGGAGGCATTCTGGGCCTGGTGGTGTTGGTGGCTGCTCCTGGGCCTGGTGGTGGCTGCTGCCGGGGCCTTGGGATGGTAGCTGCTCCTGGGCCTGATCGTGGTAGCTGCTCCTGGGCCTGGTGTGGTCGCTGCTCCTGGGCATGGTGTGGTCGCTGCTCCTGGGCCTGGTGGTGGTAGCTGCTCATGGGCCTGATGGTGGCTGCTGCCGGGGCCTGGTGATGGTAGCTGCTCCTGGGCCTGGTGGTGGCTGCTGCTGGGGCCTGGTGGTGGTAGCTGCTCCTGGGCCTGGTGGTGGCTGCTGCCGGGGCCTGGTGGTGGTAGCTGCTCCTGGGCCTGGTGGTGGTTGCTGCTGCCAAAACCTAGTAGTGGTTGCAAGTTAGGCCTGGTGCTGCCAGGGCTGTGGACTGGGCTGTTGTTATGGCAGTCAGGCCTAAGTCTGAATCCACCAAAAATCTCCTCTTAAATTGTCAATCCACTACCGCAAGTTAACCGAAGTCCATTTTCAACCACAAACAATATCCACAAATGATGAATTAGTACCAGTATAGCAACTGGTTTTACTGATTTTACCCCTGCTGCTCACTTCTGCTGCTCACTGTGCCTCTGCAGCCTCCTCCACCCCTGCTGCCCCTCGTGCCTCTGCAGGCTCCTCCACCCCTGCTGCCGCTCGTGCCTCTGCAGCCTTCTCCACCCCTGCTGCCCCTCGTGTCTCTGCAGCCACCCATGCCCCTGCTGCTGCCAGCGGGTCTCCATCCTCCAGTGTCTATGCAGCCAGCAAAACCTCCTACCCAGCAATCTTTACTCTTCCTAATAGCAGCAATCTAAAAGTATTCAAATCAAGGCCCCAGAAAACCACATGTACATTTTGTAATTTGATTGTACCATAAAAGTACACATTCAAAGACCTCACACATCATCAAGTGTTGAAATAACATGAAGTCACCATCTTCCATCCCGATGCATAGACAGAAAGACTGGGATATTCGCTGTCCAAAGAACCTTTTCTGGGCCGATTGCACCAATTCACGTCCAAAAATGTACATGGGGAGACAAACATAAAGTATTATGTGAGGTGGAGCAATGCAGACGGGCGGGGGAGTTCACAAGAAGAAGTGGCGTAATGGGATTTCAGTGCATGCATCTGAAATCCATATCTTTTTGTCCCATGTCATCAGAATCCTACATAACCCTTGAAGAAGAAGTCCTGACAGATATGGTTGAAAAAAGATGGATTTCCAGAAACACAAAAAAGGTCTGTCTCGCCCAAAAACAAGTAGCTGAGTCCAAGGGATGTCCTCTCAGTGAAGAGATCAGACTAGAAAATGGAGCATCCAAACTGTATGTGTCTGTCAAAGACATAGCACGTCCCACTACTCTCGGTTAGGGAGAAATACTTGGCACTGCCCTTGTACGAAACAAAAGAACACATGTCAACTTAAGTCTATAGCGAAATGGCATTTCAACCAGATGCATCCAGAACTTTTTCGAAAAGTCAGAACAACAGATTCTGATGTGTTTGATGTTTTTGAAAAAGATGGACACAGCACTGGGCATGATGCAACATCTGTTTATCCACCTGAAGGAAATGGTCTGATGGGAATGGTTCTTTATTTGCTGAAGAACAAGAAATTACCAACATTGTTGCCAAAAGATGTCAGTTCTCCACCAAACAGAGACACTTTGCCAAAGCACCTAATCCCCCAGGAAATGTTTTGTGCGGTGTGTCCTGGAAAGATACCTCTTTCAGAACCAATCTTGGTATCGCAGAAAGCCAAGATTGTCATGTTCACAGGCGTAGCAGAAGGTCTGTATTTTTAAGAAAAACATAATATTTGCAAAATCAAGTATATGAAATATCAAGAGGATGTTTCTTGCATCTAGTGAAATTGTGAAACATTAGACTCGCCTTACTACATTTTGTTATTCTAACACAATACTGTATTAGTTTTCTTTCTTACAGATGTGTCCACATATTGCAAGAGGTGTGGGATATGTGGGGCATTCTACCGGTCAGTGGACTGAGGGGCTGCACAACTTTGATGACCACATACTACTAACGTTGCATCTTTGCCTCTTCTTGAGACAGTCTGTGCAGGTATTCTTCATTTATTTAGTTTGACTTTCTATGTCCTGTTTAAATTAACTTATAACTTATCTACTTGTTGTTTACCATGTTAAGGCCAATTAATACTACTGCGGAAAGTGCTGCACACGGACACGGAGAGCCCTCTCCGTCGCCGGAGAGCCTGTCGGAGACTCTCTCCGTACTCTCCGGTCGCATTAATTACTTTTTAAGTGTCTGTCACTCCATTGAGGGGAAACGGAGACGGCAAGGGCTGTGATTGGTCCTCTAAAAACATCATCTCTTTCGGAAGAGTTTGACAGGTTCGCATTCAAGACGAGAATGAATCAGATCGAAGAACGCCTAGCCGAAGAAATTAGAAAATACGAGAACCTTTATGTAACCTCCTTAAAGACATACAAGGACGCTTGTATCGGGGGGGGATTGCATTGCATCATACTGCAGTTGGAAGGGCTTTGGACACCCTTGAACAGACAAACAAGAAGAAGTATCCAAACCATGACTCAATTCTACATGGTTATCTACACTTTGAGGGAATGACAGCTCAGGACTTCAACTACTCATGCGTAAATTGTGGGGTCCATCCGCCTGTTGTGATAATGGATCTACACAAGAAGGGTGTTTTTAGTATGCCAGGTAAGTTTTGTTCCTTTCTTTTGACATTACCAATACAATAACATACTGTAACACTGATTTCAAGAAAAATTACTTACCATCTGTCTTAAGGTGCGTTCACACTGGACCTTTTATTTTTGTCGCTGTCGCTCGTGTCGCTCCAAAAAAGTCGCTCTGTTGCTCAGCTGCAGTCGCTCGTCGGCACAATTCAACAGATCGCTCTGATAACGTCATTCAAGCGATTCCAGTGAATTTCACGTCGCTCAGAGGCGCTCATTTCCTCCCATTTTCAACGGTATAAGCGGCTGACAACGGCCCAGTTTGACGAGCTGTTGGCGAGAATCGGAGGCAGGATTGCCCGGTTGGACACCAACTTCAGGTGCTCCATCCCAGCTGAGGAGCACCTGGCCATTTGTCTCCGGTGTGTGTGTGTGTGTCAACGTAAAGCCGGCTTTGCTCTTCCAGACCGGCGGAGTTGTATTACGTTTCCATGGTTTCAGTAGTTGTCATAGTTACACATAGATTACGGCAGCCAATCAGCGCTGAGCGACAAGCGTCTGACGGCCAGAGACTTGGGGTTTCTCATCTCGAGCGACAGAGCTATTGAGCGTTTTTTCGCTCCGTCGCTCGGACGCTGTCGCTCAGAGCCCCAGCGACATTTCGCCTGAGCGATTAACCGCTCAGTCGCTCGTTTGCATTGACTTAATATATAAACTTGTCGCCAGCGACAAAAATAAGAGGTCCGGTGTGAACGCACCTTTACAGTGAGTGACATTGAAGATCCCTCACCTGAGTTTGATGGACATGTTGGTGTTGAGGCATTCTAGAACTCTTGAAAAATAAATTGTTTGCAGAGGGTTTTTAAAAAGTAAGTTGTAGCCCACCCATTCTTGAGAATTGGGACAAATCATGTCCTACCAAAAAAACTTAAAATTATTAATCATCAACACACTAATTCCATTTATTTTTTGGTGAAAATTGCCTTTTAAAGGATTTATATATATGAAATAAATATGATTTATAAAATGTATTGGTGTGCTTTTTTTTTTTAACTTCTAAACTTGCCGTGCCAGAAAACACTGTTGTCCCAGACAAGAATTCACAACTTCAAACGATTAAAAAATGTGTTAAGTCTTCAAAATCTAAAAATAACAACACCTACTGATAACATAGATGTCAAATGTATTATTATAATCATCTTTGTTTAAAAATATATTTTTTGTTAAAAAAATGTTGGCCCTTTAAAGTTGTGTCCCAGATCTTTGTCAACTCCGTCAGATTTCTACAAAAGCATAATTTAATCAGGGATAAAAACGGTCAGCTATATCCTAAGGACCCCTGTTTCACTTCCTGGTTTCCAACAAAGGCGGGAATGCTGTCAGATATTGCATCTTATGGAGTTGACATCTATGCTGATGGAGGTGACATAACTCTCAGTTCTCTTTAATAATTGATTAATGTGTTTGAAATCAGTACTTTATTTTCAATTAAATTATTTAAATACCATTACTACACTAATCAAGTGTTTTAACGGATGCATATCAATGACTAAGAAGGCTATTTACTTCAAAATGTTTCAGGTACAAATGGCTAAACACAACCTCTCATTAGAGGCGAAGAGGGCCAGAAACAGAGAGTATCAGGGAAAGAGAAGGGAGAGGATAAATAATCAGCCAGACAGAAAGGCAGAAGAACAACAAAGGGAGAGAGAAAGATGGAGAAAAAATGTTGTGGAGGGGAAAATAAAACAAGTAGGAGACATGACTGAGCAAGCAAGGAGATTAAAGAGGAGGAGATGGAAAAGTTCTCAGAGGAGGTCAAGAAAGCACAGAGAAGACTTTCACACACTGCAGATAGCAGACACACCACCAGGTCGTCCACTAGATGAGGGCCTTGATGAGCCAGATGTTAGTCCCTTGCAGGAGAGAGGGCCATGAAAAGACACAAGAGAAGGCGCTTAAGAGAAATCGAGTCTTTATAAAACAAGCTGCTGAGATTGAAGAGAGAGAGGGATCGTCTTAAAAAAAAGTGAAACGAGCAAAGCATGCATCCGAATGTGTCATAACCTCTCCACAAACCATGACTGAGAAGATGATTAGCGGAAGTCACTTGAGAAATCCCTCAATTAAGAGGACCCTTCTTTTCCACCATGCTTTGGTAAATGAGCTCTCCGCAAGCAAACACAAAACTCCACCCAGGAAACAAGCATTGACCTTAAAGGGAAAAATTCTGAAAAAATACCGCATTCTCCACAAGATCCAACAGTTTGGAATATCTTATAAATCTCTGAACAAAAAACAAACCAAGGCAAAAAAAGCAAGATACCTCCAAGTCATCACCAAAGACGTTCAAGACTTCTTCCACAATTCTGCCCGGATTACAACAGACAAACAAGACACCATAACAAGGAACAAAGTAAAGCGTCAGAGGATGATCTTGATGGACACCATGATAAACCTACACAAGGAATTCACCACAAGCAACCCTACAGTAAAACTCAGCTACTCATCCTTTTGTGCATTAAGGCCCTTTCATATTACTGCACCAAAACCCTCTGACCGCAAAACATGCCTATGCAAACTTCATGAGAATGCAGCTTTAATGTTGGAGGTGCTGAAATCATCGGGGGTTGTGGATTCAGCAAAACTGGAGGATAGTTTTAAATTGGTGTGCTGCACACCAGCAACTGAGTCCTGCCTCCTTCGAAAATGTACACGCTGTGTAAACAAGCAGACATTGCTGCTCCCAGAACATGAAGCAACTAATGTCCACTGGAGACAATGGGAAAGAGTGGGACAATCAACAGCAGATGAAACATACACCTCAACAATAATGATAACTCATAAAGGCAAGCTCTCAGAGCTCGTACAGTTACACGAGGAAAAACTCAAAAGCGAAACCACAGCACATGTGTGTCTTGTCCGGAACCAGTCACAAGAATACCGCAACCTGATTCAAATGTGCAAAGAGAACGAGGTCATCGTACACATTGATTTTTCAGAGGCATGGAAGTGCAAGTACCATGCTGAAGTCCAGGCATGCCATTTCAGACAGAACTTACCTCTGTTAAATTTACATACTGGTATGTATTACACAAAGGAAGCAAAGTCAGGATTCTGCACAATCTCTGAATCTAAACACCAAGATGCTGCATCCATTTGTGCCTACATGGATCCTGTACTGAGAGAGATACAGAGGGCACATCCATCAGTTGATACAGTACATATCTTGTCAGACGGTCCAAGCAAGCAATATAAGAATAAGAAAAAATTCTTCCTCCTCAGTGACATTCCTCTGAAATTGGGGTTTAAAAGGGCAACGTGGAACTTTTTTCCAACTTCACACGGAAAGGGCGCTCCAGATGGAATTGGGGGGGCAGTGAAGAGCGCAGCTGACAGTCTGGTTTTAAGAGGACATGACAATGTCAATGCCAAGCAGTTCCATGACAAGGTTTCCAACAGCCTTAACAATGTACTACTCTACCTCACTGATGGACAAGAAATGGAGAGGTTCGACAAAGTCCTTCCTCCTACCCTGAAACCTTTGCCTGCAACAAGAAGGATTCACCAGGTCATCCCAGATCAAAAGAGTCTCTGTTACAGAGAATTGACATGTTTCTGCAGTGAACCAAGAATGTGTCACTGTTTCAGTCCAGTTTGTTTTGCTTTCGGCACTGAGAAAGGCAGCATGAATAACCAGAGATATTCTGCAGCTCCCAAAGAAAATGTGTTAAGACCTTTAGCACAACTTCTGGTGAAAATGGAAGAAGAGTCACCATCAGGCCCTGAGGGCACATCCACAGGAATAACCGCTGGGAGTATTAAACCTGGGGACTGGATGGCAGTAGTTTATGATGAGCACTGGTGGTTGGCCAGAGCTGTTTCTGTGGATGGTGAAAACCAGGATGTGAGAGTGGAATTCCTGCATCCCCATGGCCCCAATGAGAAATTCACACCTCAACATGGCAGGGGAGATGAATGCCTTTGCCCAGTTAAAGATGTTCTGGTTAAACTGGTGGGAAATGCAGCTCCTATGCGTCTCAGTCGAACAAGGGAAATATATAGCATTTCTCCAGATGTAATGGACTTCATAGAATGTGAACACATTAGCCGTCTGCTTCCCAGTGACTAAACAGCAACAGTTTTGTTACACAGGCCAATGTCCAATTTCAATGTCAGATATGGCAGATATGTTTCTTTATTTCTGAGCCACAAATCTTTCAAGAAATGGCATTGTCTTGCTAAAATGTACACAATTTCAAATGTCATTACAAAGTCTAAATCATATAATTTGGATGGAGGGCTTCTTAAATTATGATAGTCAAATGTTCCATTTATGGTTACTACTGCAGAAAAACACAGATACTATCCCCATTCAATTTTCTGACCTATACATGTCCTTACATTTTTGTATTGCAATATTAAATTTAGATATATCGTCCCATCCCTAGTTGTAATAAATGGTGGCTGTTTAATTCAGGGGAAAATAGGTTTTTCACAGTTATTGTTATTTAGTTTGAAAGTTGATCAGTTTGGTTACAAAGTTTCTCAATCTTCTCAGATTTTTTTAAGGTATTGATGAATTAGCTGATTTCAAGTCAAAATCTGAAACAATCAAAAAGAGAATATTCATGTTTGGAATGGCTTTCTGTGTGCTTCCAGGTTTTTAAGATTTGTGTACTATTGTGTTTCATGTGACGTCAACTCCGTCAGTTGGCTGTCAACTCCGTCATAGAGAAGTCACCTCCGTCAGACGGACTTTTTCTGTGATATTCATGAAATATATGTTCATAATGGTTTATAAAATGAGTTCATGTCAATAAAAAATGTCTTTGGTACACCTAATGTGTGTTCTTTGTGTTATAAATTATATTATATGTTGTTTATCACAAAGACAAATGACATTATCAACAAAAAATGTAAGTGGGCAACATTATAATGGTATTTATTTCTTGAATAAAAAGATATTAACCTTTTTGATTATACAGCTAATTATATCATCTTGCATTTAATACAACACAAATCTTTAAACATTTCCTTATTGTTTAATATTATAATACTATGACTTTTTGTGTGTCTGACGGAGTTGACAAAGTCCTCAGCTGCAAAAAAAGCTATTTAAGAAAAAATTAAATCACTGGGTGGTTGGCCCGTTACAAAGTTTAATAGCCAAGACTTTGATCTTTTAAAATATATCTTCCAAGCATGATTGAAGGTTAAAAAAATAAAAAAATAAAAAATAAGGTTTTGTCCCAATTCTCAAGAATGGGTGAGCCCTGATTGGCTATATGAAGTGAGTATTCTGCAGAAATATTAAAAGAAGTGTTCATAAACTCTTATCAGTCTATTGTATCTTGTAACAATGTACATGTACACTTGCATCTGTGCTCTTGTGTTTGCCACATGTTTGTAACAAAACCCATTGTTTGACTATGAAGGTAATCGGGAGGGAATCCCTGTAAAGTCTCTCCTTCCTATGATAAATGGGCGCCATGGATTGGGCCTCATACTAGAGCTGGGAAAATACTACTCAATACAGAGTGTGCCAAACTTGCAGCCAAAAAGTCTGTAGCAGAACAAGCTGACATTGAAATATCAGAACAACGGCTGTCAAGTGAACTAATGAACTTGAAGGTGAATTATAACATTTTCTTTACATGTGATAGCTATACACAGATTAATTGTTAAATCATTGAGATTTTTAGAAAACAACTCTTGGCATTTCCTTATAGCTTTTGTTACTGTGTTCACATAGGTTGATGCTTTGAGGAAACTTGTTCGTGAGTGTGGTGTTGATTCAAAGGGATCCAAAATGGACCTCCTCTTGCGTTTGAGGGACAAGATGAAAACCAGGAGCACCTACGACAAAGTGTTTCAAAAAGTTTGGGGAGCATCAGGTAAACATTTGATGTAAATACTGTTTCATCATCTATCTGTGCGCACGTAGCACATTTTACGAACATGTGATGTTTAAGCATACTCTATGACACATGCCAATGTTTTTTTTTCCCCATTTGAAGGTGGCTGGGCAGTCATCATGTGCCCTTGTGGCATTGTGAACTCTGTTAAATTCAACTTAAGAGCTGAGAGCCCAAGAGACTACACAGACATGTTGCTATCCTTTAAACATTTCCCAAACATTGTAATATATGATTTTGCACGAGGATTAGTGACCCACACCAAACTACAGGAGCCAGAGAGACTGCCCTTCAGCCCACATGAAGGAATACTGGCAACAGCTACACCAGAGAACATTTCATGTGCCAAGAATGGGAAACAACAGATCAGTTTGCCGTGGTTGCAGCTGAAAAAAGACCCACCCGATCTTAATGGCCATCCTGAAACAGGCTCCGCAGATCACTACGCACTATACAACACTTTTCATCAATTCAACACAAAAGATGAAAAGGATTCCCTGAGACGCATTGGATTAGTACCAGAACTATGTGGGTGGGTCAATTCCCAGACAGTGGAGCAGCTATTCTCTGGAATGTGCAAAAACGACTACTTCATGAACTGACTTTCCCCATCAAGCCATGTATTCCTGATGCGCAACCTCTTACACCACCATAATGAGAGACTTAACCAGCAGGCCCTCGAGGGATTGAAGAAAGCTTTTAATGGAAATGTCACCCTTGACTCAGATGGAAAAGCCATTCTCAGTATATACCTAATAATCTCTGATTTTGATACAATTCAAAATTATTTTTTGATCAATTTTTGCGATGTCGAGAACTTCCAAGTCACAAGGAGCACAGGAATACCAAGGTATTGCTTTGATTTTTGGAAGCCACACAGTTTGAATACTCTTTTGTGCACTGTAAAATAAGTTATGTGGTTGATGAACACTGTCTTGCAGCAAAGGGGGAGGACAGCCTTGGCTGTGGATTGTATTGTGAGGCTATAACACAGACCTGCAACCTCAGACCATGTCGAACCTCCTGGACATTAGGAGACCACCCAGAGCAACAACAACTGGTATGTTCATCACAAACAACTGTGTCTAAGGAATCTACCAATGCAGGACCAATACAGCCTACTGGAAATCAAAGAGAAAGATAGCAGATAAAGGGGACAGATCTGCATTGAAATGGATAAAGAATATCCATTACATAACAACAAATGACCCCAAAAATGTGCTAATTATCAGTGCTCACTGGCCTAAATAGTCAAGTTATGCTATGATAGTTTATCAGAAGCCTATTCACTGTGTGTCAATCCTGTCTTTGGATCACATATTTCTTGTGTTAATTTTGAATGTATTCTTTTTCAGGGGATATCTGTTCATGTTGTTGACCTGCATATACCCCCAACATGGCTACCACCATTCAACTGCGACCCTTCATGGTCTTTGCCCGTAAGTATATTTTGCCATTTATAAAAAGATAACAGAAATGGATATGTAAATGTGCTTTTTGTTTAGGTAAACTCACAAGAAATGGATGCCATTGTCATTCCTCTTTGGGTTCCTGGGCATTTCCTATTGTGTGTAAGTTCACTATTGTGTATTTAAGCTTATATTCGTGAAGTTGTTCATTGTAACATGGTCAAGAACTGTCCTCCACCGGCTCACTCAGGGCTTTCCTTTGCTTAATGGCACAGTAGTGTTGTGTTCCGCTGTAGTATTGAAATAGAAATTATTGTTATTACTGTAACTTCACGTTGATATGAAATGTATGTACAAAAATAATTTGCTGTCATTTTTCCCCCTCTTTTAGTCCTACCCTTCATCTCACCCTCCAACACAGAAAAGATAAAAAGATGGCTGCTGTGGCCTGATCGTCTGTGGCTGGTGTCAGATTGTCTCAGCAAATGGCCCGATTCTAACTAATCTGAGTGGATGATTTACTCCTATTTTGAACAGAAAAAGGTCAGTAATCCAGTGAACTGAGAAGTGTTGAAATTAAGTGTCTCTGCAAACAATCTGGGACGCCAATGAACGCAACAAAGGTGAACTGATGACCCACTTTGCCCCAAAATTGAGTCAATTCATAGTGGTCTTGACAAAATACAAGTCTCTTTATCCTCACTGGGTGACCATGTGTCTGAGCTTGAACAAAGAGTGAGCTCAAATGAGGATAACCTCGAGGATACCTGAAAGATAAAGTTGATGACGGGAGAATGGAAGCCGCTCCTCAAATCTTCGTTTCCTCTATGTCCCTGAGCAAAGTGAGAGTAGGGATATGATGACGTTCCCGAATCAACTTATTCCACAGCTTTTGGGCAAAGAGAACTTCTCCGCAGCGCTCATTATTGAAGGGGCGCACCGTTCTCCCTCCTTCAGCTCCAGCTCACGATCCTCTCCTCGGCCCATTCTTGTGAAGTTCTTAAATTTCCAGGATGAAGTGAGAATCCTACATCTTTCACAGGAGAAAGGAGAGCTCACCTTTTTGGGAGCTCAAATCCACATCTATCCGACTTCAGCGCTGCTCTGATCAATAAACACCGACAGTTTGATACTGTCAAAAAGAAACTTCGTGCTGCTGACATCAGGTACTCTCTTCGCTACCCCTGTACGCTTAGAGTGATTGTGGATGGAAAGCCAAAGCTCTTCAGAAGTGCCGAGGACGCAGAGACTTTCTTCAGCGATTCCACCATGGATAGATCCATGGATTTCACCAGTCCGTCTCCATGACAGCTCTGTGAGTAACTCATCCCGCTAATGTTGGCAGCTAATATCCAATCTTTGTCTGCAAACTTTCTCTCTTGGATCTCCCCACACAACCGGAACATTGTTGAGTCATTACTCTTCCTTGGTGCCTCATGCCCTTGCATGACAAACCAACTGGCATAACTTAAAAGAGCATGGTAAATACCGTGGTAACAGAACAAAACACAAGTCACAAATAATGCTCGGCACATCAATAAATCAATAAAACGTTGAGTAGGCTAGACTACTGCTGGTGGTTGACTGTGGTATAGGTGATAGGAACCTGACTGGTAAAGGCTAAAAATGCCTTCAGTTTTGTAATAAAATTTAAATATCTAAACAATAAACATGAAACAATAATGTTTAAGGCCAAAATGTGATTTTTATATCATTTAATTTGAATGTCAAGCCCCCAAGGTGTCTGTCCGGAAAAATTCTGGCCCTCCGACAAATATAGTTGGTGACCCCTGCTCTAAAGACTTTTAACCTAAACATTCGGAGTCTCAAAAATGTATTTATTAAAGCTCTGGTCTACGATTTGAAAGGTTTGAAAAAAGCATTCCCCCCCACACACACACCCCTCCCCTCTGTACTCCTTAATCTCCTCCCCTCCGAAGTCGTATCGCTCTCCGCTTGGAGCCTCCCATGACACGCACACCCCCTCCAGGAACAACAAACTGGGTAACGAGTAACGATGTCAGATTCACAGGTGAAGTTATTACAATGCATGTTGAAAGTAACGTAAATCATGTAAGTCATTACAATGTCTAAGCTCCACAGCCAAGTTGGCATAACGTCATTGGCATGTTACAGCTACGTAACAGCTACGTAATAAGTTACTATTTATTCAACAGCTAAGTTAACTCTGGTACTGGGATAACAAGGAGAAAGCTAACAAGAGACCAAGAGACTAACAGATGCTGCCGTTAGCTTTAATCATAACGATCGCTTTCACATTGTGGCTGAAAACTAAACCTGCTTGGGCCTCGGACCAGCTGTGTCCCAGCTGTTGTCTGAGTAGCACCATGACCACGACACAAACATGCCCCGTAAACCGTAATCTCTTGTTTATGACAGATAAGACACACAAATACACACATCGTAACGTGAATATGATAATCCATCATACTGATTTAGCAAAGGCTTCGTTGAAAACAAATGGACAAGACCGGGAGGAGGGTTAGCAAAACAGTTGAGTAGTGACCGGGCGAGAGGTTGTTATGGAGAAATAAATCTGGACAGGATGAGTGAAACCCCAACGTGAAGCGGAGGGTTTCATTTACTTTTCACTTGGTGCTTCATTTAGCTGCCACGAGCAAATAAATAGGCTGATTTGGTGTAAACATGTTAGCAATGTTAGTTTGTTGTTAGTTTACAATGCTAACATAGAGGCTAACGTCTCCGTAGAACAAGTAAACAAGTGTTGACAATACTGCAGAGACAGAAATTGTCTCGACACCGTCTAATAACACAGAAACAAACTAACGGCAGCTTTCACAGTCATAAGCCAGCATCGGCATTAAAGTTACCTGTGTCACAACATCCACAATAAAGACGAAGGTTACCTGCTCAACAGAAACGGCGCTGTATCAGCATCGGGTCCATCTCTTCACAGACCTTTCGCCAACGTTCAAATGATGACCCGATGTTTATTCGGTTTTGAGCCCTCTTTGTTTCACATCTCCGCTTTGTGTCTTTTCAGTGACAGACTTTCTTTCTTTGACTCTTTGTTGGTGGGGCAAGCAGAGGCCGCTGAACTGCTCAGGGCAAAACAAACCTCTTGTCCGCTTCTAGTTTCAAATGCGGAAGTGGGTCGGGACCAGACGTGAGCAGGAGCAGGAGAGTGAGCGAGGGGATTTTCAGTTTTGCAGGCGCTAGAGAGAGTTGATTTATTTGGTTCCTTTTGCTCTTTGTCGCATTGAGTAGGTCGCACTATTGGGCCATAACCACCATCTAAATAATGTTAATAATAATGATAAATCTTTCAAATCATAGACCATAGCTTTAATAGCCTGGGTTACTCTTCATAAACCAAACATCATTACTATTTCTGAGACATGGCTCCATGATAACATCAAAGATGACAGGTATATTTGGTGCAAAAGTCCTGAGCAGTTGGTGGCAGTGAATTTGTATCTGTATAAAAAGAGTCACACATGTGTATCAGTAAAGTCTCAGAGAAGGAGTTGCGCACCTGTAAAACTTTTTTGTGTCCCACAAATGCAACTCAACAGTTACACCTTCTCAAATTCTTCATTACAAGTGCACAAATCCTCTGTTACAAATCACAAATTAAGAAATTCCTGCTCTCACACGTTTTGCTCCAACACGTGCACGCCTGTATCAAAGAATGTGAAGATTGAACATCTGTAAATCAGTATGTGAGTTTGTGTAATGAGAGTTGCACACCTGTAGAATTCTTTCTCACAAATATAAATTTTTTTCTTGGATATTTTTTCAGCACACACACAAATCAGTAACTACAACTGCTTGACTCTGCTGCCACGGGTCACGAGTCAGTAACTACAACTGCTTGAATCTGCTGCTACGGGTCACAAATGCCGCTTTCCTCTTTCAAATCCCACGTCCCCCGCGCTCTGACTTCTGCACCAAATATCTCAGCGTAGTTGGGGCAAAAGTGATTTGTGTACCTGCAAGCGCGATTCGTATCTGTAGAGAATGGGGCGGGCTTTGTTCGGGGATCAGAGAACCCCAATTTGCCAGTTCTTCTTCTTCTTTGAGTCGTAATGGTGGTAGGCAAAGTTGCTTATACGCCATTGCTGCCAGCTATTGGACTGGAGCGTGGAGCCGACCGTGGCATCTTAACAGCAAAGCATCCCGCCTAGCCATCAGCCAGAGCTGCTGTCACATCTTGAATAGACCGCCTGACTCAGCGGAGGAGTTGGCGTCTAATTTTTAAGCAGGGCTCTACAGCGAGCATTTCACTCGCATTTGCCCCTAAAAAAGCTGGAAAATTATTTCGCCGCACAGTTTTTAACACATCAAACCGATTGGAAATCGGTCGAAGATTAAGCGAATAATTGTTTTCTTGACATTGCTTAGCGCCTCTTACCCATACCTGTACATGCACTGACGGCTCTGCTGGGCCTGCTCAAAAATGGCGGCTCTTTAGGCGTCAGTGTATATTATACCTATGGCTCCCCCCACCAGTTTGTCATATAGTATTGAAAGTCTTGTACCAAGGCTAGTGGTGCCTGAACCCAGCACAGAATGTGTAAGCTATGCTAATTTATACCTCTGTCATTATTGTATTTTTCCAGGAGGTGATGCAAGTGCAAGAAGTCTATTCAACACAAGTCAATTTTCACAAGACTGAAGGTGTCTCTGTTTAACTGGATGAAATGTGTGTACAGGTTTGACTAATAATACATTTATTTTGTTTGGTGTTTGGATGTCTGTAGCCCACTAAGCTCCTGTTGTCACAATACTGAGATTTCTAACTTTGGCAATATTTGTCTATATTTCGAATGCTGTTGACAATACTTCACTAAATAAATCAGTGGCAGGTTACCTTTAAGAAAGCCTAAATTAATTTATGGCCTTTACTGTACATTAGTCATTGGGTTTTGACTGAAATTATTTCATACTATTTCAAGGTTTTCTCAAGGACTGAGGTTGCGCCAGGTTGATTTCATGATGGACAATGTTGCTGGGTCCTCAAGAACCCTTTCAAGAATGGCAAAGCAACTGAGGGAGGTCTGTGTGACAGCGATGGAGAGGCTGCGTCAGAGAGAAGGACAGAGAATTGGGGGAGGGAGGCATTTCATGGTGATAGATGAGAGTCACTTCAGACATAAAAGAAAGGTAACTTTTTATATTAACTGCTACAAATTGTTAAGCTGCTAATTATGACTTAGTCTTGTGCCCGACGTTCAGGTCAAGACTGGACGAGATTTGAATGTCTGGGGAAGTTTGTGCAGGATTTTGTAATAGTGCTACCGCTGGCTGCGAGCAGCTTCCATGAAAAGGTAAAATAAGATTTTTCTTTTTCCTGCTCCTTTCTGAAAATAGATGCAATTGTTTGCTATTTCCTTTGGTACAATTTGAATGTTTCCATGGGCAGAACAAGCAAATGAAATTAAATGAAAATCTGTGTTAGTCTGTCGTCCTCAACCAATGGCTGGTTAGCTCTGCTTTGCACCCGCCTTACCAGAAATGTCAGCAATGCTAGCAACGAAAGGCCCACCCTAAAAGACTGTTGGTTGGTTTTGCAATACTGTTTTTTTAAAACTCACAAAACGTTTCCACCCAGGCACCCACTTATTTTTACAAAATTGAGGCGGAACTTCCCCACACAATCAATTTGAAATATTAGAGTCTGGAAATGAGAATTAACTCTAATCAACACTAATTATAACCATGTCACCAATGTGGAAAAATAAATATGCAGTATATTCAATAATAATTCAAGATTCAATATGTAAAACTTGATCAGAATTTTGGGGTAAAACAAAAGTTTTATGTGTACAACACTGCTTTTTTTGAAAGGTCTGTGAGCAAGGAGCAGGGAAATTCTCACCTGCTCTCGTCCTCTCAATCGCAGGGAAATGATCGGATTGCTGATTGACAGAAGCCTAGTTGAAACAGCAGGCCATCATTTATGATGTTCATGCTTATAGTGATGAAAAACAGAATGGGACAGAATCATTCCTATAGAAACTCTTAAATTTGGCTACAATAATCATCCATTTATAGTGATCATATTGACTTGGACAGATGTGACTATTGGATTCCATGGTAATCTTGCATTCTACTTTGTCTAATCGAATTTGTCAACTTGATGTCGAAGTGGCTGTCAGTGTGATATACAGTTGTTAAAATTCTACATATTGCACCTCTAATGAAAATGAATTTTCCCCTATTCCTGCTAACATTATTAATTTATCTGACACAATGTTAATAACCTCTTGTTTCTTGTTCTGTCATTTTTCCCAAAACACAGTATGGAAGGGGCAGGATGGCTGGGGGCTGGAAGCGGAGGAAGTGGGTGTTCGGGATGCTGGGGGTGCAAAGCACTCGGAGGCAGCCGGGGCGAAGACAGCCAGGGCAGCGCCCTCAAAGATGGTCAGGGAAGTCGGTGCTTTTCTTGGTGGAGAAGAGGTCGAGGAGGGAACTGGTGTCACTGATAGCTCATCATGTCAAAAGGGGCTCTTGTGTCATCAATGATGAGTGGTGAGCCTATTGAAATGCTCTGCCTCAGCTGGGATACAGGCATTTCACAGTAAATCACAGTGTCTCTTATGCCAATGCTGAGACAGGGGCCCACACCCAGCACATTGAAAGGGCATGGAGGTCATATGAAGAGACAGTATGGAGATTAAGGGGAAACCGCACTGAGCAGCTGCTTATAGACCACCTTTATGTCATCGAGTGGCACGCGTGGCTTGGAGGAAAGCATCGACATGGTCCGCTATAGGGCTGTCACTTTTTATTCGAAATTCGAATATTTGTTCGAATGTGGGGGGGGAAGTTCGTATTCGAATGTAATGACATGTTCGAACTCAAAATGTACAGTCTATAAGCGCAACTGACCGTTTGTAGTAGTTCGCCTTGTGATCCAGCAGAGGGCGCTCCTATTGACCCTTGACCCTATCAATTCAGCTAATAATGTATTGTTTGTAACGCAATGGAAGACACTAGCGAGCGAAGCCGTCCTGAGCGGAAAATCACAACACCAAATCATCTAAGGAGTAGCGTGTGGAAGTATTTTGGGTTCTACACCGTGGATGGAAAACTAACTCAAAAAGATAAAGCTGTCTGTAGACTCTGTACAAAGCAGCTGTCTTACTTTTCAACGACAACAAATCTGCGGACTCACCTGCTAGCTTGCCACCCACGCGAGGCAGCGGAGACCGAGACACCACAGACGAGCGGCGCTGCCGGAGCAACGTCAGGTGTACAACCTCGTCTGACTGCCTACTACTCGGCACACTCAACTTCAGCAGGGCCCTTGCCAGCAGCTCGTAAAAATGCCATCACTGACAAGATAGCAAGATTTATATGCAAGGATATGTGCCCCATAGGTGTCGTTTCGGGAGAGGGGTTTCGGGATCTCATGATGGAACTGGAGCCACGATATAAAATTCCAAGTCGGACCACAATCTCATCACACATAGTGCAAGTGTATGACACCACACGGGAAAACATAAAGACTATTCTGAAGGACAAGACTCTCGCGCTTACCACAGACGGATGGACATCGCTGGCCACACATGCTTATGTGACAGTCACAGCTCACTGTATTTCAGACTCATGGGAACTTGACAATTATGTTCTGTGTACTAAGGAGCTGAGAGGAAGCCACACAGCTGTCCATGTTTCAGAAAGCATCGGCAGCACTATGGATGAATTTGACATCTCCCGGGAAGCGGTTGTAGCTGTTACCACCGACAATGCTCTGAACTATGTGAACGCCATACGCAATCTGGGGCTTATTCATGTGCCCTGTTTGGCCCACACGCTAAACCCAGCAGTGCGCAAGGGGCTTGACGTGAAAGCCGTTGATACGGCCCTTTCCAGACTAAAGCAAACTGCAGCTCATTTTGGAAGGTCTCCATCAGACAGCTGCCTGCTGGAAGAAAAGCAGGAGCTCCTTGGATTGAAAAAAGAGAGACTAATAAATGACTGCGTCACCAGATGGAATACTACCTATGACATGATATGTCGTGCATCTGACCAGCAAGCAGCAGTGGCAGCTGTCATTTTTGAAAAGAAGATGTCCCATTTGGAGCTTAGCACTTCTGAGTGGTCTGTGGTTGAGCAACTAAAAGACACACTGAAACCTTTCAAAGTGGCAACTCAGGCCCTCTCCACCGATGCCTACCCCACAGCATCAGCTGTCCTACCTCTGCAGCATGTCATGATATCTCAGCTGAGCAGTCCGGATGCATCGCATAAATCAGCCATCAAAGAAGTGAGAGGTAGGCCTATTTGACTTTTCATTTTAATTAAACATTAAGTTCAAGCCTAATAGCCTAAACCTATATTACAACAATTTGTATTTTCCAAGAGGACTGATATACTGAAATCTCAAATTAACAAGATTAGAAAGATCAATATTAGCGTGTGATATAGCCTAGGGCTAAATGTATTTAATTATTTTCACAGGCAGGATGGTGGCAAATTTGAAAATGCGCTACAGTGAAGAAAGCAGAGAATGGATGCTTCTCAATAAAGCGGCCTTCCTGGACCCCCGGTTCTCTCGCTTAGTCCATCTTCCACCTGAACAGAGAAATCTAGTCAGCGATAGCTTGTCACAAGAGATGAAGGAAAATGAGAGAGGCAATGACTGTACACAAGCACAAGAGGAAGAAAACACACCTGCCCTGGGTGCGATGGGCAGCCTGTTTGGGGACTTGTACAAATCGAGTGACTTTTGCAACAGCAACGCCTTTCAGGAGATGCAAACTTAAATGAAGGAGACTCCTCTCTCTGCAGACAGTAACCCACTGCTTTGGTGGAGAGATACAGGGTGCAACAGATACGCGCAACTCTCAAAGCTGACTCGTAAATACCTGTGTGTGCCAGGAACCTCTGTACGCTCTGAACGGGTGTTCTCGTTGGCAGGTAATATTGTGAATAAAAAGAGAGCCGCACTTGATCCCGATCACGTTGATAAGCTTGTGTTTCTGGCTAATAATATTAGAAATTAAGCCGGGCCGACGGGGGCCGTTCGGCTCAGCGGGCCGCAGGCCGTTCGGCTTGTTCTGTGTTTTACCTTGTTTGCACAGTTTTTAGTTCAAAAACTAGGAGCAATTCTCTCCTGTTGTCTGTGATTTTACATTTTCTATTCAGGAAGGCTCTTTAATCTGAACTCTTATTTCTATTTTCTTGATGTTTTGTGTTATGTTATTAATAATGTAGCACGTGGGATTTTCAGTTTCACTATGACTGTATAAGTGCGGTCCAAATGTTTATTGAGAGCATTTTATTCAGATTTGTTAATACAGCTGTTCAAAAAACATTAATAGAAACATTCGAGTGCTGTATAGGCTAATATGTGATGTAAGACGGCCTGTGAAGACAATAAAAATCCTGAAAATATTGTCGCGTGGTTTTGTCGGGGGGGGGGGGGGGTATTCGAATTCATTCAATTCATTTACGAATCTTTTCAAATTAGTTCGAACTTGATTTTTTGAAAAACTGACAGCCCTAGTCCGCTAGGCAGGCTACTCCATGACATGAGACTGAAATACAGGTAGACTCACAGGCAGTGGGGAGACTGACAAGACAGAGACAGACAGGGGTAGACAGACAGACAGCGGGGAGACTGACGGGGATAGACAGACAGACAGTGGGGAGACTGACGGGGGGGGGGGGGGGGGGGTCAGTGACAGACTGACAGGGGTAGACTGACACAAGTAGACTGACATACAGGGAGATTGACAGGTTGGGTAGATAGACAGACGGGTAGACTGACTGAGCGCAAAGACTGATCGACAAGTGGCGGACATTTCTAGGCAGGGTAAACTGAGGGCAGCCTGATATAGCTTTGCAGCTTAAACGCACACATACACACACTGTGCTGCTATTTTCATGCCCCCTCACCATATTGTCATGTTACTAAATAAGAGATGTTCATGTTTGTTCAAAGCTCTCCTCTGTGCGAGTTGAGATGTTATCTGTAAAAATCTGTTTTATTCTGTTTCAAATAAAATGTGTAAAATTCTTTATATGTGATTACTTCAACTATATTTCAACTAATAGTGGTTAAGTAATGCTTATGAGGCAGTTAAGCATTTGTAATGTGTTACCTAAGGGATACATGTGTTACACTTTACAATAAGGGTCCAAAAAGCATTCACTAATGGTTAACTATGGTTAAGTAATGCTTATGAGGCAGTTAAGCATTTGTAATGTGTTACTAGGTCAGAAGCTAACTTAAACTCCTCTCTGTCGTCTTGTGCCGAGTAGTCCACTCAAACGGACAGAACCCATCACCAATAACGTTTTTATAAGAGTCCTGGTTGAACACTTTCACTCAAACTGGCGTAGATATTAACTAAAAAGTTTGCGTTTTCACTTTACAGTAGACAACCTGCATCTGTCGTCTTCCTCTGCTCGTCACTCTCACGCATCTCCACCCCCTGTCCTTTGACCTCAAAGGTGATCCAGGAATCAGAAAGGTCCCGAAAGTAACAAAGTCACAAAAGGTCCAAGGATAACAAAACCACAAAACATTTGTACAACTCTCTTTCCTATTCTTACTTGCATTTAACAAATATTATTACACAACCAATAATAAACATTTTAAATGCTGCATTCAGTAAACCTTTGTGGCAAAGCCTGATTAAAACTAATTGTTGAAACAAATTGTTTGTGTAACTTTTTTACATAACATTGGCCATTGCTAATGACATACACAGTAATTAATCTACAATACTTTCATTAAATAAATCAATTCAAGCTCAAATTTAAGAGTCTATAATTAGGCTATACTGAGCCTGATCTATTTATACCAGAGATTTTCTAATGAAGTTAATACCTTTTAAAAAAAATGTCACCTAGAGTAAAACTCCCCCTGCTACCCTGATTTGCATGTGTATAGCTCACAGTATTTTTATTTACATGTTAAAGCCTCCCCTAGAATTAGGGGGAGGGGGGTCATGGGGGGACAACTGCTAAGCAAGGCCCGCGTCAATTTCTGACAATTCACGGCAGTTTTCAGTGTTGCCTGTAAATTGCCGTGTGCAGCCATAAACCTGAACTTCCACGTCAATTTACAGTGCTGCATACTGACGAAAATCCCACTTTTCATGCAGTGATATTTGGATGGCCTCATTGCCCATCTCGAGACGCGTTTCAGTGAGGTTGGAGTCATGGCTGCATTTGGCATACTAGGTCCACAAGCAGCTACACTCCCTGATAACACTGTGCACACACACCTAAGGTAATAGTGGAGAAGTTCTGTGCCCGTGCCAATTTTGACACAGTCCTTGAAGAATGGACCTCTTTCAAGGAACAAGTCGTCTCTGGTCCACTCAAGGTAACTTTAAAACGTGATATTGTCACATAACGTTATCATGAACACTGTTCTGTGTTAATCATATCATTGAACTTTTTCAGAACAAGACTCAGCTGGCCATAATGTCTGACCTGTCTTCAAAATATGAAGAGTTTGGTGTCCTGTACCCAACCATAAGCCTGCTGGCTGCCATTGCACAGACGGTCCCGGTCAGCAGTGTAAACTGGGTACACAGGGTAAGAAATAGCTCTCAGAATGGGATTTGCTGCTTTAAGCTATCAGTATTTTAAGCTATCACTTTTCAAGCTTAAGAGTTAATGTATTTGCAGATTGTTCTGACTCCTGTCAGTTCTAAATGATGTTTAGTGGCCCTTAGTGGCGTGTCAGGGTATCGCACCTTCAAGGGCTGACTTGAGAAATACACACGCAGGGTGTGCTCCACCACAGAGTTGTTGTTGTCTGATCCTTGGAGTAGATCCATCAGTGAGTATAGTTGCTCTTAGTTGATTAAGTTACATCCTCATTTAATGACATTGTGTACTTCAGAGTGGTGTTAAAAACGCTTTATTTTAGTTGGGAAACCGTGCTAACAATGCTGATGCTAATCGGGACGCTAGCTGTTAGCATAGGCTGATTGAGTTCATTGTTGGGCCTTATTTGTGTTCTGTGTGTAAACCATTGCATGGGTTGTTGCCATTTGCTGTGTTTGCACTGTTGCTTACCTGATTTATAACCTGAAAAGGAAGGTGTGACCAGTGTTGTTGCACATATTTAATTTCAATTGTAACATTGTGTATATTTTCATTGTGTTGCAGTTTTACAAAAAAGTCTCAGAAGACTGCAGTAAATCGCTCTCAACCTGGAGTCACGCCTACTGGGTCTTTCTTGTTAGCTATCTGTCTACAAATACAGCTCACGTATTAGCCAGGACAGAATACAGATCAAGACAGACATCCGCAATAGGCTGCAGGGGGACCATCTTGCAGCCTGCATGCGGATCTCGATAAATGGGCCAGATGTGTCCGATGTTGCATATCAAGAGGCACTGGAAATGTTCTTCCAGAAGCCAAGAAAGATCCACTGTAGCAACAAAAGATGCACACTTTGTGGATAAAACCATTGCAAATAGTTGTTAATAGTTGTAAATAGTTATAAGTAATTGTATCTGTAATAAAAAAGAAAGATATAGCAAAAGTAGTTGTAATTGTTGGAGAGAAAAGAGAAAAATATTGTCAAAGAGTGTTCTAAAGTATTGTTATTAAAATGATTCCTGTTTGTTAACTGTCAGCCTGTTTGGCTGTCATTCTACCATGTGCATCTTATCTACTATTAATTCTCTTGGGAGGCATAATGAATTAATTATTCTTGGGGACAACAGTTACTGGCTTGATTGTTCTTCTTATGAGGACAGAAACTTATTTGATAGTGTACACCTCATGCAGCTCATTAATGAACCCACTAGAGTCATCTCTGCTTGACTGGATTCTTGTCTCAAATCCTGACAGAATAGTTAAGTCTGGTGTCATGTCTGACTGTTTAAGTGATCATTCTATTATATTTTGTGTTTGGAAAATAAAGGTTCCTCGCTCTCCTCCCAAATGTATTACATATAGACAATGTAAACATATTAATGAAAACAATTTCATTTATGATTTGATTTATATTAATTGGGACAGATTTCAGTTAATTCCTTATGCTGAGGGAGCATGGAACTTCTTCTATTCTGAAATAAACAACGTTATTGAAAAACATGCTCCGATGAAGACTTAGAGTCAAAGGAAGACACCTGCCTTGGATTAGTTCAGTACTCCTTAGTCTTTTTAAGCAGAGGGATAAAGCATGGGCTATATACCGTACATCTAGGGATTCTACTGACTGGGACACTTACAGATCACTTAGCAATGAATGTACAGTCAAAACCAGGACGCAAAGTCTAATTACTTCAAAGAAAGCCTGTCCCAAAATGTTCACAATCCAAGACGGTTCTGGAAGCGACTGAATCTCATTCTTAACAGAAATAACAAAAATGTTTTAACCCAGATTTAATTCCATAATGAGCCTATCTCTGATCCATCACTTATTTCTCATGCTTTTAACCATCATTTCTCTTCCATCTGTAGCTCCTTTTTTTGACTCTTGTTGGACTGCCAGCCCCTCATATAGTACCTTCTCTGACCATTCATTTTCCTTTAAAAAAATCTTGCCCAATGATGTTTCTCTTGCTTCACGTCAACTAAGAGATAACACTAGTGCTGGTCCTGATGGCCTTGAAGTTAAATTGATCAAACTTGCCATCCTGATGTATTCCCTTCGCTGACCTGTTTAATTTGTCTCTGTCCACCTGTTCAATCCCCTCGATCTGGAAATGTGCTAAGGGTACTCCCCTTTTCAAAGGAGGTGATCCCTCTGATGTAAATAACTATCACCCTATTTCTATTATTTGCACAATCGCAAAAACTTTTGAAAAGCTTATATTTAACCAGCTGTCTCAGTACTTAAATTCATTCAATATTCTATCGCCTTTTCAATCAGGATTCAGACCAAATTTTTCCACTACCACAACCTTGTTGAAATTCACAAATGATGTGTTCACTTCTTTGATAAGGGTCAATTTACTGGTGCAATCTTCATTGATCTGTCTAAAGCCTTTGATCTGGTTGACCACTATTTGCTTCTTGATAAACTTTTTGCTATTGGTCTCGATCAAAATGCTCTTCTCTGGTGTAATGCTTATTTCCATAATCGTCATCAATGTGTTGTCTTTCAAGGTCATCAGTCTGACTTTTAATTATTGACAAGGGTGTTCCGCAAGGCTCCACATTGGGTCTGCTTCTTTTTTCTGTTTTTATTAATGATCTGCCTAGTATTTTCCGTCATATCCACTTATCTACTATATATATATTTGTTTTCATCCAAAGTAACTGACTATGCATTCTCATTCTCAGGTATCTCCACCTCCAGTAAAATGAATGTGGTGATGTGGACTGTTCCGACAGGTTGTGGAAGATGAGGTGGTTTCTGAATTACCTCACCACTCAGTTCCAGTACCAGTTAAAATCTCTATGAAATCTGTAAGGTTTATGCATTGTAACATTTTCGAAAGAGAAAGATGAGACCAACTGAATGTAATACTTAATAAAATTAAGTTTAAGCTATCACATGGTTTTTATTTCGGGTTTCTATCTGCTACAGAGACTGAGAAATGCATGTTTTATTAGGCGATGCCGATTTTTTTATTTATTTCAGAGGTTTATAGAATTCCCTAATTTTGTATTACCATAAGGGCCAATGGATGTATTTATAGATGATAGCCAAGGGTGTAAGCTTTCAAATGTTTTTTATTTCATCTTTCTATCTGTTACAGAGCCTGAGAAATTACGTTTTTTGTAAACGTTGGCACTTTTTCAAAATTTTTCAGAAAACCTTCAGGTTTTAGAGAGTCATTTATAGAAATGCCATAGGTTTTAGTTGTTTTTTTTTTTCAGGCGGCCTCAGGCCTAAATGGGTTAAGGCAAAAACCATGCAGTGTACTTCCCTTGACTAAGGTCTGTGATTTTACAACTGAGATTTATTTACATTTATTACTGTCTTTGGCACTAACTAAGAAAATATGTTAACTCCCAATTATCTTCTCTTTCTATACCTTCAGTTGTAAAATATCAGGAAAACTTTTTTGCTTGTTTGCCTATATTGTTGTTTTATTTTTAAAGGCAGACATGTTCCTCTGTCTTGCCACGTTTGGTTAGCTTGATGATTGCAGTCATGTTCCTTTGACTTCTCTGCAATTGTTGTCAGGTTGTTGACTGCACATATCTAAGACTTGTCATACTGAAACTTTTTTTTTTTTTTTAAACAACAGTGATCTTGCAAAGCAGCTGGTTCCAGGTCCCTGGGTTGAGAAAACAGGGCAAGTCATTGAGGTAAATGTCTTTAACATTGTACTATTTCATCTGGAGATACCACTGCTTTCATGGGAATCAAGTATCACAGGATCATTCTGTTGCTGTGTCATTAGTAAGAGGGCAGCCTGCAGCTGATACTGTAACTGTATTTGCTGGGTGAGAGCGAGTTGCTTAAATGCAGAACCTTTGTGCTCCCACACTAATTATTGAACTTTGTCCACATTAATATACACACCCATATGACCTGACTTGTCCCATCAAAGCAATGCCATCTGTTTTATTAATAAGTTGTATTTGATATATTGTGACATTTGTTTTACTGTCATGGTTCAGGGACTTCCCCAACAGACACATGCAAATGACTGTGGCATTTTTATGATAATGGTAAGCTTACGATAGCATAAGCTTAAAATTTGCTGAACATATTATCAATACTGTAACCTATGTAATTTTTCTGTTGCAGTATACCTGGTACCTCATTGTTGGTGCACCATTCAACTTCATTGTTGTAAGTTGAACAGATAATTTGATCATTCAGTAACAGATAAATATGTTATAAATGGTCAATTCTTTTAGTTAATTTAACATAGCAGTGTGGATCATTAAGGCCAGCATGTTCCAACATAGAAATATACATGTTAATCATTGCAATCATTGTGGATTGTGAGAATGTGCTCTTCCTTTAAAGACGACATGCCAGTTCTGCGGAGATGGTGGTGTGCAGCACCGATGGAAAACCTACACCTGGAAGGGTATGATTGACTTACCCTTTGTTTGTTCTTTGTTGATTTGATTTACTGTAACATGAAAATATATCTCAGTCATAACAGGCAGGCAGACAATGATACCTGTTTTCTTTTGCTCATTCCAAAGCCTGTGTAACTGTTTAAGTGAATGCATTAAGAACTGCTTCTCTTCTTTTCCCATGGTAAAAGCATTTCTGGACTTGCTAGCACGTTTTGTACAGTGACTTGTCAAATAATGCATTCTATTGTTTCTCTAGCTGGTTGAAAGTGTCACCCTTTATGACTATTTTTCTAATTGTATCATTTGTTTCCTTAGACATGGAAGAAGGTTTGCCCATTTCACAGAAGAAGGCAACCACATGATTCATGGGCTTCTTTCACCTGTCTTTAGACTAAAACGGAAAAGAGAGTCTAATGAAGTGACAGAAGAAAGAATATGTGACATCACAATCACTACTGACTGATATGATAGTTACTTTACATGCATGTGTAATTAAGGCTTTCGTCAGAAGGACACTGGTGTCACCAATATCCCGAGAGGCAATGACAACCCGAGATGCATGTTATAATAAATACCTGAAGGACGTTTGTAATGTCATTTTGTTTTTTCAAGTTTCAGTAATAGTGGCCATGAACTAACATAAAGGTCAAACTCTTGCTCCTTTTGTCAGCAGGACCCATTACAAGTGGGCAAAAACATTACAACGATGGAAGAGCCCTGCTACTCTAAAAAGCCTTGCGTTGTCCATCAAACAGAGTTGTTAAGTGTGTAATTAATGTGACTTTATCATTACACATTCCATGTAGAGTGCGTTCGATATATGATATTAATGTTTAACGTGGAATGTTATGTCAATTTAGATTAATGAATGTGAGGACAACCCAGAGTTGCTGGAGGTTAGTGAGAAGCCATCCAAGAATTATTGACCTACAGTTTTTAAGATTATTAGTGAGAATTGTATTTTGAAATTACATGAAGCGGTAAAAGAGGCACAGCGGGTGCGCCAACTTCATAGTGCTGACCTTGTACACTGGATATCAGCATGAAGAGATAATTACCATAGCATTAGCTACATTTCAATGTGAAAGCCTTTATCAATATGAAAGGAATCTGAAGTCATTTGAAGTCACAGGTCGCACTATCAATATGGACCATCACCATCCTCTAAGTAACTATTTGTTTTCAGGCTATCATAACCGGGGATCTTCTGTCAGAATGGGAGCACAGGAAGGAGAGGCCCACCCTTTATTTTGAAGATGAACAACTTGACCAAGTTGTCTCCTTCCTGTTTTCGGTGTTGGGAATGGATGGTAGGGCAGGTGTGATTATAAGGAATTAATAATTATTGAAAATAATTATTAAAATTAATAGAATACAAATTAATAAAATGAATTTTCAAATGGTTAAAAACGGGGCACCACCCTGAAATCAGGGACCAATAACCAGACCAAAATAAGTCTCAGAGAAGGGTTCACTTTAAATATAAATATTTGTAAAATATTTACAATTAAAGGAACAGTGAAGGAAATGAATCCGAGCACTGACCATCACAACCAATAAATGCTACAAAACATATGCACAAAATAATCACAGAAAACTGCTATGTACAAAATAATAGACTTTATTATTGTTAGCAAATTGATTAAATCAATAATACTTTCAATAAGCACAAATCAATTACTCAACCAAAGCAGCTAAACTTTGAAACTAAACTAAGACAAACTCAAGCACAAATAACAAACAAGCATGGGTGTGTGTGTGTGTGTGTGTATCAGAGACAAAGAAAGAGGAGCCAAGATGGCGGTTGTAGTCAAAGAAACAAAATGGCCTAGAGCCAAAATCGTGGTCACGCTCCATTGGAGGGTGACCACGAGGCTTCTGTCTCTTAAGTCATAAAAGGGAGATATCACGAGACACACATATCTTATGTTATAGCGAGGTCATCAATCATAAGTCTCCAACAGGTCACTCATAAGATTACGTGTGTGCGCGCGTAACCCCTAATATGTGTGTACATGTAGGTTAGTTAAGAGAGAGAATGAGAGAGAGCAAGACAAGACAAAGGGCCAACGCCCTTAGCGGCGGCTAGGCTAACACTCCTGCTCCACGGCGTGGAGGGGCTCAAGTCAGCTCGTAATGAGCGAAAAGTGAAAGCAAACATCATCTTTTACAACGTAAAACAAACAGCAATAAAAAGAGGGACATGGCGGTCCATAAACTTACAGAGAACAATGTAGCTCACAAGCATACAATACACGCTAACTTCTAGTATCTGCCCAGACACTAATTAAGCCTCACTTGTAGTCGTGTCTTCCTTAAAGGACTCTAACCCGACATCAAAGGACTCTAACTCTACATTAAAGGACTATAACCCTACATTAAAGGACTCTAACCCGACATCAAAGGACTCTAACTCTACATTAAAGGACTCTAGCCCTACATTAAAGGACTCTAGCCCGACATCAAAGGACTCTAACTCGACATCAAAGGACTCTAACCCTACATTAAAGGACTCTAACCCTACATTAAAGAATCCTAACTCTACATCAAAGGAATCTAACTCTACATTAAAGGACTCTAACCGTACATTAAAGGACTCTAACCCGACATCAAAGGACTCTAACCCTACATTAAAGGACTATAACCCTACATAAAAGGACTCTAACCCTACATTTAAGGGACTCTAACCCTACATTAAAGGACTCTAACTCTACATTAAATAATCCTAACCCTACATTAAAGGACTCTAACCCTACATCAAAGGACTCTAACCCTACATTAAAGAATCCTAACCCTACATTAAAGGACTCTAACCCAACATTAAAGAATCCTAGCCCTACATCAAAGGACTCTAACTCTATATTAAAGGACTCTAACCCGACATTAAAGGACTCTAACCCGACATAAAAAAACTCTAACTCTACATTAAAGGACTCTATCCCGACATCAAAGGACTCTAACTCTACATTAAAGGACTCTAACCCTACATCAAAGGACTCTAGCTCTACATTAAAGGACTCTAACCCGACATCAAAGGACTCTAACTCTACATTAAAGGACTATAACCCTACATTAAAGGACTCTAACCCGACATCAAAGGACTCTAACCCGACATCAAAGGACTCTAACTCTACATTAAAGGACTCTAACCCGACATGAAAGGACTCTAACCCTACATCAAAGGACTCTAACTCTACATTAAAGGACTATAACCCTACATTAAAGGACTCTAACCCGACATGAAAGGACTCTAACCCTAAATTAAAGGACTCTAACCCTGCATTAAAGGACCCTAACTCTACATAAAGGACTCTAACCCTACATGAAAGGACTCTAACCCGACATGAAAGGACTCTAACTCTACATTAAAGAACTATAACCCTACATTAAAGGACTGTAACTCTACATTAAAGGACTCTAACGCTACATTAAAGAATCCTAACCCTACATTAAAGGACTCTAACTCTACATTAAAGGACTCTAACACGACATCAAAGGACTCTAACTCTACATTAAAGAACTATAACCCTACATTAAAGGACTGTAACTCTACATTAAAGGACTCTAACCCGACATGAAAGGACTCTAACTCTACATTAAAGAACTATAACTCTACATTAAAGGACTCTAACTCTACATTAAATAATCCTAACCCTACATTAAAGGACTCTAACCCTACATCAAAGGACTCTAACCCTACATTAAAGAATCCTAACCCTCCATTAAAGGACTCTAACCCAACATTAAAGAATCCTAGCCCTACATAAAAGGACTCTAACCCTACATTTAAGGGACTATAACCCTACATTAAAGGACTGTAACTCTACATTAAAGGACTCTAACGCTACATTAAAGAATCCTAACCCTACATTAAAGGACTCTAACTCTACATTAAAGGACTCTAACACGACATGAAAGGACTCTAACTCTACATTAAAGGACTATAACCCTACATTAAAGGACTGTAACTCTACATTAAAGGACTCTAACCCGACATGAAAGGACTCTAACCCTACATCAAAGGACTCTAACTCTACATTAAAGGACTATAACCCTACATTAAAGGACTCTAAACCGACATGAAAGGACTCTAACCCTAAATTAAAGGACTCTAACCCTGCATTAAAGGACCCTAACTCTACATAAAGGACTCTAACCCTACATGAAAGGACTCTGACCCGACATGAAAGGACTCTAACTCTACATCAAAGGACTCTAACCCTACATTAAAGGACTATAACCCTACATAAAAGGACTCTAACCCTACATTTAAGGGACTCTAACCCTACATCAAAGGACTCTAACTCTACATTAAAGGACTCTAACCCGACATCAAAGGACTCTAACTCTACATTAAAGGACTATAACCCTACATTAAAGGACTCTAACCCGACATCAAAGGACTCTAACTCTACATTAAAGAACTATAACCCTACATTAAAGGACTGTAACTCTACATTAAAGGACTCTAACGCTACATTAAAGAATCCTAACACTACATTAAAGGACTCTAACCCTACATCAAAGGACTCTAACTCTACATTAAAGGACTATAACCCTACATTAAAGGACTCTAACCCGACATGAAAGGACTCTAACTCTACATTAAAGGACTCTAACCCGACATGAAAGGACTCTAACTCTACATTAAAGGACTCTAACCCTACATTAAAGGACTCTAACCCTACATTAAAGAATCCTAACCCTACATTAAAGGACTCTAACCCGACATGAAAGGACTCTAACTCTACATTAAAGGACTCTAACCCTACATTAAAGGACTATAACCCTACATAAAAGGACTCTAACCCTACATTTAAGGGACTCTAACCCTACATTAAAGGACTCTAACTCTACATTAAAGAACTATAACCCTACATTAAAGGACTCTAACCCGACATGAAAGGACTCTAACTCTACATTAAAGAACTATAACTCTACATTAAAGAACTATAACCCTACATTAAAGGACTGTAACTCTACATTAAAGGACTCTAACCCGACATGAAAGGACTCTAACTCTACATTAAAGAACTATAACTCTACATTAAAGGACTCTAACCCTACATTAAAGGACTCTAACTCTACATTAAAGAACTATAACCCTACATTAAAGGACTGTAACTCTACATTAAAGGACTCTAACCCGACATTAAAGGACTCTAACCCTACATTAAAGAATCCTAACCCTACATTAAAGGACCCTAACTCTACATACAGGACTCTAACCCTACATGAAAGGACTCTAACCCGACATGAAAGGACTGTAACTCTACATTAAAGAACTATAACCCTACATTAAAGGACTGTAACTCTACATTAAAGGACTCTAACGCTACATTAAAGAATCCTAACCCTACGTTAAAGGACTCTAACCCTACATCAAAGGACTCTAACCCGACATGAAAGGACTCTAACTCTACATTAAAGGACTCTAACTATACATTAAAGGACTCTAACCCTACATCAAAGGACTGTAACTCTACATTAAAGGACTCTAACGCTACATTAAAGAATCCTAACCCTACATTAAAGGACTCTAACTCTACATTAAAGGACTCTAACACGACATCAAAGGACTGTAACTCTACATTAAAGAACTATAACCCTACATCAAAGGACTGTAACTCTACATTAAAGGACTCTAACGCTACATTAAAGAATCCTAACCCTACATTAAAGGACTCTAACTCTACATTAAAGGACTCTAACACGACATCAAAGGACTCTAACTCTACATTAAAGAACTATAACCCTACATTAAAGGACTGTAACTCTACATTAAAGGACTCTAACCCGACATGAAAGGACTCTAACTCTACATTAAAGAACTATAACTCTACATTAAAGGACTCTAACTCTACATTAAATAATCCTAACCCTACATTAAAGGACTCTAACCCTACATCAAAGGACTCTAACCCTACATTAAAGAATCCTAACCCTCCATTAAAGGACTCTAACCCAACATTAAAGAATCCTAGCCCTACATAAAAGGACTCTAACCCTACATTTAAGGGACTATAACCCTACATTAAAGGACTGTAACTCTACATTAAAGGACTCTAACGCTACATTAAAGAATCCTAACCCTACATTAAAGGACTCTAACTCTACATTAAAGGACTATAACCCTACATTAAAGGACTGTAACTCTACATTAAAGGACTCTAACGCTACATTAAAGAATCCTAACCCTACGTTAAAGGACTATAACCCTACATCAAAGGACTGTAACTCTACATTAAAGGACTCTAACCCAACATTAAAGAATCCTAGCCCTACATAAAAGGACTCTAACCCTACATTTAAGGGACTATAACCCTACATTAAAGGACTGTAACTCTACATTAAAGGACTCTAACCCGACATGAAAGGACTCTAACCCTACATCAAAGGACTCTAACTCTACATTAAAGGACTATAACCCTACATTAAAGGACTCTAACCCGACATGAAAGGACTCTAACCCTAAATTAAAGGACTCTAACCCTGCATTAAAGGACCCTAACTCTACATAAAGGACTCTAACCCTACATGAAAGGACTCTAACCCGACATGAAAGGACTCTAACTCTACATCAAAGGACTCTAACCCTACATTAAAGGACTATAACCCTACATAAAAGGACTCTAACCCTACATTTAAGGGACTCTAACCCTACATCAAAGGACTCTAACTCTACATTAAAGGACTCTAACCCGACATCAAAGGACTCTAACTCTACATTAAAGGACTATAACCCTACATTAAAGGACTCTAACCCGACATCAAAGGACTCTAACTCTACATTAAAGAACTATAACCCTACATTAAAGGACTGTAACTCTACATTAAAGGACTCTAACGCTACATTAAAGAATCCTAACACTACATTAAAGGACTCTAACCCTACATCAAAGGACTCTAACTCTACATTAAAGGACTATAACCCTACATTAAAGGACTCTAACCCGACATGAAAGGACTCTAACTCTACATTAAAGGACTCTAACCCGACATGAAAGGACTCTAACTCTACATTAAAGGACTCTAACCCTACATTAAAGGACTCTAACCCTACATTAAAGAATCCTAACCCTACATTAAAGGACTCTAACCCGACATGAAAGGACTCTAACTCTACATTAAAGGACTCTAACCCTACATTAAAGGACTATAACCCTACATAAAAGGACTCTAACCCTACATTTAAGGGACTCTAACCCTACATTAAAGGACTCTAACTCTACATTAAAGAACTATAACCCTACATTAAAGGACTCTAACCCGACATGAAAGGACTCTAACTCTACATTAAAGAACTATAACTCTACATTAAAGAACTATAACCCTACATTAAAGGACTGTAACTCTACATTAAAGGACTCTAACCCGACATGAAAGGACTCTAACTCTACATTAAAGAACTATAACTCTACATTAAAGGACTCTAACCCTACATTAAAGGACTCTAACTCTACATTAAAGAACTATAACCCTACATTAAAGGACTGTAACTCTACATTAAAGGACTCTAACCCGACATTAAAGGACTCTAACCCTACATTAAAGAATCCTAACCCTACATTAAAGGACCCTAACTCTACATACAGGACTCTAACCCTACATGAAAGGACTCTAACCCGACATGAAAGGACTGTAACTCTACATTAAAGAACTATAACCCTACATTAAAGGACTCTAACCCTACATCAAAGGACTCTAACCCGACATGAAAGGACTCTAACTCTACATTAAAGGACTCTAACTATACATTAAAGGACTCTAACCCTACATCAAAGGACTGTAACTCTACATTAAAGGACTCTAACGCTACATTAAAGAATCCTAACCCTACATTAAAGGACTCTAACTCTACATTAAAGGACTCTAACACGACATCAAAGGACTCTAACTCTACATTAAAGAACTATAACCCTACATCAAAGGACTGTAACTCTACATTAAAGGACTCTAACGCTACATTAAAGAATCCTAACCCTACATTAAAGGACTCTAACTCTACATTAAAGGACTCTAACACGACATCAAAGGACTCTAACTCTACATTAAAGAACTATAACCCTACATTAAAGGACTGTAACTCTACATTAAAGGACTCTAACCCGACATGAAAGGACTCTAACTCTACATTAAAGAACTATAACTCTACATTAAAGGACTCTAACTCTACATTAAATAATCCTAACCCTACATTAAAGGACTCTAACCCTACATCAAAGGACTCTAACCCTATATTAAAGAATCCTAACCCTCCATTAAAGGACTCTAACCCAACATTAAAGAATCCTAGCCCTACATAAAAGGACTCTAACCCTACATTTAAGGGACTATAACCCTACATTAAAGGACTGTAACTCTACATTAAAGGACTCTAACGCTACATTAAAGAATCCTAACCCTACATTAAAGGACTCTAACTCTACATTAAAGGACTATAACCCTACATTAAAGGACTGTAACTCTACATTAAAGGACTCTAACGCTACATTAAAGAATCCTAACCCTACGTTAAAGGACTCTAACCCTACATCAAAGGACTCTAACCCGACATGAAAGGACTCTAACTCTACATTAAAGGACTCTAACTATACATTAAAGGACTCTAACCCTACATCAAAGGACTGTAACTCTACATTAAAGGACTCTAACGCTACATTAAAGAATCCTAACCCTACATTAAAGGACTCTAACTCTACATTAAAGGACTCTAACACGACATCAAAGGACTCTAACTCTACATTAAAGAACTATAACCCTACATCAAAGGACTGTAACTCTACATTAAAGGACTCTAACGCTACATTAAAGAATCCTAACCCTACATTAAAGGACTCTAACTCTACATTAAAGGACTCTAACACGACATCAAAGGACTCTAACTCTACATTAAAGAACTATAACCCTACATTAAAGGACTGTAACTCTACATTAAAGGACTCTAACCCGACATGAAAGGACTCTAACTCTACATTAAAGAACTATAACTCTACATTAAAGGACTCTAACTCTACATTAAATAATCCTAACCCTACATTAAAGGACTCTAACACGACATCAAAGGACTCTAACTCTACATTAAAGAACTATAACCCTACATCAAAGGACTGTAACTCTACATTAAAGGACTCTAACGCTACATTAAAGAATCCTAACCCTACATTAAAGGACTCTAACTCTACATTAAAGGACTCTAACACGACATCAAAGGACTCTAACTCTACATTAAAGAACTATAACCCTACATTAAAGGACTGTAACTCTACATTAAAGGACTCTAACCCGACATGAAAGGACTCTAACTCTACATTAAAGAACTATAACTCTACATTAAAGGACTCTAACTCTACATTAAATAATCCTAACCCTACATTAAAGGACTCTAACCCTACATCAAAGGACTCTAACCCTACATTAAAGAATCCTAACCCTCCATTAAAGGACTCTAACCCAACATTAAAGAATCCTAGCCCTACATAAAAGGACTCTAACCCTACATTTAAGGGACTATAACCCTACATTAAAGGACTGTAACTCTACATTAAAGGACTCTAACGCTACATTAAAGAATCCTAACCCTACATTAAAGGACTCTAACTCTACATTAAAGGACTATAACCCTACATTAAAGGACTGTAACTCTACATTAAAGGACTCTAACGCTACATTAAAGAATCCTAACCCTACGTTAAAGGACTATAACCCTACATCAAAGGACTGTAACTCTACATTAAAGGACTCTAACCCAACATTAAAGAATCCTAGCCCTACATAAAAGGACTCTAACCCTACATTTAAGGGACTATAACCCTACATTAAAGGACTGTAACTCTACATTAAAGGACTCTAACCCGACATGAAAGGACTCTAACCCTACATCAAAGGACTCTAACTCTACATTAAAGGACTATAACCCTACATTAAAGGACTCTAACCCGACATGAAAGGACTCTAACCCTAAATTAAAGGACTCTAACCCTGCATTAAAGGACCCTAACTCTACATAAAGGACTCTAACCCTACATGAAAGGACTCTAACCCGACATGAAAGGACTCTAACTCTACATCAAAGGATTCTAACCCTACATTAAAGGACTATAACCCTACATAAAAGGACTCTAACCCTACATTTAAGGGACTCTAACCCTACATCAAAGGACTCTAACTCTACATTAAAGGACTCTAACCCGACATCAAAGGACTCTAACTCTACATTAAAGGACTATAACCCTACATTAAAGGACTCTAACCCGACATCATAGGACTCTAACTCTACATTAAAGAACTATAACCCTACATTAAAGGACTGTAACTCTACATTAAAGGACTCTAACGCTACATTAAAGAATCCTAACACTACATTAAAGGACTCTAACCCTACATCAAAGGACTCTAACTCTACATTAAAGGACTATAACCCTACATTAAAGGACTCTAACCCGACATGAAAGGACTCTAACTCTACATTAAAGGACTCTAACCCGACATGAAAGGACTCTAACTCTACATTAAAGGACTCTAACCCTACATTAAAGGACTCTAACCCTACATTAAAGAATCCTAACCCTACATTAAAGGACTCTAACCCGACATGAAAGGACTCTAACTCTACATTAAAGGACTCTAACCCTACATTAAAGGACTATAACCCTACATAAAAGGACTCTAACCCTACATTTAAGGGACTCTAACCCTACATTAAAGGACTCTAACTCTACATTAAAGAACTATAACCCTACATTAAAGGACTCTAACCCGACATGAAAGGACTCTAACTCTACATTAAAGAACTATAACTCTACATTAAAGAACTATAACTCTACATTAAAGGACTCTAACCCTACATTAAAGGACTCTAACTCTACATTAAAGAACTATAACCCTACATTAAAGGACTGTAACTCTACATTAAAGGACTCTAACCCGACATTAAAGGACTCTAACCCTACATTAAAGAATCCTAACCCTACATTAAAGGACCCTAACTCTACATACAGGACTCTAACCCTACATGAAAGGACTCTAACCCGACATGAAAGGACTGTAACTCT
Source organism: Pagrus pagrus (assembly GCF_965226575.1). Taxonomy (NCBI): domain Eukaryota; kingdom Metazoa; phylum Chordata; class Actinopteri; order Spariformes; family Sparidae; genus Pagrus; species Pagrus pagrus. The sequence goes on along the minus strand of NC_140190.1, from coordinate 31,409,435 downwards.
ACATTAAAGAACTATAACCCTACATTAAAGGACTGTAACTCTACATTAAAGGACTCTAACGCTACATTAAAGAATCCTAACCCTACGTTAAAGGACTCTTACCCTACATCAAAGGACTCTAACCCGACATGAAAGGACTCTAACTCTACATTAAAGGACTCTAACTATACATTAAAGGACTCTAACCCTACATCAAAGGACTGTAACTCTACATTAAAGGACTCTAACGCTACATTAAAGAATCCTAACCCTACATTAAAGGACTCTAACTCTACATTAAAGGACTCTAACACGACATCAAAGGACTCTAACTCTACATTAAAGAACTATAACCCTACATCAAAGGACTGTAACTCTACATTAAAGGACTCTAACGCTACATTAAAGAATCCTAACCCTACATTAAAGGACTCTAACTCTACATTAAAGGACTCTAACACGACATCAAAGGACTCTAACTCTACATTAAAGAACTATAACCCTACATTAAAGGACTGTAACTCTACATTAAAGGACTCTAACCCGACATGAAAGGACTCTAACTCTACATTAAAGAACTATAACTCTACATTAAAGGACTCTAACTCTACATTAAATAATCCTAACCCTACATTAAAGGACTCTAACCCTACATCAAAGGACTCTAACCCTATATTAAAGAATCCTAACCCTCCATTAAAGGACTCTAACCCAACATTAAAGAATCCTAGCCCTACATAAAAGGACTCTAACCCTACATTTAAGGGACTATAAACCTACATTAAAGGACTGTAACTCTACATTAAAGGACTCTAACGCTACATTAAAGAATCCTAACCCTACATTAAAGGACTCTAACTCTACATTAAAGGACTATAACCCTACATTAAAGGACTGTAACTCTACATTAAAGGACTCTAACGCTACATTAAAGAATCCTAACCCTACGTTAAAGGACTCTAACCCTACATCAAAGGACTCTAACCTGACATGAAAGGACTCTAACTCTACATTAAAGGACTCTAACTATACATTAAAGGACTCTAACCCTACATCAAAGGACTGTAACTCTACATTAAAGGACTCTAACGCTACATTAAAGAATCCTAACCCTACATTAAAGGACTCTAACTCTACATTAAAGGACTCTAACACGACATCAAAGGACTCTAACTCTACATTAAAGAACTATAACCCTACATCAAAGGACTGTAACTCTACATTAAAGGACTCTAACGCTACATTAAAGAATCCTAACCCTACATTAAAGGACTCTAACTCTACATTAAAGGACTCTAACACGACATCAAAGGACTCTAACTCTACATTAAAGAACTATAACCCTACATTAAAGGACTGTAACTCTACATTAAAGGACTCTAACCCGACATGAAAGGACTCTAACTCTACATTAAAGAACTATAACTCTACATTAAAGGACTCTAACTCTACATTAAATAATCCTAACCCTACATTAAAGGACTCTAACACGACATCAAAGGACTCTAACTCTACATTAAAGAACTATAACCCTACATCAAAGGACTGTAACTCTACATTAAAGGACTCTAACGCTACATTAAAGAATCCTAACCCTACATTAAAGGACTCTAACTCTACATTAAAGGACTCTAACACGACATCAAAGGACTCTAACTCTACATTAAAGAACTATAACCCTACATTAAAGGACTGTAACTCTACATTAAAGGACTCTAACCCGACATGAAAGGACTCTAACTCTACATTAAAGAACTATAACTCTACATTAAAGGACTCTAACTCTACATTAAATAATCCTAACCCTACATTAAAGGACTCTAACCCTACATCAAAGGACTCTAACCCTACATTAAAGAATCCTAACCCTCCATTAAAGGACTCTAACCCAACATTAAAGAATCCTAGCCCTACATAAAAGGACTCTAACCCTACATTTAAGGGACTATAACCCTACATTAAAGGACTGTAACTCTACATTAAAGGACTCTAACGCTACATTAAAGAATCCTAACCCTACATTAAAGGACTCTAACTCTACATTAAAGGACTCTAACACGACATGAAAGGACTCTAACTCTACATTAAAGGACTATAACCCTACATTAAAGGACTGTAACTCTACATTAAAGGACTCTAACCCGACATGAAAGGACTCTAACCCTACATCAAAGGACTCTAACTCTACATTAAAGGACTATAACCCTACATTAAAGGACTCTAACCCGACATCAAAGGACTCTAACTCTTCATCAAAGGACTCTAGCTCTACATTAAAGTACTCTAACCCTATTTTAAAGAATCCTAACCCTACATGAAAGGACTCTAACCCGACATGAAAGGACTCTAACTCTACATTAAAGAACTATAACCCTACATTAAAGGACTGTAACTCTACATTAAAGGACTCTAACGCTACATTAAAGAATCCTAACCCTACATTAAAGGACTCTAACTCTACATTAAAGGACTCTAACACGACATGAAAGGACTCTAACTCTACATTAAAGGACTATAACCCTACATTAAAGGACTGTAACTCTACATTAAAGGACTCTAACGCTACATCAAAGGACTCTAACTCTACATTAAAGGACTCTAACCCGACATGAAAGGACTCTAACTCTACATTAAAGAACTATAACTCTACATTAAAGGACTCTAACCCTACATTAAAGGACTCTAACCCTACATTAAAGAATCCTAACCCTACATGAAAGGACTCTAACTCTAAATTAAAGGACTCTAACACGACATGAAAGGACTCTAACTCTACATTAAAGGACTATAACCCTACATTAAAGGACTGTAACTCTACATTAAAGGACTCTAACGCTACATTAAAGAATCCTAACTCTACATTAAAGGACTCTAACTCTACATTAAAGGACTCTAACACGACATGAAAGGACTCTAACTCTACATTAAAGGACTATAACCCTACATTAAAGGACTGTAACTCTACATTAAAGGACTCTAACGCTACATTAAAGAATCCTAACTCTACATTAAAGGACTCTAACCCGACATCAAAGGACTCTAACTCTACATCAAAGGACTCTAGCTCTACATTAAAGGACTCTAACACGACATCAAAGGACTCTAACTCTACATTAAAGAACTATAACCCTACATTAAAGGACTGTAACTCTACATTAAAGGACTCTAACCCGACATGAAAGGACTCTAACTCTACATTAAAGAACTATAACTCTACATTAAAGGACTCTAACCCTACATTAAAGGACTCTAACTCTACATTAAAGAACTATAACCCTACATTAAAGGACTGTAACTCTACATTAAAGGACTCTAACCCGACATTAAAGGACTCTAACCCTACATTAAAGAATCCTAACCCTACATTAAAGGACCCTAACTCTACATACAGGACTCTAACCCTACATGAAAGGACTCTAACCCGACATGAAAGGACTGTAACTCTACATTAAAGAACTATAACCCTACATTAAAGGACTGTAACTCTACATTAAAGGACTCTAACGCTACATTAAAGAATCCTAACCCTACGTTAAAGGACTCTAACCCTACATCAAAGGACTCTAACCCGACATGAAAGTACTCTAACTCTACATTAAAGGACTCTAACTATACATTAAAGGACTCTAACCCTACATCAAAGGACTCTAACTCTACATTAAAGGACTCTAACCCGACATCAAAGGACTCTAACTCTTCATCAAAGGACTCTAGCTCTACATTAAAGTACTCTAACCCTATTTTAAAGAATCCTAACCCTACATGAAAGGACTCTAACCCGACATGAAAGGACTCTAACTCTACATTAAAGAACTATAACCCTACATTAAAGGACTGTAACTCTACATTAAAGGACTCTAACGCTACATTAAAGAATCCTAACCCTACATCAAAGGACTCTAACTCTACATTAAAGGACTCTAACACGACATGAAAGGACTCTAACTCTACATTAAAGGACTATAACCCTACATTAAAGGACTGTAACTCTACATTAAAGGACTCTAACGCTACATCAAAGGACTCTAACTCTACATTAAAGGACTCTAACCCGACATCAAAGGACTCTAACGCTACATTAAAGAATCCTAACACTACATTAAAGGACTCTAACACTACATCAAAGGACTCTAACTCTACATTAAAGGACTATAACCCTACATTAAAGGACTCTAACCCGACATGAAAGGACTCTAACTCTACATTAAAGGACTCTAACCCGACATGAAAGGACTCTAACTCTACATTAAAGGACTCTAACCCTACATTAAAGGACTCTAACCCTACATTAAAGAACTCTAACTCTACATTAAAGAACTATAACCCTACATTAAAGGACTGTAACTCTACATTAAAGGACTCTAACCCGACATGAAAGGACTCTAACTCTACATTAAAGAACTATAACTCTACATTAAAGGACTCTAACCCTACATGAAAGGACTCTAACTCTACATTAAAGAACTATAACGCTACATTAAAGAATCCTAACACTACATTAAAGGACTCTAACACTACATCAAAGGACTCTAACTCTACATTAAAGGACTATAACCCTACATTAAAGGACTCTAACCCGACATGAAAGGACTCTAACTCTACATTAAAGGACTCTAACCCGACATGAAAGGACTCTAACTCTACATTAAAGGACTCTAACCCTACATTAAAGGACTCTAACCCTACATTAAAGAACTCTAACTCTACATTAAAGAACTATAACCCTACATTAAAGGACTGTAACTCTACATTAAAGGACTCTAACCCGACATGAAAGGACTCTAACTCTACATTAAAGAACTATAACTCTACATTAAAGGACTCTAACCCTACATGAAAGGACTCTAACTCTACATTAAAGAACTATAACCCTACATTAAAGGACTGTAACTCTACACTAAAGGACTCTAACGCTACATTAAAGAATCCTAACCCTACATTAAAGGACTCTAACCCGACATGAAAGGACTCTAACTCTACATTAAAGAACTATAACCCTACATTAAAGGACTGTAACTCTACATTAAAGGACTCTAACGCTACATTAAAGAATCCTAACCCTACATTAAAGGACTCTAACTCTTCATCAAAGGACTCTAGCTCTACATTAAAGTACTCTAACCCTATTTTAAAGAATCCTAACCCTACATGAAAGGACTCTAACCCGACATGAAAGGACTCTAACTCTACATTAAAGAACTATAACCCTACATTAAAGGACTGTAACTCTACATTAAAGGACTCTAACGCTACATTAAAGAATCCTAACCCTACATTAAAGGACTCTAACTCTACATTAAAGGACTCTAACACGACATGAAAGGACTCTAACTCTACATTAAAGGACTATAACCCTACATTAAAGGACTGTAACTCTACATTAAAGGACTCTAACGCTACATCAAAGGACTCTAACTCTACATTAAAGGACTCTAACCCGACATCAAAGGACTCTAACGCTACATTAAAGAATCCTAACACTACATTAAAGGACTCTAACACTACATCAAAGGACTCTAACTCTACATTAAAGGACTATAACCCTACATTAAAGGACTCTAACCCGACATGAAAGGACTCTAACTCTACATTAAAGGACTCTAACCCGACATGAAAGGACTCTAACTCTACATTAAAGGACTCTAACCCTACATTAAAGGACTCTAACCCTACATTAAAGAACTCTAACTCTACATTAAAGAACTATAACCCTACATTAAAGGACTGTAACTCTACATTAAAGGACTCTAACCCGACATGAAAGGACTCTAACTCTACATTAAAGAACTATAACTCTACATTAAAGGACTCTAACCCTACATGAAAGGACTCTAACTCTACATTAAAGAACTATAACGCTACATTAAAGAATCCTAACACTACATTAAAGGACTCTAACACTACATCAAAGGACTCTAACTCTACATTAAAGGACTATAACCCTACATTAAAGGACTCTAACCCGACATGAAAGGACTCTAACTCTACATTAAAGGACTCTAACCCGACATGAAAGGACTCTAACTCTACATTAAAGGACTCTAACCCTACATTAAAGGACTCTAACCCTACATTAAAGAACTCTAACTCTACATTAAAGAACTATAACCCTACATTAAAGGACTGTAACTCTACATTAAAGGACTCTAACCCGACATGAAAGGACTCTAACTCTACATTAAAGAACTATAACTCTACATTAAAGGACTCTAACCCTACATGAAAGGACTCTAACTCTACATTAAAGAACTATAACCCTACATTAAAGGACTGTAACTCTACACTAAAGGACTCTAACGCTACATTAAAGAATCCTAACCCTACATTAAAGGACTCTAACCCGACATGAAAGGACTCTAACTCTACATTAAAGAACTATAACCCTACATTAAAGGACTGTAACTCTACACTAAAGGACTCTAACGCTACATTAAAGAATCCTAACCCTACATTAAAGGACTCTAACTCTACATTAAAGGACTCTAACACGACATGAAAGGACTCTAACTCTACATTAAAGGACTATAACCCTACATTAAAGGACTGTAACTCTACATTAAAGGACTCTAACGCTACATTAAAGAATCCTAACTCTACATTAAAGGACTCTAACCCGACATCAAAGGACTCTAACTCTACATCAAAGGACTCTAGCTCTACATTAAAGGACTCTAACCCGACATCAAAGAACTCTAACTCTACATTAAAGAACTATAACCCTACATTAAAGGACTGTAACTCTACATTAAAGGACTCTAACGCTACATTAAAGAATCCTAACACTACATTAAAGGACTCTAACCCTACATCAAAGGACTCTAACTCTACATTAAAGGACTATAACCCAACATTAAAGGACTCTAACCCTACATTAAAGGACTCTAACCCTACATTAAAGAATCCTAACCCTACATTAAAGGACCCTAACTCTACATAAAGGACTCTAACCCTACATGAAAGGACTCTAACCCGACATGAAAGGACTCTAACTCTACATTAAAGGACTCTAACCCTACATTAAAGGACTCTAACCCTACATTAAAGAATCCTAACCCTACATTAAAGGACCCTAACTCTACATAAAGGACTCTAACTATACATTAAAGGACTCTAACCCTACATCAAAGGACTCTAACTCTACATTAAAGGACTCTAACTATACATTAAAGGACTCTAACCCTACATCAAAGGACTCTAACTCTACATTAAAGGACTCTAACCCGACATCAAAGGACTCTAACTCTTCATCAAAGGACTCTAGCTCTACATTAAAGTACTCTAACCCTATTTTAAAGAATCCTAACCCTACATGAAAGGACTCTAACCCGACATGAAAGGACTCTAACTCTACATTAAAGAACTATAACCCTACATTAAAGGACTGTAACTCTACATTAAAGGACTCTAACGCTACATTAAAGAATCCTAACCCTACATCAAAGGACTCTAACTCTACATTAAAGGACTCTAACACGACATGAAAGGACTCTAACTCTACATTAAAGGACTATAACCCTACATTAAAGGACTGTAACTCTACATTAAAGGACTCTAACGCTACATCAAAGGACTCTAACTCTACATTAAAGGACTCTAACCCGACATCAAAGGACTCTAACGCTACATTAAAGAATCCTAACACTACATTAAAGGACTCTAACACTACATCAAAGGACTCTAACTCTACATTAAAGGACTATAACCCTACATTAAAGGACTCTAACCCGACATGAAAGGACTCTAACTCTACATTAAAGGACTCTAACCCGACATGAAAGGACTCTAACTCTACATTAAAGGACTCTAACCCTACATTAAAGGACTCTAACCCTACATTAAAGAACTCTAACTCTACATTAAAGAACTATAACCCTACATTAAAGGACTGTAACTCTACATTAAAGGACTCTAACCCGACATGAAAGGACTCTAACTCTACATTAAAGAACTATAACTCTACATTAAAGGACTCTAACCCTACATGAAAGGACTCTAACTCTACATTAAAGAACTATAACGCTACATTAAAGAATCCTAACACTACATTAAAGGACTCTAACACTACATCAAAGGACTCTAACTCTACATTAAAGGACTATAACCCTACATTAAAGGACTCTAACCCGACATGAAAGGACTCTAACTCTACATTAAAGGACTCTAACCCGACATGAAAGGACTCTAACTCTACATTAAAGGACTCTAACCCTACATTAAAGGACTCTAACCCTACATTAAAGAACTCTAACTCTACATTAAAGAACTATAACCCTACATTAAAGGACTGTAACTCTACATTAAAGGACTCTAACCCGACATGAAAGGACTCTAACTCTACATTAAAGAACTATAACTCTACATTAAAGGACTCTAACCCTACATGAAAGGACTCTAACTCTACATTAAAGAACTATAACCCTACATTAAAGGACTGTAACTCTACACTAAAGGACTCTAACGCTACATTAAAGAATCCTAACCCTACATTAAAGGACTCTAACCCGACATGAAAGGACTCTAACTCTACATTAAAGAACTATAACCCTACATTAAAGGACTGTAACTCTACATTAAAGGACTCTAACGCTACATTAAAGAATCCTAACCCTACATTAAAGGACTCTAACTCTTCATCAAAGGACTCTAGCTCTACATTAAAGTACTCTAACCCTATTTTAAAGAATCCTAACCCTACATGAAAGGACTCTAACCCGACATGAAAGGACTCTAACTCTACATTAAAGAACTATAACCCTACATTAAAGGACTGTAACTCTACATTAAAGGACTCTAACGCTACATTAAAGAATCCTAACCCTACATTAAAGGACTCTAACTCTACATTAAAGGACTCTAACACGACATGAAAGGACTCTAACTCTACATTAAAGGACTATAACCCTACATTAAAGGACTGTAACTCTACATTAAAGGACTCTAACGCTACATCAAAGGACTCTAACTCTACATTAAAGGACTCTAACCCGACATCAAAGGACTCTAACGCTACATTAAAGAATCCTAACACTACATTAAAGGACTCTAACACTACATCAAAGGACTCTAACTCTACATTAAAGGACTATAACCCTACATTAAAGGACTCTAACCCGACATGAAAGGACTCTAACTCTACATTAAAGGACTCTAACCCGACATGAAAGGACTCTAACTCTACATTAAAGGACTCTAACCCTACATTAAAGGACTCTAACCCTACATTAAAGAACTCTAACTCTACATTAAAGAACTATAACCCTACATTAAAGGACTGTAACTCTACATTAAAGGACTCTAACCCGACATGAAAGGACTCTAACTCTACATTAAAGAACTATAACTCTACATTAAAGGACTCTAACCCTACATGAAAGGACTCTAACTCTACATTAAAGAACTATAACGCTACATTAAAGAATCCTAACACTACATTAAAGGACTCTAACACTACATCAAAGGACTCTAACTCTACATTAAAGGACTATAACCCTACATTAAAGGACTCTAACCCGACATGAAAGGACTCTAACTCTACATTAAAGGACTCTAACCCGACATGAAAGGACTCTAACTCTACATTAAAGGACTCTAACCCTACATTAAAGGACTCTAACCCTACATTAAAGAACTCTAACTCTACATTAAAGAACTATAACCCTACATTAAAGGACTGTAACTCTACATTAAAGGACTCTAACCCGACATGAAAGGACTCTAACTCTACATTAAAGAACTATAACTCTACATTAAAGGACTCTAACCCTACATGAAAGGACTCTAACTCTACATTAAAGAACTATAACGCTACATTAAAGAATCCTAACACTACATTAAAGGACTCTAACACTACATCAAAGGACTCTAACTCTACATTAAAGGACTATAACCCTACATTAAAGGACTCTAACCCGACATGAAAGGACTCTAACTCTACATTAAAGGACTCTAACCCGACATGAAAGGACTCTAACTCTACATTAAAGGACTCTAACCCTACATTAAAGGACTCTAACCCTACATTAAAGAACTCTAACTCTACATTAAAGAACTATAACCCTACATTAAAGGACTGTAACTCTACATTAAAGGACTCTAACCCGACATGAAAGGACTCTAACTCTACATTAAAGAACTATAACTCTACATTAAAGGACTCTAACCCTACATGAAAGGACTCTAACTCTACATTAAAGAACTATAACCCTACATTAAAGGACTGTAACTCTACACTAAAGGACTCTAACGCTACATTAAAGAATCCTAACCCTACATTAAAGGACTCTAACCCGACATGAAAGGACTCTAACTCTACATTAAAGAACTATAACCCTACATTAAAGGACTGTAACTCTACACTAAAGGACTCTAACGCTACATTAAAGAATCCTAACCCTACATTAAAGGACTCTAACTCTACATTAAAGGACTCTAACACGACATGAAAGGACTCTAACTCTACATTAAAGGACTATAACCCTACATTAAAGGACTGTAACTCTACATTAAAGGACTCTAACGCTACATCAAAGGACTCTAACTCTACATTAAAGGACTCTAACCCGACATCAAAGGACTCTAACGCTACATTAAAGAATCCTAACACTACATTAAAGGACTCTAACACTACATCAAAGGACTCTAACTCTACATTAAAGGACTATAACCCTACATTAAAGGACTCTAACCCGACATGAAAGGACTCTAACTCTACATTAAAGGACTCTAACCCGACATGAAAGGACTCTAACTCTACATTAAAGGACTCTAACCCTACATTAAAGGACTCTAACCCTACATTAAAGAACTCTAACTCTACATTAAAGAACTATAACCCTACATTAAAGGACTGTAACTCTACATTAAAGGACTCTAACCCGACATGAAAGGACTCTAACTCTACATTAAAGAACTATAACTCTACATTAAAGGACTCTAACCCTACATGAAAGGACTCTAACTCTACATTAAAGAACTATAACGCTACATTAAAGAATCCTAACACTACATTAAAGGACTCTAACACTACATCAAAGGACTCTAACTCTACATTAAAGGACTATAACCCTACATTAAAGGACTCTAACCCGACATGAAAGGACTCTAACTCTACATTAAAGGACTCTAACCCGACATGAAAGGACTCTAACTCTACATTAAAGGACTCTAACCCTACATTAAAGGACTCTAACCCTACATTAAAGAACTCTAACTCTACATTAAAGAACTATAACCCTACATTAAAGGACTGTAACTCTACATTAAAGGACTCTAACCCGACATGAAAGGACTCTAACTCTACATTAAAGAACTATAACTCTACATTAAAGGACTCTAACCCTACATGAAAGGACTCTAACTCTACATTAAAGAACTATAACGCTACATTAAAGAATCCTAACACTACATTAAAGGACTCTAACACTACATCAAAGGACTCTAACTCTACATTAAAGGACTATAACCCTACATTAAAGGACTCTAACCCGACATGAAAGGACTCTAACTCTACATTAAAGGACTCTAACCCGACATGAAAGGACTCTAACTCTACATTAAAGGACTCTAACCCTACATTAAAGGACTCTAACCCTACATTAAAGAACTCTAACTCTACATTAAAGAACTATAACCCTACATTAAAGGACTGTAACTCTACATTAAAGGACTCTAACCCGACATGAAAGGACTCTAACTCTACATTAAAGAACTATAACTCTACATTAAAGGACTCTAACCCTACATGAAAGGACTCTAACTCTACATTAAAGAACTATAACCCTACATTAAAGGACTGTAACTCTACACTAAAGGACTCTAACGCTACATTAAAGAATCCTAACCCTACATTAAAGGACTCTAACCCGACATGAAAGGACTCTAACTCTACATTAAAGAACTATAACCCTACATTAAAGGACTGTAACTCTACACTAAAGGACTCTAACGCTACATTAAAGAATCCTAACCCTACATTAAAGGACTCTAACTCTACATTAAAGGACTCTAACACGACATGAAAGGACTCTAACTCTACATTAAAGGACTATAACCCTACATTAAAGGACTGTAACTCTACATTAAAGGACTCTAACGCTACATTAAAGAATCCTAACTCTACATTAAAGGACTCTAACCCGACATCAAAGGACTCTAACTCTACATCAAAGGACTCTAGCTCTACATTAAAGGACTCTAACCCGACATCAAAGAACTCTAACTCTACATTAAAGAACTATAACCCTACATTAAAGGACTGTAACTCTACATTAAAGGACTCTAACGCTACATTAAAGAATCCTAACACTACATTAAAGGACTCTAACCCTACATCAAAGTACTCTAACTCTACATTAAAGGACTATAACCCAACATTAAAGGACTCTAACCCTACATTAAAGGACTCTAACCCTACATTAAAGAATCCTAACCCTACATTAAAGGACCCTAACTCTACATAAAGGACTCTAACCCTACATGAAAGGACTCTAACCCGACATGAAAGGACTCTAACTCTACATTAAAGGACTCTAACCCTACATTAAAGGACTCTAACCCTACATTAAAGAATCCTAACCCTACATTAAAGGACCCTAACTCTACATAAAGGACTCTAACCCTACATGAAAGGACTCTAACCCGACATGAAAGGACTCTAAAGCTGCGTTCACACCGGACCTTTTATTTTTGTCGCTGGCGACAAGTTTACATATTAAGTTAATGCAAACGAGCGACTGAGCGATTAATCGCTCAGGCGAAATGTCGCTGGGGTTCTGAGCGACAGCGTCCGAGTGACGGAGCGAAAAAACGCTCTGTCGCTCTAGTTGAGAAACCCCAACTCTCTGGCCGTCAGTCGCTTGTCGCTCAGCGCTGACTGGCTGCCGTAATCTATATGTAGGCCTAATTATGACAACTACTGAAACCATGTAAACGTAATACAACTCCACCGGTCCGGAAGAGCAAAGCCGGCTTTACGTTGACACACACACAAACACACCCACACACACACCGGAGACAAATGGCCAGGCGCTCCTCAGCTGGGATGGAGCGCCTGTAGTTGGTGTCCAACCGGGCAATCCTGCCTCCGATTCTCGCCAACAGCTCGTCAAACTGGGCCGTTGTCAGCCGCGTATACCGTTGAAAACGGGAAGAAATGAGCGCCTCTAAGCGACGTGAAATTCACTGGAATCGCTTGAATGACGTTATCAGAGCGATCTGTTGAATTGTGCCGATGAGCGACTGCAGCTGAGCAACAGAGCGACTTTTTTGGAGCGACATGAGCGACAGCGACAAAAATAAAAGGTCCGGTGTGAACGCACCTTAACTCTACATTAAAGAACTATAACCCTACATTAAAGGACTGTAACTCTACATTAAAGGACTCTAACGCTACATTAAAGAATCCTAACCCTACGTTAAAGGACTCTAACCCTACATCAAAGGACTCTAACCCGACATGAAAGGACTCTAACTCTACATTAAAGAACTATAACCCTACATTAAAGGACTGTAACTCTACATTAAAGGACTCTAACGCTACATTAAAGAATCCTAACCCTACATTAAAGGACTCTAACTCTACATTAAAGGACTCTAACACGACATGAAAGGACTCTAACTCTACATTAAAGGACTATAACCCTACATTAAAGGACTGTAACTCTACATTAAAGGACTCTAACGCTACATTAAAGAATCCTAACTCTACATTAAAGGACTCTAACCCGACATCAAAGGACTCTAACTCTACATCAAAGGACTCTAGCTCTACATTAAAGGACTCTAACCCGACATCAGAGAACTCTAACTCTACATTAAAGAACTATAACCCTACATTAAAGGACTGTAACTCTACATTAAAGGACTCTAACGCTACATTAAAGGACTCTAACCCTACATTAAAGAATCCTAACCCTACATTAAAGGACTCTAACCCGACATGAAAGGACTCTAACTCTACATTAAAGGACTCTAACCCTACATGAAAGGACTCTAACTCTACATTAAAGGACTCTAACCCTACATTAAAGGACTCTAACCCTACATTAAAGAATCCTAACCCTACATTAAAGGACCCTAACTCTACATAAAGGACTCTAACCCTACATGAAAGGACTCTAACCCGACATTAAAGGACTCTAACTCTACATTAAAGAACTATAACCCTACATTAAAGGACTGTAACTCTACATTAAAGGACTCTAACGCTACATTAAAGAATCCTAACCCTACGTTAAAGGACTCTAACCCTACATCAAAGGACTCTAACCCGACATGAAAGGACTCTAACTCTACATTAAAGAACTATAACCCTACATCAAAGGACTCTAACTCTACATTAAAGGACTATAACCCTACATTAAAGGACTCTAACCCGACATTAAAGAATCCTAACCCTACATCAAAGGACTCTAGCTCTACATTAAAGGACTCTAACCCTACATTAAAGGACTCTAACCCGACATCAAAGAACTCTAACACGACATGAAAGGACTCTAACTCTACATTAAAGGACTCTAACCCGACATCAAAGGACTCTAACTCTACATTTAAGGGACTCTAACCCTACATTAAAGGACTCTAACTCTACATTAAAGGACTGTAACTCTACATTAAAGGACTCTAACACTACATTAAAGGACTCTAGCCCTACATCAAAGGACTCTAACTCTACATTAAAGGACTATAACCCTACATTAAAGGACTCTAACCCGACATGAAAGGACTCTAACTCTACATTAAAGGACTCTAACACGACATCAAAGGACTCTAACTCTACATTAAAGGACTCTAACCCGACATCAAAGGACTCTAACTCTACATTAAAGGACTATAACCCTACATTAAAGGACTCTAACCCGACATTAAAGAATCCTAACCCTACATCAAAGGACTCTAGCTCTACATTAAAGGACTCTAACCCTACATTAAAGGACTCTAACCCGACATCAAAGAACTCTAACACGACATGAAAGGACTCTAACTCTACATTAAAGGACTCTAACCCGACATCAAAGGACTCTAACTCTACATTAAAGGACTATAACCCTATATTAAAGGACTCTAACCCGACATCAAAGGACTCTAACTCTACATTAAAGGACTATAACCCTACATTAAAGGACTCTAACCCGACATTAAAGAATCCTAACCCTACATCAAAGGACTCTAACTCTACATTAAAGGACTCTAACCCTACATGAAAGGACTCTAACCCGACATGAAAGGACTCTAACTCTACATTAAAGAACTATAACTCTACATTAAAGGACTCTAACCCTACATTAAAGGACTCTAACCCTACATTAAAGAATCCTAGCCCTACATGAAAGGACTCTAACCCGACATGAAAGGACTCTAACTCTACATTAAAGAACTCTAACCCTACATTAAAGGACTCTAACCCTACATTAAAGGACTCTAACCCGACATGAAAGGACTCTAACTCTACATTAAAGGACTCTAACCCTACATTAAAGGACTCTAACCCTACATTAAAGAATCCTAACCCTACATTAAAGGACCCTAACTCTACATAAAGGACTCTAACCCTACATGAAAGGACTCTAACCCGACATGAAAGGACTCTAACTCTACATTAAAGAACTCTAACTCTACATTAAAGGACTCTAACCCTACATTAAAGAATCCTAACCCTACAATAAACGACCCTAACTCTACATTAAAGGACTCTGACCCTACATTAAAGGACTCTAACCCGACATCAAAGAACTCTAACTCTACATTAAAGGCCTATGACCCACATTAAAGGGCTCTAACCCTACTTTTAAAGGACTCTAACGCTACATTAAAGAATCCTAACCCTACATTAAAGGACTCTAACTCTACATTAAAGGACTCTAACACGACATGAAAGGACTCTAACTCTACATTAAAGGACTATAACCCGACATGAAAGGACTCTAACTCTACATTAAAGGACTCTAACCCTACATTAAAGGACTCTAACCCTACATTAAAGAATCCTAACCCTACATTAAAGGACCCTAACTCTACATAAAGGACTCTAACCCTACATGAAAGGACTCTAACTCTACATTAAAGGACTATAACCCTACATTAAAGGACTCTAACCCGACATCAAAGGACTCTAACTCTTCATCAAAGGACTCTAGCTCTACATTAAAGTACTCTAACCCTATTTTAAAGAATCCTAACCCTACATGAAAGGACTCTAACCCGACATGAAAGGACTCTAACTCTACATTAAAGAACTATAACCCTACATTAAAGGACTGTAACTCTACATTAAAGGACTCTAACGCTACATTAAAGAATCCTAACCCTACATTAAAGGACTCTAACTCTACATTAAAGGACTCTAACACGACATGAAAGGACTCTAACTCTACATTAAAGGACTATAACCCTACATTAAAGGACTGTAACTCTACATTAAAGGACTCTAACGCTACATCAAAGGACTCTAACTCTACATTAAAGGACTCTAACCCGACATGAAAGGACTCTAACTCTACATTAAAGAACTATAACTCTACATTAAAGGACTCTAACCCTACATTAAAGGACTCTAACGCTACATTAAAGAATCCTAACTCTACATTAAAGGACTCTAACTCTACATTAAAGGACTCTAACACGACATGAAAGGACTCTAACTCTACATTAAAGGACTATAACCCTACATTAAAGGACTGTAACTCTACATTAAAGGACTCTAACGCTACATTAAAGAATCCTAACTCTACATTAAAGGACTCTAACCCGACATCAAAGGACTCTAACTCTACATCAAAGGACTCTAGCTCTACATTAAAGGACTCTAACACGACATCAAAGGACTCTAACTCTACATTAAAGAACTATAACCCTACATTAAAGGACTGTAACTCTACATTAAAGGACTCTAACCCGACATGAAAGGACTCTAACTCTACATTAAAGAACTATAACTCTACATTAAAGGACTCTAACCCTACATTAAAGGACTCTAACTCTACATTAAAGAACTATAACCCTACATTAAAGGACTGTAACTCTACATTAAAGGACTCTAACCCGACATTAAAGGACTCTAACCCTACATTAAAGAATCCTAACCCTACATTAAAGGACCCTAACTCTACATACAGGACTCTAACCCTACATGAAAGGACTCTAACCCGACATTAAAGGACTCTAACTCTACATTAAAGAACTATAACCCTACATTAAAGGACTGTAACTCTACATTAAAGGACTCTAACGCTACATTAAAGAATCCTAACCCTACGTTAAAGGACTCTAACCCTACATCAAAGGACTCTAACCCGACATGAAAGTACTCTAACTCTACATTAAAGGACTCTAACTATACATTAAAGGACTCTAACCCTACATCAAAGGACTCTAACTCTACATTAAAGGACTCTAACTCTACATTAAAGGACTCTAACACGACATGAAAGGACTCTAACTCTACATTAAAGGACTATAACCCTACATTAAAGGACTGTAACTCTACATTAAAGGACTCTAACGCTACATTAAAGAATCCTAACTCTACATTAAAGGACTCTAACCCGACATCAAAGGACTCTAACTCTACATCAAAGGACTCTAGCTCTACATTAAAGGACTCTAACACGACATCAAAGGACTCTAACTCTACATTAAAGAACTATAACCCTACATTAAAGGACTGTAACTCTACATTAAAGGACTCTAACCCGACATGAAAGGACTCTAACTCTACATTAAAGAACTATAACTCTACATTAAAGGACTCTAACCCTACATTAAAGGACTCTAACTCTACATTAAAGAACTATAACCCTACATTAAAGGACTGTAACTCTACATTAAAGGACTCTAACCCGACATTAAAGGACTCTAACCCTACATTAAAGAATCCTAACCCTACATTAAAGGACCCTAACTCTACATACAGGACTCTAACCCTACATGAAAGGACTCTAACCCGACATTAAAGGACTCTAACTCTACATTAAAGAACTATAACCCTACATTAAAGGACTGTAACTCTACATTAAAGGACTCTAACGCTACATTAAAGAATCCTAACCCTACGTTAAAGGACTCTAACCCTACATCAAAGGACTCTAACCCGACATGAAAGTACTCTAACTCTACATTAAAGGACTCTAACTATACATTAAAGGACTCTAACCCTACATCAAAGGACTCTAACTCTACATTAAAGGACTCTAACCCGACATCAAAGGACTCTAACTCTTCATCAAAGGACTCTAGCTCTACATTAAAGTACTCTAACCCTATTTTAAAGAATCCTAACCCTACATGAAAGGACTCTAACCCGACATGAAAGGACTCTAACCCTACATTAAAGGACTGTAACTCTACATTAAAGGACTCTAACGCTACATTAAAGAATCCTAACCCTACATCAAAGGACTCTAACTCTACATTAAAGGACTCTAACACGACATGAAAGGACTCTAACTCTACATTAAAGGACTATAACCCTACATTAAAGGACTGTAACTCTACATTAAAGGACTCTAACGCTACATCAAAGGACTCTAACTCTACATTAAAGGACTCTAACCCGACATCAAAGGACTCTAACGCTACATTAAAGAATCCTAACACTACATTAAAGGACTCTAACACTACATCAAAGGACTCTAACTCTACATTAAAGGACTATAACCCTACATTAAAGGACTCTAACCCGACATGAAAGGACTCTAACTCTACATTAAAGGACTCTAACCCGACATGAAAGGACTCTAACTCTACATTAAAGGACTCTAACCCTACATTAAAGGACTCTAACCCTACATTAAAGAACTCTAACTCTACATTAAAGAACTATAACCCTACATTAAAGGACTGTAACTCTACATTAAAGGACTCTAACCCGACATGAAAGGACTCTAACTCTACATTAAAGAACTATAACTCTACATTAAAGGACTCTAACCCTACATGAAAGGACTCTAACTCTACATTAAAGAACTATAACGCTACATTAAAGAATCCTAACACTACATTAAAGGACTCTAACACTACATCAAAGGACTCTAACTCTACATTAAAGGACTATAACCCTACATTAAAGGACTCTAACCCGACATGAAAGGACTCTAACTCTACATTAAAGGACTCTAACCCGACATGAAAGGACTCTAACTCTACATTAAAGGACTCTAACCCTACATTAAAGGACTCTAACCCTACATTAAAGAACTCTAACTCTACATTAAAGAACTATAACCCTACATTAAAGGACTGTAACTCTACATTAAAGGACTCTAACCCGACATGAAAGGACTCTAACTCTACATTAAAGAACTATAACTCTACATTAAAGGACTCTAACCCTACATGAAAGGACTCTAACTCTACATTAAAGAACTATAACCCTACATTAAAGGACTGTAACTCTACACTAAAGGACTCTAACGCTACATTAAAGAATCCTAACCCTACATTAAAGGACTCTAACCCGACATGAAAGGACTCTAACTCTACATTAAAGAACTATAACCCTACATTAAAGGACTGTAACTCTACATTAAAGGACTCTAACGCTACATTAAAGAATCCTAACCCTACATTAAAGGACTCTAACTCTTCATCAAAGGACTCTAGCTCTACATTAAAGTACTCTAACCCTATTTTAAAGAATCCTAACCCTACATGAAAGGACTCTAACCCGACATGAAAGGACTCTAACTCTACATTAAAGAACTATAACCCTACATTAAAGGACTGTAACTCTACATTAAAGGACTCTAACGCTACATTAAAGAATCCTAACCCTACATTAAAGGACTCTAACTCTACATTAAAGGACTCTAACACGACATGAAAGGACTCTAACTCTACATTAAAGGACTATAACCCTACATTAAAGGACTGTAACTCTACATTAAAGGACTCTAACGCTACATCAAAGGACTCTAACTCTACATTAAAGGACTCTAACCCGACATCAAAGGACTCTAACGCTACATTAAAGAATCCTAACACTACATTAAAGGACTCTAACACTACATCAAAGGACTCTAACTCTACATTAAAGGACTATAACCCTACATTAAAGGACTCTAACCCGACATGAAAGGACTCTAACTCTACATTAAAGGACTCTAACCCGACATGAAAGGACTCTAACTCTACATTAAAGGACTCTAACCCTACATTAAAGGACTCTAACCCTACATTAAAGAACTCTAACTCTACATTAAAGAACTATAACCCTACATTAAAGGACTGTAACTCTACATTAAAGGACTCTAACCCGACATGAAAGGACTCTAACTCTACATTAAAGAACTATAACTCTACATTAAAGGACTCTAACCCTACATGAAAGGACTCTAACTCTACATTAAAGAACTATAACGCTACATTAAAGAATCCTAACACTACATTAAAGGACTCTAACACTACATCAAAGGACTCTAACTCTACATTAAAGGACTATAACCCTACATTAAAGGACTCTAACCCGACATGAAAGGACTCTAACTCTACATTAAAGGACTCTAACCCGACATGAAAGGACTCTAACTCTACATTAAAGGACTCTAACCCTACATTAAAGGACTCTAACCCTACATTAAAGAACTCTAACTCTACATTAAAGAACTATAACCCTACATTAAAGGACTGTAACTCTACATTAAAGGACTCTAACCCGACATGAAAGGACTCTAACTCTACATTAAAGAACTATAACTCTACATTAAAGGACTCTAACCCTACATGAAAGGACTCTAACTCTACATTAAAGAACTATAACCCTACATTAAAGGACTGTAACTCTACACTAAAGGACTCTAACGCTACATTAAAGAATCCTAACCCTACATTAAAGGACTCTAACCCGACATGAAAGGACTCTAACTCTACATTAAAGAACTATAACCCTACATTAAAGGACTGTAACTCTACACTAAAGGACTCTAACGCTACATTAAAGAATCCTAACCCTACATTAAAGGACTCTAACTCTACATTAAAGGACTCTAACACGACATGAAAGGACTCTAACTCTACATTAAAGGACTATAACCCTACATTAAAGGACTGTAACTCTACATTAAAGGACTCTAACGCTACATTAAAGAATCCTAACTCTACATTAAAGGACTCTAACCCGACATCAAAGGACTCTAACTCTACATCAAAGGACTCTAGCTCTACATTAAAGGACTCTAACCCGACATCAAAGAACTCTAACTCTACATTAAAGAACTATAACCCTACATTAAAGGACTGTAACTCTACATTAAAGGACTCTAACGCTACATTAAAGAATCCTAACACTACATTAAAGGACTCTAACCCTACATCAAAGGACTCTAACTCTACATTAAAGGACTATAACCCAACATTAAAGGACTCTAACCCTACATTAAAGGACTCTAACCCTACATTAAAGAATCCTAACCCTACATTAAAGGACCCTAACTCTACATAAAGGACTCTAACCCTACATGAAAGGACTCTAACCCGACATGAAAGGACTCTAACTCTACATTAAAGGACTCTAACCCTACATTAAAGGACTCTAACCCTACATTAAAGAATCCTAACCCTACATTAAAGGACCCTAACTCTACATAAAGGACTCTAACCCTACATGAAAGGACTCTAACCCGACATGAAAGGACTCTAAAGCTGCGTTCACACCGGACCTTTTATTTTTGTCGCTGGCGACAAGTTTACATATTAAGTTAATGCAAACGAGCGACTGAGCGATTAATCGCTCAGGCGAAATGTCGCTGGGGTTCTGAGCGACAGCGTCCGAGTGACGGAGCGAAAAAACGCTCTGTCGCTCTAGTTGAGAAACCCCAACTCTCTGGCCGTCAGTCGCTTGTCGCTCAGCGCTGACTGGCTGCCGTAATCTATATGTAGGCCTAATTATGACAACTACTGAAACCATGTAAACGTAATACAACTCCACCGGTCCGGAAGAGCAAAGCCGGCTTTACGTTGACACACACACAAACACACCCACACACACACCGGAGACAAATGGCCAGGCGCTCCTCAGCTGGGATGGAGCGCCTGTAGTTGGTGTCCAACCGGGCAATCCTGCCTCCGATTCTCGCCAACAGCTCGTCAAACTGGGCCGTTGTCAGCCGCGTATACCGTTGAAAACGGGAAGAAATGAGCGCCTCTAAGCGACGTGAAATTCACTGGAATCGCTTGAATGACGTTATCAGAGCGATCTGTTGAATTGTGCCGATGAGCGACTGCAGCTGAGCAACAGAGCGACTTTTTTGGAGCGACATGAGCGACAGCGACAAAAATAAAAGGTCCGGTGTGAACGCACCTTAACTCTACATTAAAGAACTATAACCCTACATTAAAGGACTGTAACTCTACATTAAAGGACTCTAACGCTACATTAAAGAATCCTAACCCTACGTTAAAGGACTCTAACCCTACATCAAAGGACTCTAACCCGACATGAAAGGACTCTAACTCTACATTAAAGAACTATAACCCTACATTAAAGGACTGTAACTCTACATTAAAGGACTCTAACGCTACATTAAAGAATCCTAACCCTACATTAAAGGACTCTAACTCTACATTAAAGGACTCTAACACGACATGAAAGGACTCTAACTCTACATTAAAGGACTATAACCCTACATTAAAGGACTGTAACTCTACATTAAAGGACTCTAACGCTACATTAAAGAATCCTAACTCTACATTAAAGGACTCTAACCCGACATCAAAGGACTCTAACTCTACATCAAAGGACTCTAGCTCTACATTAAAGGACTCTAACCCGACATCAGAGAACTCTAACTCTACATTAAAGAACTATAACCCTACATTAAAGGACTGTAACTCTACATTAAAGGACTCTAACGCTACATTAAAGGACTCTAACCCTACATTAAAGAATCCTAACCCTACATTAAAGGACTCTAACCCGACATGAAAGGACTCTAACTCTACATTAAAGGACTCTAACCCTACATGAAAGGACTCTAACTCTACATTAAAGGACTCTAACCCTACATTAAAGGACTCTAACCCTACATTAAAGAATCCTAACCCTACATTAAAGGACCCTAACTCTACATAAAGGACTCTAACCCTACATGAAAGGACTCTAACCCGACATTAAAGGACTCTAACTCTACATTAAAGAACTATAACCCTACATTAAAGGACTGTAACTCTACATTAAAGGACTCTAACGCTACATTAAAGAATCCTAACCCTACGTTAAAGGACTCTAACCCGACATGAAAGGACTCTAACTCTACATTAAAGAACTATAACCCTACATCAAAGGACTCTAACTCTACATTAAAGGACTATAACCCTACATTAAAGGACTCTAACCCGACATTAAAGAATCCTAACCCTACATCAAAGGACTCTAGCTCTACATTAAAGGACTCTAACCCTACATTAAAGGACTCTAACCCGACATCAAAGAACTCTAACACGACATGAAAGGACTCTAACTCTACATTAAAGGACTCTAACCCGACATCAAAGGACTCTAACTCTACATTTAAGGGACTCTAACCCTACATTAAAGGACTCTAACTCTACATTAAAGGACTGTAACTCTACATTAAAGGACTCTAACACTACATTAAAGGACTCTAGCCCTACATCAAAGGACTCTAACTCTACATTAAAGGACTATAACCCTACATTAAAGGACTCTAACCCGACATGAAAGGACTCTAACTCTACATTAAAGGACTCTAACACGACATCAAAGGACTCTAACTCTACATTAAAGGACTCTAACCCGACATCAAAGGACTCTAACTCTACATTAAAGGACTATAACCCTACATTAAAGGACTCTAACCCGACATTAAAGAATCCTAACCCTACATCAAAGGACTCTAGCTCTACATTAAAGGACTCTAACCCTACATTAAAGGACTCTAACCCGACATCAAAGAACTCTAACACGACATGAAAGGACTCTAACTCTACATTAAAGGACTCTAACCCGACATCAAAGGACTCTAACTCTACATTAAAGGACTATAACCCTATATTAAAGGACTCTAACCCGACATCAAAGGACTCTAACTCTACATTAAAGGACTATAACCCTACATTAAAGGACTCTAACCCGACATTAAAGAATCCTAACCCTACATCAAAGGACTCTAACTCTACATTAAAGGACTCTAACCCTACATGAAAGGACTCTAACCCGACATGAAAGGACTCTAACTCTACATTAAAGAACTATAACTCTACATTAAAGGACTCTAACCCTACATTAAAGGACTCTAACCCTACATTAAAGAATCCTAGCCCTACATGAAAGGACTCTAACCCGACATGAAAGGACTCTAACTCTACATTAAAGAACTCTAACCCTACATTAAAGGACTCTAACCCTACATTAAAGGACTCTAACCCGACATGAAAGGACTCTAACTCTACATTAAAGGACTCTAACCCTACATTAAAGGACTCTAACCCTACATTAAAGAATCCTAACCCTACATTAAAGGACCCTAACTCTACATAAAGGACTCTAACCCTACATGAAAGGACTCTAACCCGACATGAAAGGACTCTAACTCTACATTAAAGAACTCTAACTCTACATTAAAGGACTCTAACCCTACATTAAAGAATCCTAACCCTACAATAAACGACCCTAACTCTACATTAAAGGACTCTAACCCTACATTAAAGGACTCTAACCCGACATCAAAGAACTCTAACTCTACATTAAAGGCCTATGACCCACATTAAAGGGCTCTAACCCTACATTTAAAGGACTCTAACCCTACATTAAAGAATCCTAACCCTACATTAAAGGACTCTAACCCGACATCAAAGGACTCTAACCCTACATTAAAGGACTATAACCCTACATAAAAGGACTCTAACCCGACATTAAAGAATCCTAACCCTACATCAAAGGACTCTAACTCTACATTAAAGGACTCTAACCCTACATTAAAGGACTCTAACCCGACATCAAAGAACTCTAACACGACATGAAAGGACTCTAACTCTACATTAAAGGACTCTAACCCGACATCAAAGAACTCTAACTCTACATTAAAGGACTATAACCCTATATTAAAGGACTCTAACCCGACATCAAAGGACTCTAACTCTACATTAAAGGACTATAACCCTACATTAACCTCTTCAACCCGAGCGCCCCCGGTACCGGGGGCAGCTGCGCATGTTGCAACACACACCATATAAGGGCATGCTAACCATGTAGCAACATATTCATGCAGCATACCCACTTAACGGGAAGAAGCTCGGCTACAAGCTCATGATAACCACTTTCACCTAATCGAAACACAATTCCGACACCAAGCACCTAAATGAGCACGGAGAAAAATCACGCTAACGGCGCATGTCCGCAAATCTGCCGCTAGCGATTATGCTACTTCATGCTAACGATACAAACAGCATGTCATATGAAAGCTGGGACTCTACAGATTCCAACGGTATAAGTCTCATCACTCTACGCCCCAAACTCACTGAAACAGCAGCTGAAGAAGAGCAAAAATACACATCACTTTATACAGACATAATCATGAATTATGTTTTACATTTGCTGTTTTGTGATTATACATTGTGTTCGAGTGCATTACACCGCCTCCACCGGCTAAGCCGATGTGTCTGTGTCACTTTGAAATGATTCCTGACAGTTCAGGAAAGGTTTCGGTTCCAAGAGGACAGGTGGAGTAGGTAGGACCATTGTCTTCGCGCACAGTGTATTTGCCGCTGCACCGGCGTCTGCCCCACCCCCTCAGCCACAGCCGCAGCCAGGGCCATCAGTTGGCGGATAGTTTTTGTTGTCATGGAGATGGCGAATGCACTTCGATCGTAATGGCTCTGACGGTTCGAGAGAGGTGTCAATCATCCAAATTGACCAATGGATTCCCAAAATGTCCAACTTCTAACCCATCGTGGGTGATTGACAGCTCCGCCGGCATTACGCACCAAAACACAGAGCGCACGGTTTCTACACTTCACTTTCTACATCGGATCAGACAAATTAGATTATTAGTTAGTTTTTTCTGTTTTCTTGCCTTTTTCGTTCACACACCTCAACAAGGAATAATGGCAGACAGGAACAAAAA
Organism: Pagrus pagrus; assembly: GCF_965226575.1. Classification (NCBI taxonomy): domain Eukaryota; kingdom Metazoa; phylum Chordata; class Actinopteri; order Spariformes; family Sparidae; genus Pagrus; species Pagrus pagrus. The sequence goes on along the minus strand of NC_140190.1, from coordinate 31,383,381 downwards.
AAAGTACACAATTTCAGAGGTACTGGACATACTCCATAATGACAGCGGCGCCCGGCTTATTCCTGTCGACTCACCGTCGGAGGAAGAGGACCTACTGCAAGAACTGGATCCGGACCACAGCAGTGACTCAGATTACCAAATTCCATCACCGCAAAGGTATGTAATCTCTGTTTTGTTATTGATTACTTATTGATTTGGTGTCAAATTACCGATCTATCTACCTTATTATCCTGCAATGAATTTAGTAAATACACACACTCAAACTCGTTCAAACTTGTTTGTTGAAGTCCACAGTACAGGGCTTGTTTCTCTCAACATATTGTTGTCTGTGTGGAGTTACATTTTAGGCCAGTGAATGAATATATTTGTGTATGTATGTATGTATGTGTGTGTGTGTGTATATATATATATATATATATATATATATATATATATATATATATAATGAATATATTTAAGATATTATTTATTTATATTTTAAATAATTTATATATTTGTTTTTCAGTGATGATGATGATGATTATGAGCCACCAGGTGCTTGTGCACCAGCATCTGCCCCACCCCCTCAGCCACAGCCTCAGCCAGGGCCATCAGCATCTCCTGCCATCTCTCAGCTACTGCGAGGCCGCTCCACTCAACGTGCTTCAGCTCCCCTTCCTCAGCCATTGCCATCCTCATCTGACTCGGACTCACCTGAACAAACACAACCTAAAAGAAAAGGAAAATTGTCACACAAATCGGCAAATCCAAAGCGTGGTCGAGTTGGGTCTGCCACTTCAAGAGTGAGAGAGGAAGAAATGAGGTGGCACAACAGAGAGGAGAAAGACAAAAGACCGGACCCACTCAGATTCATGCCAGCCAGGATCCCTGGCCCCACATTTGACACCAAGGCCTCATGGTCCCCCCTTTCTCTCTTCCAGCTTTTTTTTAGCACCACTGTAGTCCGTACCATCATTGACGATACTAATGCCAACCGTGAGCGACGGTAACTCTACATTAAATGACTCTAACCCTACATTAAAGGAACCTAACTCTATATTAAAGGACTCTAACCCGACATCAAAAGACCCTAACTCTACATTAAAGGACTCTAACCCTACATTAATGGACTCTAACCGGACATCAAAGGACTCTAACCCTACATTAAAGGACTATAACCCTACATAAAAGGACTATAAACCTACATCAAAGGACACTTACTCTACATTAAAGGACTCTAACCCTACATTAAAGGACTCTAACTCTACATTAAAGAATCCTAACCCTACATTAAAGGACTCTAACCCTACATCAAAGGACTCTAACTGTACATCAATCCAGCTCGTTTGCTCTGAGTGGATTAAAGGCGGGTTGCAGTTTCTGCGTTGGCTGCTGAGACAGCATAGTTGCGGCCTAGGTGGGAAAAATAAGTCCAGACATCTGTAGGCCCCTTCTGAGTAATTCTAGGACTACTGAGTGATTCTGTGACTACCAAGACTGCTAAGACTGCAAAAGAAAAAACTCTGAGTTGAAAAGAGTCTGCTGCTGTATTTATCTCCTCCGGTGTCGGCGGATGTGACGCATTCAGGTGCACACACAGACAATGGGAGATGGGAGTTTCCAACCTGGGGGCTGTGACAAGCAGGCGCCACCTACAGGACATAAGGGTCGTTGCACTTCCCTTTGTTTACCAGCCTTTTATAGTGCAAGGAAGGCAGCGTTTAAGCACTGAGCTGCACGTGGGCCAATCCAATGTCCAAACCATGTGGATGGTCCCAACATTGGTCATAAGGGAAACGCCAAGAGCGAGACAGCTGACAGATTGGGTTGCCTTCATCTTTGACGTCCTTTTGCCAGAAGTACGACGTGATTGTTTTGTTTACATACGTTTATTAATATTGGCACTGTGCTTCATATTGTACGTACTGGTTTTTCATGTCACACCTTGAAATGGAACAATACAGATGTGTAATATTTTGTGTAAACTTTCGTCAATTTTTAATGCTTGTAGGGGTGCATGACAAACTCAAAATTGTTCAGAGCATTCAGACCCGCGTTCTTAGAATTTTTTTTTTTTTTCCTTTTGTCAAATCTTACAGAGCCTCTTGCACTCTAAGAGTGTCATGAGGGTGTGATATCAAACTGGACTCCCCCAAAACTTTTGACTCCCCCAATAAAATGTGTCACGGTCCTGCTGGGGCCTTTAACCATTCTCTTCTGTTTTGAAGTGGAAATGCTGCTGCTGCCCATATTTGGACGTCCCGGCTCGGCTGATTAGTGTTCCATACGGCTTTATTAAGGACCCAACCCCCTGTGCAGCTCACTCTCCCAGATCCCTGCCAGCGCCTGCACATTTGGTTTTTCTTTGTCTTTTGGTTTTGCATCCAACATGACACTCACAACAAACCCTCAACCACACTTACACAACTGATAATACTGACAAACACACCTCATCTATTCGGTCCTCTGTTCTAAATCGTTTAGTTTGAAGTAAAGAAATAAACAAGATTTATTGTATTCATTATATATTGTTTTAGAACATATGTATTTATGCATTACATTTTTATAATTTATGTATGTCCTGCAAAAAGTGATAATATCAATAAACATCCTGATAAAAACAAAAAAACTTTATTAACCCTCAAAGGGCAATTCAGTTTCTACAGTTCACAGAGCCATTCATATGACATGAATTCATAAAAACATACATAAGGTACCAAAAGATAAAAAAAGCTACAGTCCTCATACAGTAAAAATAAATGAATGTGATAAGATCACCCACTTCACAACAAACACATTGACAGACCAAAAAACCGTAGTGGTGAATGGCTCCTCTTCAGTGCAGAATGGAGATATTCAAGATTCAAGATCTCATTCAGCACAGAACAAAAAAAAGTAGCGAGCAGATGCTATATCTACCGGTGTCAGCAGGCGATCGGCTACCAAAATCTGCTCGCGAATGCGCAAGGATTCTGAATGACAGAGCGCTCTGGCGGTCATCCGAGACTCATAGAACCGTAGTTACAACTGTAACTTTCGTTCTATTTCGTCCCTACTGACCGCCAGAGGCGGTGCTTTAAGCACTGGATGACATATACCAACAGTGTCATGAAGAATCCCACAACCCACCTTACTGATGAGAGGTTGAAGACCCAGGGCAAAGCAAATGACCACGCCCAACGGGGGGGGGGAGCAGCAACATTAAGCCGGTAAAATCGATAGAAAGTACCCGGCGACGACCAAGAGGCTGCAGCACAGATGTCATCCAGGGGAATGCCTCTCAGGGCAGCCCAGGACATGGAGTCACCCCGTGTTGAGTGGCATCTGACCCCCGTCGGCAATGCTTGACCATTGACCCTGTAAGCACAAGAAATGGTGTCCACAATCCAATGAGAAAGGCGCTGTTTGGAGAGGGCACAACCTCTGTTATGACCCCCATAGCAAACAAACAACTGTTCCGTCTGCCGCACATGTGCAGTGGCACTGATATAGGCAACCAGGGCCCGCACAGGGCACAAAGCATGCAACTCATCATCAGCCGCTGGGGGATCAATCCGTGCAAGTTGAATAGGGCGGTTAACATGGCCACGGGGCAGGGTCTTCGGCAGAAACGCAACATTAGGCCACAGGGTCACCCCTGACCCATCAGGCCCCCAACGCAGACAGGAATCGCTGACAGACAAAGCATGTAACTCCCCCACCCTTTTGCTGAGGTGATGGCCAGAAGAAAGGCTGTCTTCAACGACAGCCACTTGAGGTCAGCCTGGGCGAAAGGTTAAAAGGGTGAAGAAGACAGGGGCTTAAATATTTTGACCCAACAGATTGGGTTGAAGATATTTGCGGGCTTTAGATCTGGGCGGGCTTTTGATTTGAACGGGCTGAGGCTAACGTTAATCACTCTCCAGTTTGGACCAGAGAAAACTATGTAAATGGTAAGTAAAACTTAAATTATTATTATCCTTCGCTAGCTAGTTATTTTCACCTGATAAAATAGGGGGTGATACCCCCAGTGTAACGCACCACGCCCTTAGCGACTGGTAGCGGCATTCTGGCGTAAATTTAATCCATGGTGACACTGAGTTACGATAGACCCCCCCCCAAAGCATGCATCTTTGAGATCCCAGGTCATGAATCCAATGGCGTGAAGTTGATCAGGTCTCAACTTGCTGCGATGGAGTCATCCAACACCCCAGCTAGTTAAGCTGCAAGTTGAGCTCTCATCAGCTTCACCCTGTTAAGTTCAGGTACCAAAAACTGATGTTTACATTTATTCCAGTTTTAACTGACTGTTTGATTATTCTAGATTTTACTGATGTAATTTCCCAAAATATGTGGACTGAACATGTGAAGGGGGCGAAAACCTATGAACTTTGTTGTTTTTTTCCTTTTCTTTTTTAATATTTTGGTTATTGTATGTATGTTTAGCACTTAAATCTATGGACTTTGCATTATGTTTATGATGCAGCAATGTTAAAAATGTATTCCACTGTTTTAATGTGAACTTGAAATGTCCCAATAAAATAATGGACATAATATACTTGTTTTGTTGAATAATTTCATAATTTCATGTTTAATAACAATTTCATTTTATAATACTAAGCTTAATGTTCATTAATTAATGCTAATTATGCTCTCAAACCAACATTTTGATTTTAACCCACTTCTTTGGTAACATTAACCCAACAACATGGCTGTGTTTTAGCCCATTTATTAGTTAATATAACCCAACAACATGGTTCTATTTTAGCACATTTATTGGATAACATTAACCCAACAGCAGAGTTGCTTTTAACCCATTTTTGGGTATACAGTCTCAACCCAACATGCTGGGTCAAGCCCATAACCCAACCCTGCTGGTCTAGAACAACCTAACACTGGCCAGATCCAACTTTGGACCAGCGTTGGGTTACCCAAAAACCCATCGTCAGTAGGGACGGAATAGAACTGTTTAAACACAGATGTATAAAACAATGTATAAATATATAATATAAACAGAATGAATAAATAGCACTGGCAGGGTTAATGCAGATATGAAATCGAAAAGAAGTGAATTGAGCAGACATAAATAATAGATAATAAATAGATATTGCACAGGATAATTATTATTGCACAGATAATGGATATATTGCACCGGATATTTATTATTGCACATGTTGAGGTTAGTGTGGGTGTTCGTTAAGCAGTCTAATAACAGCAGGGTAGAAACTGTTCCTAAACCTGACCGTGTTGCTACGCAGGCTGCGGTATCTCTCCTGATGGCAGGAGGGAGAACAGTATGTGACAGGGGTGGGTGGAGTCTTTAAAGATGCTGGCGGCTTTGGTCAGTAAGCGCCTCTGGGCCAGATCCTCTATGGGTTGCAATGCGGCCTCAATACTCCTCTCTTCTGACCTCTCCACTCTCCTCAGGGCTTTTCTGTCCAAGGTGTTAGAGTTTTCAAACCACAGACAGATGCTGCTGGTGAGCATGCTCTCAAGATCCTTCATACCTACATCCATTAGGCTTTGTGCTGCCAGACAAATGAATCCCCCTTTGCTAAGTTACCAGCAAGTCCACCATGTCTGTGGTCTATATGATAATAATACATAATAAGTCATTGACTTAGAGCGTCCTAACCTATAACATGGTGGCATGGTAACCTCACAGCGAAGCAGAGGAACAGTCTGGCGCAAATTGACAACCAGGCCAGCAAGATCACTGGACAAAAACAACTCCCACTCCAGGACTTACTCACACAGGTGACAATAAAAAAAAAGGCTGTCCAAATTTATCAGGGTCCCACTCATCCCCTCCACTCAGCAGTTCAGCTGCTGCAGACTGGCCATACCAATGGCCAAGAAGAATGGCTACAAAAAGTCATTCATACCATCAGCTGTCGCCCTCTTCAATAAGGAACTGTTCAAATAAATTTACACACACATGCTTAACACATATACAATTTCAATTCACACGTTTTTAACACATACAGGAATGTTTCGCTATCTTACTCACACCCACACAAGCACTGACATTGATATTTATTTATTTAATCTATTTACTCTTGTTCTTGTCTGTCAGTGTCTTGAGTGTGGCGTTTTTATTGTTTGTTGTTTCTTGTTGTTACGACCAGGGCCTAGGGGAAACCCTGGCACAACATGAAAGTGAGACTCCCCTCTTCCCATCACCCAAGCACCACCAACAGCAAAGCATTTTTAAAGGTTTTATTAACAAACATAGTTTGTCCACAATCAAACATGCTGGTAGTCTGGTTGAGAGAGGAGAGCCCACAGGAACTGGAGAGGAGCCACCCACACCCACAGGTTATTTAGGCAGAGAGACAACATATATGACCTCTGGGGTCGTAACACCTCCCCCCTTAAAAATGAACATTTCTCCCCCAAAGAAATGTTCAACTTCAGGAATGTGATAAGGTGTCACAGCTATCACAAATCCGTCACCCTTTCCTGTTGAACCACAGTCTACATAAAAGCCTTATGCACAGGGCCAAAAGCAAGTCAGTGGGTGCCACTCCCACTAACAAAATGGCCACCACCATGAGGAGAGAACACAAAAAGCAAATACACCAACTGTGGTAACACACACACACACCGAAACAGCAACAGGTGACCAACACAACCGTGGAGTGCAACAGCCACCATACAAAAAGGCGTCACTGTGTAGTCACTACTACACACACGTTGCCAGCTTGCACCTAAGCTGCAACCACAAGTGACCCAACAAAAGGTGAACTGCCACTACCACACCCAAAATGGACACCTTGTGATCTCCAACCACACGTTACTGTAAAGGAGTGTAACAAAAAAAACAAAGTGACCAAATGAATTGGGAAGCCACACCCACCACTCAAGATCCACTGATCTGGGGAGTGCCTCCATCCCCAACACACTAACTGTAATTAAATAAACTAAAAGCAGTAACACCTACATGACCACACCAACAATGGACTGCAACCACCACCACACAAGAAGGCGTCACTGTGCAGTCAATACTACACACAAATGTTGCCAGCTTACACTTAAGCTGCAACGACAAGTGACCCAACAAAAGTGGAGCACAGCCACCACAAAAGGTCACAAACCACCAGTTACTGCAAAGTTTTAACCACAGCCACACATCACAACATGACTAAAGTAACCAAAACAAAAGCAGCCATCTCACACAAAAAAAACAAGTTGCTGTGCAAAGTATAGAACGAAGAAAAACAAATTGTCGAGACACCCAGACTTTACCTGCCCACCAAGATGAATAACTCACCTAGCTAGTCTTCAGTGGCTTGCCGAGCTCGAGGCATCTTTAAACGCTGAACTCAGTGCATCACTGAAGACCAGGAATCTAGTCAACTGCGATACACTGAAGCGTGCCCCCACTCAGGATTACCACCAAAAATAAAAAAGGCAAAATAATAAAGTGGCAATTCTTGAATTTGCCCAGCAGCTATCTAGTCAGGGTGCTCCGTCAAAAACACAACTCAAATATTTAACAAACGAGATGACCACTAAACTTAACTAAAGGCTACTTACACAAACAAACTAAACCACACTAACCTCACCTCATGGGCATTCAGCTCCCGGACGAGCCCCCAATTGTTACGACCAGGGCCTAGGGGAAACCCTGGCGCAACATGAAAGTGAGACTCCCCTCTTCCCATCACCCAAGCACCACCAGCAGCAAAGCATTTTTAAAGGTTTTATTAACAAACATAGTTTGTCCACAATCAAACATGCTGGTAGTCTGGTTGAGAGAGGAGAGCCCCTAGGAACTGGAGAGGAGCCGGACCTTAAACCATTAGCTTCCAGGCAGGAACCAATCAGCTCACCTGGGCAACCTACAATCACACACACCTGCAACCAATCTCACACACACTCTCTCACACACACACACTCAACAGGGTTATTTAGGCAGAGAGACAAAATATATGACCTCTGGGGTCGTAACACTTGTGCAGAGCCAAAGAAAATGTTCCATCTCATGTAAGATGAATGGACAATAGTTTTCTGAGTCTGAGTCTAAAGTAATGTCAGCTTTTGTATTTTGCTACTTTCAATTTCATAATATCCTGCCTTTTTACTCGTTTACCACTAAAAAAAAAAAATAATAATAATAATATTTGTACGCTTTTGAATAAATTTATTATAGGGCAAAGAATGCGTAAGCAAAAACATTGACGTTTGTGCAGCTGGACAGTGGTCAAACAGTGGGCGTAACGTGTAGCAGTGACGTAACTACACGTTACGCCCCCTACGCGTTCCGCCACCTACACGTTCCGCCCACTTCAGGTTATGCCCCTCTCTTGCAGGCTGCAGACGGATACAGTTGGAAATATTCAGCACACTCCATACCCAGTTAGCAGGAGAGAACAATGGCAGAGAAAATGCAGCCAAAAGTAACACTTCCAGCGTTACTTGTAACGGCTTGCCCTGCTAAACGGGCTAAGAAAAGAAAGCCGGAGGCAGAAAAGGCTGCAACGAAAAAGGCTTTGAATAAAGCCACAGGGAAAAGCAGAGTCAACATTGGTTCAGCTTTTGAACGGTGGAGACAACTGAGGGAGCTGAAGGGCCTAAGAAGTGATGCAGAGGTTGCTGTCTTTCTGTTGGACAGGTAATTATTATTTGTTTTGCTTCGGGGGGATTTGTTATTTTCATGAAATATAACGTTAGGCAACTTAGCTACTTTTGTAGCTCGTATTAGCCCAATGCTAACATTAGCTTCTCTGTCGGTGTAAGCCAGTAACGTTACAGGTCGTCGGTACCAGTGTTGGGGAGACTTAAACTACATGTAGTTTAACTACATAGCTTAATTACAATTTGCTGTAACTTGCTGGTAGTTAAACTACATTCATATTTTGTGCTGCGTCAAGTATTTCAACTACTTTTTGGGTAATTTTTTGTAGTTTAACAACTCAATTTACAAACTACAATTTTGGCCAATAACATGAAATATTTTTTTATAAAAAATAACCTATATAATAATTTTATTTTATTTTTCTTTGAAAAAAGGCATGAAACGCTGCCTCTGATTGGCTTGCCCTTGCAGCACTCAAATGCTTCACAGAGTGGGTGGGTCCTTATGCTAAGGAAGGCAGTGCTCATATGGCACAAGCACGTCATGGACAACCCTCCAGCTACCCCTGATAAGCCCCCGAATGCGCCAGCCCAACTATGGCCATATTTGAGCTTGTACATGTTGGATATAGATGGCTTTTTAGTGTTGGTAAAGATATTTTTTGTGCCAAACGGAACTGGCTGTCTGATAAAAACTTTGAGAGACTGCTCATGTGTCGTGTCAACAAGGGATTCTGCCCTGGCATCTAGTTCTAGTGCCTAAGTGTTAGTGCCTCTGAAGTTCCTGTGATGCTGACCAAAAGTGTCAGCTTTTGTTCCTTAAAAAATAAGGGCCGGATCTACTAAGATCCCAAATTGCTTGTACTAATCTGCGTGCGCAATCTAGAAATTTGCGTGTGGGGTTGAACCTCAGTTTGCAGGCGATTTACTAAGAGCGATTTCGTTAATGACAACAGGTGCAAACGTGTCGGAGACGAGCCTATTTAAATGAGGGTTTAGCGTGTTTCATGGTTTTCAGCATGGCGAGTTTGAGAGAGCGAAAGCGCAAAGTGAAATTTGACCCTTTGGAATTAGAAGTGTTGGTAGAGGAAGCAAATAAACATTTCAATGAGCTGCAGCAAAGGAATCTGACAGTCGCGCAAAGGAACGCTGTGTGAGAGAAAATCATTGAAAAAGTTAATGCTGTTGGAAAAAACAGGCAAACAGTGGATGAAGTGAAAAGGAGATACCAAGACATCAGAAGAAGAACAAAAAGAAAAGATGGCGTATAATAATATAAATATAATTAAAACTGCAAGCAGTGATGAACGGGCCCTCGCCCCCCCACGTACGTTGGGCTGTGGCACCGTCGGAGTGCTGTGTGTCCAGATGTGTGTTTGTCCGTTGTCTGTGGAAAGGTTCCGACCTAAATGGGATCCGTGTCACTGAAAACACAACAGTGACATCTTCAGTGACTTCCTGTGTCCTGTGGGTAGCGCTATAGAAAAGACACAGTACTGATGCAGCGACGTATTCAGGGTGAGCCCCTCTACATGTGTTAGCAATTTGATGCAGATGGGCAATTGTATGTTGAAGTTATAAGGACTTCCTGCTTCATGGCGAGGGATCAACTTTGAAGGAAAATGGCGGACTTCCTGTTGGGCTGAGGGCATGTGTCCAATAGGGTTTTTTGTGCGTCTGGTCATGATACATATGCGTACTGACTTTTGTTAATATGTGTGCATGTAGGAGGCGGGGCTTCAAGTTTGAAATATTCCAGGGGGCGCTATGGAGCCATTTGTTCACTTATCACAGTATTAATGCAAAGACCTATTCAGGGACAAGCTCTCTACAATTCTGACCAGTTTGGTGTAGATGGGAAATTGTATGTTGAAGTTATAAGGACTTCCTGCGCGATGGCGAAGGATCGAAAATGACCGCACCGCCACGCCCACCAAGCACAACACAGGCTGTTGAAGGAAGGATGCTACTGAGTGAATGTGAAGTCTGTGGTGTTAAATCTGTAGGACGAGTTAGTTAAAGTACAAGGCATAGACATATTGGCTCAGTACAGAATTGGAAAAGTCATAAGGGGGTCATCTAAATTGACCGCACTGCCACACCCACCAGGAATAACGTAGGCAAAAGCTTTTCACAACTTGTCATCATCAAGGCATGAGGATGATATTTAGTGACTGGGAAGTCTGTGGTGTTAAATCTGTAGGCCAAGTTAAACAATGTATGAGGCTTAGAAATGGGTTCCTACAGAATGGGAAAAGCCATAAGGGGGTGGTGAAGTTGAACACACTGCCACGCCCACCAGGTATAACGTAGGCGAAAGCTTTTCACAAGGTGTCATCATCAAGGTCTTAAGATGATATTAAGTGAGTGTGAAGTCTGTGGCGTTAAATCTGTAGGAGGAGTTAGTTAAAGTACGAGGCACAGACATTGGGTCCGTACAGAATGGGAAAAGCCATAAGGGTGGCGTTAGGGGGCGCTACTGAGCTTTCGTGCTGCGCATGAGGGCAGTTGTGGTATTGAAATAATGTACTCATGGGTAAGAAGCTACATGCCAAATTTGGTGAGTCTGCGAATATCCTAAAGTCCCAAAAACAACGTTGGAAAATTGAAAATCGCTGCACGCCATTCAAGATGGCCGACTTCCTGTTGCGGCAAAAATTCCAACAAAAATTATTCCGGGCTAAGTCCTTGAGACCCATAAGTCCTGTAAATTTCATGACGATCCGAGAAATTTTTTGGTCACATGACCCGACGTTAGGTGGCGCTATGGAGTCCCCTGGCCACACCCACCCCCAATCATGTTGAATTATCAAATTTTTTACCACATGTGACGTATGTTCCAAGTTTGGTGAGTTTTGGGGTATGTTCAGGTCGCCAAATAGGCGATCTTGGGGAAGGACAAAAAATAATAAATAATCCTTACAGATACAATAGGTCCTCGCACGAGATTTGTGCTCGGGCCCTAATAATAATAGTAAACAAGGAGTTTTGTTATTGCAGGTATTGCGTGACTCCTTCTCGTAGCTGGCTCCAAATCCGCTCTGAGTTCCTCAAACAGCTCCAAAATGGCAAGGCTGGATAGGCGATATGTTCTAATGATAGTTTTCTCATTCATCCCAAAAATGTTCACACGAGGGTGAAAAATGCGTTCTCGGCGTCTCCTTCCATTGTTTCGGCGTCTCCTTCTTGCAACAATAACGGCAGCCATGTGTGCGCAATTATGCATACAAACCATTTGCACCTCCCTTTGAGACGTGTTAAATATAGACGCAGTTTCTATTGGCAAAATAGCTTTCAGGTTTGATAAATCACTTTCTGTGTGCTAAATTAATATATTTACATTTTCTCCACCCACAACACGCACAATTGCGTGTAAACGCCCCATGTTGCATATTCATTGCTGCAAACGTACTAACTGAATACAGACGCGCTATTTTGCACCTATGACAGACGCAACCCTTTTTGCGCACTGGTAGTAAATCGGTTTGTACATTTTTTTGTGTGTGCAAGGAGTTTCCACACGTTTTAATACACGCAAACCTTTAGTAGATCCGGCCCTAAATCTTGAGTTGAGAGGCATATTTCTGCTGGCAGGTGAATTTTTTGTAGGCTATTATATTTTGTTTCATATACACCATATGTTGATTTGTTTAACGCTTAAAATTCTTGCTTTTGACTTGAAGTACCAGCCCTTTATCTTTCTTTACATTTTTCTAGTCACTGTGTTTATTGTTATGCACCAAAACACAAATTAAAATTGTGCAAAACTACTAAAAATGTGATTCTGATTAACACACTTGTGTGTCCAAGTTACATGCCTGGTCAATATACTGTACAAACACAAGTAGTTTAGTTGTAGGTGGTGTTTATCTAATGTTACCATAGCCAGCTGCTGCTAGCTAATCAGCAATAAGTTACAACATCAAAATACACTTTCAAAACAATGTCTGAATGCTAACAAAGCTAGCTTGACAGCTGTCAGTGCTAGCAATGGCTATGTTGGTTGTTTACGTTCAATATGATAATATTAGGTGTTTACTTACAGGTGAATGAGACATGAGGTAGTTACTTGTAGTGAGATGTTGTGATGAAAACACTGATACTCTTCTTCCCACCGCTGTTGTCCGGCAGTCTCACCCTTAACTCATTAGTGAGGGAGATGGTGAAGGCTACACACCGATTTCGGAAATTGTTTTCATCCTCAGGCGCAAGGTGGAGCTCAGCTGCCTTTGACTCAAAAAAGTAACCAAGGTACGGTTTGGAACTGATGTATCCGTCTATTGGCCCTTTGAGTACATCAAACTTTTGCCAGTGGATTCAGCACCCTGCTGCTCACAGACTTGATCAGGCTAACCAAGCTGTCAAGTAGCTTAACCTACGTAGATCTACCTGCTCTCCCTCAAAAGCCTTGATGGCCAAATGTACCTCACCCAGCACTGACTTCAAAAAAGTCAGATTCAAGATGTTTTGAGGATCACTGTACATGGAGTAAAAAACCTCAGCCATGTAGCAGTGTTCACTGGACTTGGTGACTGCGAAGCGCAGCATAAGCTCCTCCCACTGGTCCAAAATGCGTGAAACCGCAGATTCAATGGCAAGCCAACATGTAGCACACACCTTGGTTATCTATAAGGGTTTCTCCCCACAGTTGATGGTCTTATATATGGCCTTGTAGGCCTCCCTGCGCTTTGGAGACACTGAAAACCAGTTATAAGTCTTTTGTATCAAGTACTCCACACTACGGGGGATGGTGTCATTGGAAGCATGATTTACAAGCTGCAGAGAGTGGCACACACAGCCAATAAAAAACAGATCTTTGAGGCCATACTGCTCCTTCAGCACTTTTTACGGACCCCATTGTTAATCCCTGTCATAACAGAGGCATTGTCAGTCCCTCTCCCCAAGAGTTTCTCTTAAGACAACACTTCTCGAGGAAAGCCACAACAGCACTGGCTATAGATCTGGCATCTCCTCCCTCCAACTCAACAAGCCCCAGAAATGTTGACACAATTGTCTGAATGGTGTCACTAAAGTACCTTATCACAACCCCCAGGTACTTAGAAACACTTACATCCGTGGACTCATCGAGGAGGAGGCCGAAGCACTGGTCACCCACATCTGCAACCAACTTTTTCAAGTATGGTGCCAGAACACCATTAATCATTTCTGTGCACTTTGTCCTGTGTATTTTGAAGTGGGTAGCAGCAGTGGAGTCTGAGAAAGCAGCTCTACATGCTTCTCCAATGTGATCACATCCCAGCATGGAACAGTGTTCAGCGATAGCTAATGCCATGGTGGCCTCAGCCTTTTTTGCAGAGTTTTTTAACTGGCAGCTTGTTTTGGGTTTCAGCTTGAACTGTTGTAAGGTCTTTGCCTTTTGAGTATGTTTTTGAGTTGTCATGTGTTTTTTCACATCACTAAGTTAGGCGTAGAAATCAGCCTTACAATACAGGCAGTATGCCCGTGTATATCCCCAATAAACGGCTTCAACCAGCCTTTGAATTCAGGGTTCGATTCCCACTCCTTTCTGTATTTTGAGTGTACAGTTTAGACAAGATGAGCTAGGCAGCTAGATGTTTAGCTTATGTCACAGAGAGGCACACACAGTGGACGAGGTGAGTACGTGACTGAGTGAGACTGTGTGGGTCAAATGTAGACTGCAGTGATTTATTTTATTTTAGTGCAGTGATTTAATTTAGACAAGGAAAGTTTTACATTTACGTCAGGGCGTGATCAGCCAGCGGCAGCTTCACGCATGCGCGATTCATGTACAGTCTGACCAACTAAGAACAGTCATTAGACAGATTTTAGGGAAATCACCAAATGCTGGTGAAAGATATATTTTTGGTAGTTTGAGGTCTCGTGATATACGTGTTCAATGCTGGCGGGTACGTCAGATCCTTCCATCAGCCAATCTCTAACGGCTAGATTCCACCAGATACGTGGAAATGCAAGGAAAACATGCAGTATATAAGTAATTATAAATTAAGTAAATTAAGGAGTTAATTACTGCTTACAATGGCAGAGGTGCCCCCTTGGATGGTACTCCAAAACATCAGGGACAATACACTCACTTACACCACCAGTGGCTAAGTGTAAGCCATTGGTGGTGTCTAATTACCCTTTTGTGCATTTTGGGATGAGCAGAAATACAAACAAACAAATGAAAAAGTTTTTAAAAAAACATATAAACTGATATTCAAAGTCACTACAGTAAGAAAATAATTGTTGACCATGCCTACGATATGTTACAAGACAACTATCTTAAATATCACCATGCTGTCTAGGAACAATTTATCAGACCCAACTCTCCTTCTCTGGTAGACTGGACTTTCAAAGTCACTATCAGAGTTCCTCAGGTTCCTCCTGGGAGAAAAAAAGTATGTTCTGTGTGTTATAATCTATCAAGTCAGTGGCAATGCAGAGGTATTTGGTTGTACATCTAACTAGGTTTTTTTGGTAAAGTTAATTAATATATAGCAGTAGATAAAGCAACAGAATTATGTATACATTTGCTTCTAGTACACTCCATGTTGCCAATTAATGAATCTGTGTATTGTAATATAAAATGTTTACCTGTGCAGGTTTGTGTATTCCTGCCATTATAAAGAGACAGGTGGTTGAACTAATTGAGCCAACCTCTTGACCACCCCACAGAAAATTGCTAGAGACATTTGGTTTCATTACTCTTTTGCATCCCCTGATTGTACTCAAATACTCAAAAGGGAATGACTGGCCCATGGGCAATGCAAATGTTCTTCGGAAAATGGCTGTTATTTCTTCTTTAAGTTGTACTTCAGACCAGTCAGATGTGAAGGAGATCTTCCCAATAAGGCCATCTTGTGCTAATTTAGCCCTTGATTGTCTTCTGGGTATGCTCATCGTTGATGCCGAAGACAAAGCAAGCACACAACATCCTTTGTATAGTGTTTGCAGGCCTTGTTTTTTCTTATAAAAAGTGAATGTCCAGCATGCCTGGGGAAATGATGGTAGGGGAACCTGAAATGAAATACACAAACACAGATATCCATACATTACAAGAAATCCATAACAAAGTTTTTAGTTCATAGTTAATGCAAACTATAGACGCAGACAAAATATCTGATTCCCACACCTATTGCTGGCAGCTGAAGGATTGCTTGAACCCCTGACATCATATCAGGCGGTTTATCCGCCTTTTTTACTCTTTAAATTAGCACTTTTTAATTAGCAATTTATCATATCAAAATGCTGGTGTTGTCTCAAATATTCCACCATAGTCTGAGTGAAAATAGAAATATTAAAAACAGCTAGCTAGGTTATAAGCGTATAAAAGCATAAGGTTACTGAGCGGTATGATGCCCCAGTGGAGGCGGCGGGTGTTGCTGGTCCAGGTGCATTGCTGGGCGAAGCCTGAGGAGACATTTATGTTCAGAAGAATAGCGTTAGCAAAATAAAAAATAATACATTTTCTTCAGTGTGTGGTCCAGCAGCACCTAACAAAGATTACCTCTACTGGGCTAACGTTAGCTAGTTTTATGCTAACATTACTTAGCGAGTTAGAAAACAAACTTACCGAGTGCTGTGGCGGCTCTGTGGTGGATGCTGTAGCTGTCGCTGTCGTTGCAGACGCATTGCTGAGACTCTGTATTGCCTCCAAAACAGCCCTTCCGATGTTCCCAGCTAAGTCACTGGACATACTTGCAGGCAACATGAGAGCGCGGTGAGGGGACGTGACAAACAGTGAAGCGCAATCACTTCGTCTGACTATCCGGAAAAGACCAGGGATAGCGCTCGTTCGCGTCAATGAGCTGGTACGTCCGGTGACAGGCAATGTGAATTTTCATATTAGCCAAATATTTAGTTTCACCCGTGACATTTACATTTAACATTTAGATTTAACATTTAACATTTAGATTTAGATTTAGATGTAGATTTAACATTTAGATTTAGATTTAACATTTAGATTTAACATTTAGCATTTAGATTTAGATTTAACATTTATATTTAAAGAGGTGTTCTACAAGCCCAGGATGCTTTGATAGTGACCAACGCGTTGTAAGCTTGTAGATCGGCTATTTTCCGACTATTGTCAAGTTAGTTTTGATGCCTGTCCCCACAAGTATAGTAAAACGAACCTGGATATACATGTGTGCATGCACACATTCTTGAGCCCAGATATGTTAAGAAAATGAATAAAGTTTCAGGCTTATGGTCCATGAAGGCCAAGCTGCATTCTTCAATGGTGTGGCAGACCACTTTTGCACCACGGCCACAGCCAACTTTGTAAGCGGTTTGAGGAAGCAAGGCTGGCAGCTGCCTCAGGGCGAGTTCCCCAACACCGTCTGTAGGAAGACATTATAAGTATCAATACAATGTGGAATGGCATACCTGTGATTTTGTCATTCAGTATCCAACCAAAATAACACCTATGCTAACTGTTACATGCAGCCAAATCCTGCCCTGCAGCTGGTTAGTTTGTAGTTTAGTTAATCCCACTATTACTGGGCCGGAAGCCGGCAGAGATCTCTAGGTGGGGCTCTCGGAGGAAGGGTTGTGCCCAATGGTTTTTTAGGGGGACACTACACTGTAAAATTTTTCACTGTAAATTTACAGTAAAGTACTGGCTACTTGCATTACTTTCACAGTAATTGATTATAAATATTTTCACAGTAATGTACTGCACGTTTCACAATAATGTACTGTAAATATTTCACAGTAAAATACAATGCAACTACAGCTATATACTGTAACTTCACAGTTGCCATGCCCATGGAATAACTGTGATATGGCAGTATGTAGCTGTGGAATTACAGTATCTTGCTGTATGTAATTTACAGTAATTGTCTGTATTTTTCAATTTTTACTGTAAAAGCAATGCAACTCAGTAGCCAGTAATTTACTGTTAATTTACAATTTAAATAATACTGTAAAATATTGCAAATTTGACTTGTTAACTGTGATTTTACCACACAAACATGCTTTGGATTTGCTAAATTAAAAGTCAAAACAAGAACAAAGGAAACAAAGACAATACTCATTTTAACTTCACTGTAAAAGCAAATAGTATACCTTACTAGAAATAACAAAGTAAGTTTACTAGATTTTAACCAAAATGTTGAGTTTACTATCAGTGGCTAAGTGTTGTGAACATAAAGGTGGCACTAGCTCACAGAAATGGTATTATTTATGTTAACTTACTCAGAGAGTCTGAGTTGTCACTTGGAATAATGAATAATGAACAGTAGGTGGCGATAATGCCCCTCATGGAGGTAAATCGCAGTTAAAGAAGGTGCAGAAGAAGAAATAGCTTCGTCTTCACGTTTGTACTGACTCACATAGACTCACACAGCCACAGCTTGCATTGTCGAAGAGGAGGAAACAACATTTTTGAGCGCTAACAAGGTACCAAGGTAATTGTTTTTTTTCTGAAAAATGAAATCTCATTGTTGCTAATCATATCATAGTATGGTTTTCTTGATTTTAGTAAAGATTTGATGTTGAAGGTAGCAAAATTGTGCAATAGTAACTTGTGTTTCAGGATAGTTATTAAATACTTATTTGTGAATAGTGTGTGTAATTTGACTGAGAAGACTTGCTGATTTTTTCATTAGGATTAAAGTCAAAGTTGAAGAAAGCTAACGTTAGCCTATAACTGTAGCAACTCGTAAGTAATTTCAAAGCCGTATTTCTCCGCGAGGAGTTGCCTCACATACATGTAACTTATTTCTGTGGAAAGCTCGAAATGTGTGCTGTCATTTGATGGGCTCCACATGTCAATAGGAGAGATAATGTGTTAGTAATTTGACCGAGAAGACGCGCTGATTTTTCCGCAAACTAGCATGAAAGTCAAAGCTGAAGTAAGCTAACTAAGCACTTAGAAACAGAACTTTTCTCAGGTAATCATTTCAAAAAATATTCAGTAGATTTGTCCCTGGACTCCTGTCTTTAAGAATGAGAATTTAGAGGGTTTGAAGTCAATGGACACTGTTAAATAAATGCAGACTTATATTTTTCCTGTTTAACAAGACTAAGACTGCTGAAAAAGGAAAAAAAAAGAAAGACAGTATTTGAGAAGGCTACCAACAAGAAGAAGTTAGACAGCGCAAGGGGCAAAACGAGAGTAAACATCGGAGTGGCTTTTCAGCAATGGAGACAATTGAAGGAGTCGAAGGACTTGAAGACGGATGCGATGGTGGCTGTGTTTCTGTTGGACAGGTAATGAGCTGTTTTTTCGTTTTTCTTTTGAAGAAATGTATCATTAGTCTGCATTATGTTGTCAGCATAGCTAACTTTAGCTCCTTATGTTGCTGTCGTGTGTATTCACCCAAAACTAACCTTAGCAGGTCGTAGCTAACGCTAGCTCCTCATGTTTCTGTCGTGTGTATTCACCCAAAACTAACGTTAGCAGGTTGTAGCTAACGTCAAGTCAAAATTCATAGTAAAAATAAAATTGTGAAATGACTGTAAATTGTGCAATTCTGATGTAACAGAGGCTAATTGTGCTATTCTTTCTACAGGACAATCACTGCCGAAACAATAGAGGATTGTGACAGCACTAACAACAGCCTGACCTGTTGGCCAACACAATTCCGTCAAGAAACCTCTGGACATCCTGTTTACATTGTTTCCAAAATAATCAATAAAAGTCATGACAAATTCAGTTGTTACTATTACTGCAACACGTCAATTGTATGAACTGTAAAGTGTAAAGAAAAGGCATTTATCATTCTCAGGACTTTATTCAAACATAATACAAAACAAGGAATAATTACAGAACTAGGTAGTACTTGCTACAGTTTAGACCCTACTGGGAATGAAACCCTTATATTGTCCGTGAGGATCAGGGTAACGGTCACGGATTTTCCACACACAGCAGCTGTAGACGACAACTCTTTGACCCTGCCCCAGTGCCCCATATTGCCACACGACAAACTGCCTGTACGCTGCATGCCTAAATTGTCTATTGCTCTCTCCTGGGTCTGGAAGATCAGTCACAGCCCGAATGTCGTTCCGAATACGCCTGGCAAGGCGCAGGACCCCCTCCTGCAAAATATAGGCATCCATGTGTGGCAGCATGGAAACACAGGAGTCAGGATGTTGCCCACAGCACTTTCTTTCAATGTCTGTGGGCATTTCTCTGCATCTCCGGCAAACACACCAAGTGGGTTGACCTGAAACAGTAGGGCAGTAGTAGTGGAGGAGCATCGTCTGAGGTCAACTTGAGGATGTTAAACATTAGGCTGGGGTCACGTGTCAGGCAGAGTTCAAGCACTTGGTGTGATTGCTCCAGAGTTAGTCCTCTAATTCTGGCCTGTCAAGCAATAGACTAGCAATATGATTAGTTATTTTCAAGGAACAGAGCATGACTGAATACTTTAGACATTCCAGGACAAAACTGTACAGATCTCCCAGTTTATGTTACTTTTATTTATATATATATACTGTGTTATTGTTATGCACCAAAACACAAATTCACATTGTGAATAAGTACTTGGAAAATGTTCAAAATTCAGATATGGGCACTTGTGGCCTTCTTCTGATAAACACTACTTACAACTACTTGTGAATGTACAATATACTGACCACACATCTAACTTGGACACACAAGTCATATTCTACTTTAGATACCTGCTCATGTGCAAGTCTTTCAACTTGGAGATGCTCTACTCGACGTACGTCCTCTTGTCCAAGAACATCTGCTCCTCGGCCTCTTGCACTCCCACGTCTACGACCTCTGCCCCCACCTTCTCGGACTATGCTGGTTGCCCTCCCTCTCGCACGACCACTTCGGCCTCGCCCTCGACCCCGGGGTCCTCCCCTTGGACGTGACGGTCTTAGCTCTGGCACGTAGTCAGAGTCGGAGTCACAGACGCTCTCGTCGTGAAGGCTCTAAAATGCAAAACATTGTATTATCATTAGTCCACTACAAAATTCACGTTTGTCTGTGAATCACTGATGGTAACAGAAAATAAACGTGTAGCAGGCCCACCACTAATCTTATGTTTTAGCTTTGCAATAACTAATGTTACTATAGCCAGCTGTTGTAAGCTAACCACCAATGAGTTACAACATCAAAATACACTTTCAATTCTGAATATTGGCAAAGCTAGCTATCGGTGCTAGCAATGTCTATGTTTGTTGTTTACTTTAAATTTGATAATGTTAGGCGTTTACTTACAGGTGAATGAGACATCGTAAACTTATTTGTAGTCGGACGTTGTTGTACAAAATGATGCGCCGATACACTGTCCTCCTCACCGCTCGTGAGGACTCGGACTCCGTCGGCGGTATTCGGTAGTTTTCGGACGGTGCGCGTTCATGGTTTGGAGGGAGCGGGGGTGGGGGGTGGAGAGGGTGCGGCTTCGGAGAGAGGCCTGAGTGCAGGGGGCGGAGTTTACTGGCTGGATACTTTCAAAATCTTTCCTGGTCTTGACGGTTTTGCCAACTTGCAGACCCCAGCTTTAAGGGTGAGTTTACTCAAGAAAGTTATGTCAATTGTGGTTCCATGCAACTGTATGGTTTAAAAGTAATCTAACATAATTGACATGACAATATTAAGTTGATTCAATGTAAAAAAAAATAAGGACTTTATTGAATGTAACAGTACTGATTTGGTTGAACTTAAAGGTGCAAAAAGCGAGTAGACCAAAACAAAATGGCTGGGGATGGTTACAAACTTTATCATTTTTGGTTAAACAGTGAGCTAAAATATGTTTCTGAAAATGTTTTATGTAAGGGTTAGTCAACCATTAACTGCTAGTTGTGTGTTAAATGGTTTTGAGGCACGACGTAGGGCTTTGCCCTGAGTGTGAGAACACTTTATATCTTCAGCTTGCTCCTTTTTGTGGTAGCCACTGCTTGCATAGTAGTGCATTATTTCTTTCAAGCCATTGATATGATTTGCACAAACATGATAATTTCATGTGCTTTCTGTTATGCAGAGTCACCTTTCTATGGATGTGGTGCCATGCAGTGGAAATGTAAGTTTTGCTCATTTTCTTCTGACAAGAGAGCACAGCTTTTCAAACATTATCGTTTAAGTCATGGAACATACTCAATGATTGCGCCTATACCATGCCTCCATTCAGAATGTCTGTGCACTTTTAAGTCTTTCAATGCATTGAAAGTGCACTTAAGTAGAACTCATTCACAATGGGATGGTGAATCAAGTACACCTGCACAAGCTCAAATATCTTACCAGTGTCATCTTTGTGACTTTATTGAGCCATGCACAGAGGCAGATTATTTTTCACATTTGCGTAAACACTTGAAGGCTAACCAGAAAGTTCAGTGTCCCTTCCAAGACTGTTCTTTTGAGACAAATGTCTATTCAACTTTTAATGCACATAAAAGTAAGATGCATCAACAGCAACGGAGTGAGCAATTTAGACCAGGAATTGTTTCAAATATTAACAATAATGATGTGAATGAAGGCACACAGGAGAGTATTGTCTTCAATGACAGTTCAGGCAGTGAAGGTGAACTTGGAAGTGAAGAAGGAAAAGACAACTTGGATGAGTTAAAACATCAGCTGGAACACAACTTGGCTTCTCTTTTCCTGAAAATGCAGACAGTCATGCATATTTCAGACAGTGCAACACAAGAAATAGTCCAGCAGTTGAATCAAATTCATTTGCTTTCTGAGCCAGTGATATGTGGGGCTATACAGAAGATATTCAGTGAGCACTCAATGGATGTAGACAGCACATTGGTAAAAAAGCTTGTCAAAGCAGTTGCTGGAAATAATGTGCTAGTTCATTGTACCAAAGACGATGGACCTCTTTCAACTGTCAATAGGAGAGCATCATATTTTTTGACAGAATTTCCAGTTGTCATGCCTGTTGAATATAAAATAGATGGAGATGATCAGTCCTGTGTTTATATCCCAATTCTTCAGATGCTACAGAAATTGTTGAATAAACCAGAAATTCTGGACAAGGTGCTGACATCAGATGATTCCTCAGGGCAATACAAGAGTTACAAGGATAGCTCTTAATCTTTACATTGATGATTTTGAAGTGGCTAATCCTCTCGAGACATCTAGCAAGAAACACAAGATTTGTGCCATCTACTGGGTTCTTGCCAACCTGCCAGCAAAACACACATCATCTTTGCATGCTATTCAGTTAGCTCTTCTGTGCAAAACTAATGTGGTCAAGGAACACAACTACTCAAAAGTGCTCCACCCACTAATTCAGGATCTGAAAACTCTTGAGCAGCAAGGAGTATATATCCAGCAGTTAGGAGCAAGTGTAAAAGGAACTGTGCTACATGTCTTGGCAGATAATTTGGGTGCTCATTCACTCGCAGGTTTTCAAGAAAGTATTAATGTAAATCTGCCTTGCCGATTTTGCATGGCCACAAGGGAGGACATTCAAGTCAAGGAGGTTCGATCAGGCTCATTTAACACAGGACAAAAGAAAATCATGACCAGCAAATTCAAGAGGTTCTGCAGGACAGTGCATTAGTGAGGCAGTATGGTGTGAAGAGCAGCTGTGCATTGAGTAATCTTTAGGACCACTTTCATGTAGTTGGTGGTTTCCCTCCAGATCTGTTGCATGATCTGTTGGAGGGCATTGTTCCTGTGGAGATGGCTATATGTTTGAAGGATTTGATATCAAAAGGTTACTTTTCCTTGGAGTTCTTCAACAGTGCAATCAAAAAATTCAAGTACACATTTTCTGACAGGACTGATAAGCCACAGCCTATCCCGAAATCCTATGCAACTAAGGTAACCATGGGAGGAAATGGTAATGAAAATTGGACCCTTCTGAGACTCCTTCCACTCTTGATAGGTGATTGTGTGGTAGAGAATGACAAGACATGGGAAATCTTAATGCTACTGAAAGACATACTCGAATTGGCTGTGTCTTTCCAGTTTACTGAGGACTCAATTCAGTTTTTGGATTGCAAGATTTCAGAATACAGGGCTTTGCTTAGAGAAGTTTTTTAAAACTTTAAACTGCGCCCAAAACACCATTACATAGAACACTATCCTCAGTTGATTAGGGTGTATGGACCATTCAGAAATGTGTGGACAATGAGATTCGAAGGCAAGCACAAATTCTTTAAGAAAGTGATCAGAGATGCTCAGAACTTCAAAAATGTCCCCTTAACACTGGCAAACAGGCATCAAAGGATGATAGCCTATCACATGGATGCCAGCTCATTTTTCAAGCCGAAGGTCCAAATGGACAGGGTCAGCAGTTCACTCATCACATCATTCCCTGACGATATTCAGGAACATCTACGTCTGAAGAGCAGTGGATGTAGTACTGTGCTTGTTGCATCTAATGTTCACATTGATGGCATCCAGTACTGCCCAAACATGGTCGTATCGGTTGGATTGTGTTCAGGTCTCCTAGACTTCATGCAAATTGTGAAGATTTTGACAGTACATTCTGACATTCTGTTTCTCTGCAGACCTCAGACTGCATGGTACATTGAGCATTTGCGCTCTTTTGAATTGTGCGGCAGGCTGCACTCTGTCAGTTGTTCAGCCCTCTGAACTGAATGATCCGTTCCCTTTAGCAGCTTACCAAATCCAGGGTAGGTTACTTGTCACTTTGAAGCACTATATCAACTGCTAAATGGTGAGGCCTTTTATGTGAATGAAGTAAATATCCTGAAACTCTCATCATAACCCTTTTCATGTATCTACTTGTTTTTGTACATGATTTTGTGATGATCATTCGAGTAATTGTCCAAGATAGTGATATACGAAAAATCACTCTTCCTGAAAAGCCAGATGACATCGACACACTGATAAAGCTGTTGGAAGAGCGTCTGGAACTTAAATATAAATTCACCATCCAATATGTAGACCCTGACTTCAATAATGCCTTGTGTAACCTTACTGACATCAGTGATTTACCCGAGAGAGCAACACTGAAGATATTCCCCGTTCTTATGTCGCCTGTTCCTATACCAAGCTCCAGTCAGGGAGAATCGGTGCATTCTGATCAATTATCTGATCAATCAATGTCAACAGCACTTAAAAAAGAATGGCCAGAGAACTTTGAAATACCAAGATTCTCTGTTAATGTGGAACACCGGCTCCGTCTAGGGAATGCTGCCTTCATGAACGATGGAAAACGTCTAGACGTGGGGAGAGATTTGAAGCATGACATTCTGAAAGGACTAGCTGGAACAATATACACATACAAGGAATATCCCAGCGAGGACAACTTCAATCAAGTTGCTGAAGCCCTGATCAAGACTCATCCCTGCTTAACAGAACCAGGCTCCTCAACGGCCTGGATTGGCTGGAAGAACAGTTTAAAATTTAAGATTGCAAACTACAGGACAAAAATGAGGAAGCATGGCTGCAGTGACATAGCATTAAAATGAGGGGGAGAATCATCAGGCAAAAGTGTCTACAACAGAGGCATTAAAAAACCAAAGAGATGCGAGTTAAATTTCTTGCCAAATTTCCCGGAAGGTGAGAATGAAGACAGTCTAGAGGCAAAGAGAGTGGAAGCAGTTGAAGAAATGAAAAAAAAGTTTCCAAACCTGACCATGATTGAGCAACGAATGAGCTACACGTTTGCCACGAGGAGGAAGGAGCTGGTCCACTCCGAGCCACCTGTCAGTGAGATCTTGGAGAGGTGGCCAGGGCTCTTCACAGAGAATCAGGTAGTCTTTCCCCCTCAAATTTTATAATTTGATAGTGTTTCAATCCAAAGAGCTTTTATGAATAGGTTTCTAGATTAACAAAAATCATGTTTGTGCATAGATTTTTGCAGAATTCAGCCGAATTTCTGCGAAAAATCTAAAGCAAGAATTCTACACAGCCCTTGATCTCCACACAGCACGTTTCCTGGAGATATTCCGGTCCAAAGGCGGTGCACAGAGGAAAATTCTACACGAATTCTTGGGACAAACTGGCTCAAAGGTATGGCACTCATTTACTTCTCCATTATGATTATCATTGTTATTCCACAAAGTGTTTGTAATGTAATAACTTCTGAACAGTTTAAGATATAGGAAGATGTTAAAGTTGAATGTTTTTCTGAAGGCTTGAGTTATGCATTTCTTATCTATTACAAACACCATTAAAGACCTTGCCCGAAAATGTTTGTTACCCCACTGTCTGTCTGTCTTGCTCTCTCTATCCACACTCACCCCACAATCTCTCTCTCCCTCCCTCTTAGACATCTGATGTAACAGAACGGCGCAAAGTGGTTCTCCGTGGCCTTCCAGTCCTTCTTGGGGATGACCCAGAACAGTTTTTCCGGACATGCTTTGTAAGTCGTGTTACTACATTAGTGTCATTCATATTAGTGTAATTCACAAACAATTATTTGTATGACTTAGTTTTGAAGTCAGGGCATAAAAGAAGAAAGTTGTCATTATGAAAAGAGTTGTGGTTGTAGTAGGACTGTATGATTAATTTCAATACATACCTCTATGCGATGTCATTTTTAAATGATAGGGGCAGGTATCGTTAAGATTTTAATGGTACTACTTAGGGTTGGGCAATAAACTGAAAATGTATTGAAGCCGAAACTTAGAACCTCTCACCGACTTGTTCTTGCTCATCTAGGTTAACTGGTTAATACTTTCCTCAATATGTATGTGTTCTACCTCAGCTCTGTCCAACTAGCCCTCATTCACTCAATGCTGGTGGCATTGATGACATGAGCACAAACAGAGCTAACAAATAAGCCTCAAACGGACAAGCTGATAGCTAAAAAGAATTCTATGTTTGTCATCTTCACTGAAGCCAAAATGTGTCCAAACGACAAAGATCAAAAGGTCAAGTGTAAACACTACAGAAAAACAATTTCAGTGACCAAAAAAAAAAAAAATTTAAATAATCGTGATATTGATTTGAAGTCATATCGCCTAGGCCTAGTCCTATGTACTGATACTGCTTATTGACTTAAAAAACTTTTTTTTAAGAGAAAACAAACAAAACCAATTACAGTAGCTGAACCCCAAAATCCCTTTTTATTTTGCTGAAAACCATTGTATTTGGGTATTTAGTAGTGTTTTTCATTGATTCAGGTCCACATCTTACATACATCTATAGATGAGACTTGTGGCTACTTTGTCGTAATATCGGCGAACCGATAATATCGAACATCCCTAACCCATAGCCAAACAATCTGCTGGGTAATGGTTGCTTTTAATCATTAACCTATGTTGGTATAATTTAGTTAATGCCGTGTGTGGGTTCTAAGCTGTTAGCATGCATGTAGATGAGCCATGTTATGAGCCAACTTATTTCAGTAACACTGCTTTACCTGTGATTCAAGGGTGTTGTGCTAATAAAAGTTGGAGGCCAAAGCACATTCATGGTCACTCCAATGAATATTTAAGTTACAATAGTGTGCCAAGATTGGTGACTTGGTGCATGAAGGATATATAACAGATTTTTTTCCTTTTTCTTTTCTTAGGCTGATGATGTAGATGCAGATTTCAGCCAGTTTGCAGTTGCAGTGCTCTCTGTAATCCCGGAAGACGAACCAGGCCTGACTCCAAACTCCTTACACTTGGAAGGTGAAAAAGCCATCATTCTGGAGGGACGGGTTGTCGTCGATGGTCTGCCAGGTCTGCCAAAAGCTGTATGTGTCCTGTTTGGTTTGATCTATGCTCTGAATTTGGACTATCCAAAGGCCATGCAGAACACCTTTGAATTTATTCAGAGGGTGTTTGCTTCATTAGGAGCCAAGTCTCTGAAACCCAAACTACAAACACTGAAAAACCTGCTTCTGACTTAGATTGTTCATGCCAAATAAGTGGAATGTGATCGTGCTACCTGCTGTTGCAAACAAATGCACTACTTCAAATTGAAGAATAACATTGCCGCTCCAATGTTGTGAGGCACTACATAGGACCTAACTGAAGTCTTTATATCGTCTTCTTGAAGTTTTTTTGTCGTTTTTTGTAAATATGTTTTGTTAGTATTCATCGGTACTCAATACCTTTTTTTTAAGGTATCAACTGAAGTAACCCAGTACTTTTGCATTGAAACTTCTAGTCTAACGGTACCTGCATTTGATCCTTTTTGTATACGGAGCTAGGGGAAAAAAACAAACTGTATGTTTTATCTACCTCACTGTTTTATTAGATACGTTAAGAGACGGTTATTATTTCTTTGAATTTTTTTTTATTACTGTGATCGGACTTTCATCCTGATGTACTGTACTGGCTACAGCACTGCACAGGTTGTTTACATATGCATCTGTTTACGCATATGGGTTTGTTAATAAACTCTTGTCAAAGTTCAAGGTTGTACTTTGTGACTGCCACCCACTGAAAGTTGAAGCTAATTGTGGCTACTTATTCTAACATATTCAGTTTACTTGAAAAAAGTTGGGAAACTGATTGCCTCACTTTACCCAAGTAACCATAGCTTGTCTTTAGTAAGATAAATGAAGGTCTAAGAGTAAACTTACTTGCAGTCATTCAGTAATCTTACTTGAAATCTAAGAGTAAACTTACTTGCAGTCATTCAGTAATCTTACTTGAAATCTTAGAGTAAACTTACTTGCAGCCATTCAGTAAGCTTACTTGAAATCTAAGTAAACTTACTTAAAAACAATCTGTTCACCTAACTTTTAGTTGTTTATTAGTTTAACTTTAATTTGGCTTGGAAGTTTACTTTAAAAATATGAGGCAATCAGTTTCCCGACTTTTAAGTTAAATAAACTGAACTAGTTAGAATTTACAGTGTTTTTAATAATTATAAATTATTAAATTCAACAATTTCAAACATAAACATGAATTTACATTTTTGCTGGCATATTCATTCCCTTTCTATAAATCAATCACTTTTTTAACTATCAATATTCAATAAACCACCAAACATTTTAATCCCCACTTGACTGTCTTGTTTGAAATGAATCAAATCAATATTAAATCACTATCGAATGGTGATTAAGCCCTACAATTTACAACAAACATCAGTTTACAAAAACTTCTAAACATATACAGTAAACAATACAGTATAAACAATCAACAACTTGTGAACATATACAATATGAACATACTGACGTACACGTAACAATTTCACATTTAAACTGACCACTTAAAGTCAACAAGCTTCCTCTGGAGCGTGCTCACGTGTTGGTTTATGGCTCTACGCTTCTTCGACTTTGAGCCGATCTCAGGGTTAATGCCCAAAAAGCACCTGTAAACAATAAGCAAAGACAACTTTCAGTTTTACAGATTTAATATTGCATTGTTTATCCAAGGCACCTGCAGTGGTGCCCCTTCCCCTTTAACTAAATCCTACACCAAAGTAATTAGTATTGAAAGCTAAGCAAGATTGATACAAGCAAGCAAATCAGGTGTGTAGAAATTGAGATACACATGCAAACATTGAAAAACAAACACTCGTTTAAAAAAAGTAAGAATTAAGCAAGCATGCATGCTATCAACACCCGACAACATGCATGCTATGACACCCGAGTTGGAATGGTGGATGGGGTGACAGTAGTGCTAAATATTAGAAGGGAACATAGTATAATGGAAAATAGTAATGGAAAATTCCTGAGACAATAATGCACTAAAGCTGATGAAGTTTGTTACCAAAAAGGAGCACATGTCAACAGCTCACAGGTTGTGTGCTCTCTTTGCCATGCTATCAAAAGGAGAAATTTGAGGAGTGTTGGGCTGCTGAATTTGATTCAGATTGACCAAATACAGAGGGCAAATTAGAGAATGCTCAACCATA
This sequence comes from Pagrus pagrus, assembly GCF_965226575.1. NCBI lineage: Eukaryota > Metazoa > Chordata > Actinopteri > Spariformes > Sparidae > Pagrus > Pagrus pagrus. Next base: position 31,354,178 of record NC_140190.1, on the reverse strand, counting down.
GCGCTCACTCTCACTGTGTAACATTTCTGTTCTAAGAAAATCACATGAAGGATTATTTCAGTTTGGAAATAATAATAATAATAATACATTTTATTTCATAGGCGCCTTTCTGTCACTCAAGGACACCTTACAGTAAATAAAAGACAATGCACAGTACACAATAGAATAAAATAAGTTAAAAATAAAAATAAAATAAATAAATAAAAAAGAAAGCCACAAAAGTACACAAGAGTAAAAACAGTTAAAATGGACAGGAAAGTCAGTTAAAGGGAAAAGGCAATCTTAAACAGGTGTGTTTTGAGTCGGGACTTGAAATGTGATAGTGTACTGATGTTCCTTATTTCGGGTGGCAGAGAGTTCCAGAGCTGGGGAGCAGAGCGGCTGAAAGCTCTGCTCCCCATGGTGGTGAGACGGGCAGGGGGGGCAGTCAGTCAGTGAACGGAGGGTGCGAGAGGGAGTGGCAATATGGAGAAGATTGGAAAGATATGGGGGGGGGGGGGCAAGATTGTGAATGGCCATGAATGTTAGCAGAAGGATTTTGAAGTCAGTGCGGGACTTGCCCGGGAGCCAGTGGAGCTGCTGTAGGACGGGAGTGATGTGGTGGATGGAGGGGGTTCTGGTGATGACACGGGCAGCTGAATTCTGGACCAGTTGAAGTTTGTGCAGGGATTTGTGGGTGAGACCAGAGAGGAGGGAGTTGCAGTAAGCCAGGCGGGAAGTGATGAGACTATGGACAAGGATAGCAGTGGTATGGGGAGTAAGGGAGGGGCGGAGGCGGTTGATGTTGCGTAGGTGGAAGTAAGCAGACCAAGTGATGTTGTTGATGTGAGATTGGAAGGAAAGTGTACTGTCGAGGATGACACCCAGACTCTTAACCTGTGGGGAGGGGGAAACGGAGCAGTTATCAATGATGAGGGGGAAACTGTCAGTTTTGGAAAGTGTTGATTGTGTGCCAATGAGAAGAATCTCAGTTTTGTCAGAGTTGAGTTTTAGTAGATTTGAAGTGAACCAGGATTTTATTTCAGTTAAGCAGTTGGTAAGGGAGGAGAGCGGGAGGTTGGAAGTGGGCTTGCTGGAGAAGTAGAGCTGGGTGTCATCTGCGTAGCAGTGAAAAGTGATGTAATGTTTGCGGAAGATATTGCCAAGGGGGAGGGAGATAAATGATAAAGAAGAGGGGCCCCAGGACAGAGCCCTGAGGCACACCTGAGGTGACAGGGGAAGGTTGGGGTGTGAAGGTTTTTAGCTGGATGAACTGAGTGCGGCAGGAGAGATATGATTTGAACGAGTGTAGAGGAGTATGAGTGATGCCGAGGGAGGATAGTCTCTTGAGGAGGGTGGTGTGACAGATGGTGTTGAATGCTGCACTGGGGTCGAGGAGGATGAGAATGGAGAGTAAACCAGAATCTGCGAGGAGGTCGTTGGTTATTTTTATGAGTGCAGTCTCTGTGCTATGGAGAGGGCGGAAACCAGACTGGAACTGTTCATACAGGTTGTTGTTGGATAAATGAGAATGGAGTTGAATTGCTACTGTTTTTTCAAGAATCTTGGAAATGAAGGGGAGATTAGAGATTGGACGCAGGTTATTGAAGTTTGTGGGATCTGCACCGGGTTTTTTCAAAATTGGGGTAATTGCAGCAGTCTTGAATGGTGTAGGAACAGTTCCAGTGGAGAGAGAGGAGTGGATGATGGCAGAGATAAGAGGGACCAGGGAAGGGAGGCAGGCTTTGACCAGAACTGTGGGGAGAGGGTCGAGCTGACATGTGGATGGCTTGGACTTGCTGATAAGGAGAAAGAGTGGGTAGGAGGAGGAAGTTCGGATATGACATTGAGGGTGGTTTGTGAGCTGAGATGTTGGTGGATCATCTGGATTTTCTGACTGAGGAATGACATGATGGAGTTACAGAAAGCAGTTGAACAGAGGTGAGATGGTAGAGATTCCAGGGCTTGAGGGTTATATTCTTGTACAGTGAGAACAGTGATTTGGTGTTACCTTTGTTGGAACAGATTATGCCAGTGTAATAATTGGATTTGGTTTGGGTAATGCAGTTCTTGTAATGTAACATATGATTTTTGTAAATGTCTTTGTGAAGATGAAGTCCAGTTTTCCTGTATAGCCGCTCAAGTTGTCGTCCTTTTGGCTTTCATGAGTCGAAGTCCGGGGGTAAACCAGGGAGCGGAAAGGGAGAAGGAGACAGATCTGGTTTTTAGCGGAGCAAGGGAGTTGAGTATGTGTTGGAGTCCAGTGTTGTAGTGTGAAACCAGCTGTTCGAGGGTGACTGAGTTGTGAGTGGCCATGAGGGAGTCGATGCTGGAGGAGAGGGAATCTAAGTTAATGTCCTTAATATTGCGAAAAGAAATGAGACGGGGGAGCTTGGTAGTGGAGAGAGGGAGTTTTACATTAAATGAGAGGAGGAAATGGTCGGTTATGGGGAGTTCAACTGCAGTTAGATCAGAAGGGGAAACACCAGAGCAGCAGATTAAGTCCAGAATGTGACCCTTGGAGTGAGTGGGGGTATTGGTGTGCTGTTGAAATCCAAAACTGTCGAGGCAGGATGTAAAGTCTTTGGTAAGTGGGTTGTTGGTATTGTCCATGTGAATGTTAAAATCTCCCAGTACTATGTTGTTTGGTGAAAGGGTGGATAGGTGGGTGAGCAGAGCAGCAAAGTCATGTAGAAAGTCATTGTTTGGTTTTGGGGGCCGGTAAACAGTTGCAATGATGGTGGGAGTAGGTCCAGAGAGCTGATAAACTTCCACTTCTCGTGATGGATTATTGCGAGACCCCCTCCCCGGCCGGTGCCATGGGGTTGACAGGTGTAAGTAAATGCCGGAGGAGTAGATTCGTTGAGTTGGGAGAAGTCGTTGGGTTGTTGCCAGGTTTCAGTTAAACAGAAAAAGTCAAATTTATGATCAGTGTTGAGATCCTGGATGAGATGGCCCTTGCTCGTGAGTGAGGATATTAAGTAAACCGAAGTTGACAGTGGTGCTTTCACAATTGGCAGTGGTGCTAGCCGACCGGGGCAGGGAGGCTAGGACACTTTGGTCAACGGCCCGGCCGGTGTTGCGTGAAGGGGGACCGGAATTGGACCAGATAGATTTTATTGGCTAACCCGCAGATTCCACTGGATACGGTACAGCTACGGTACGGCTGCGTTACGGCTCCGGTACGATTTTGCTCTGTCGTCCTCGTCCGGCAACCCCCACCAGTTGCGTTTTGAGTCCGCTACGGCGCAGCTCCGCCGATCAGCTGGAGAAACGAAACCGAGGAATTCCCGCGATAATTACATTATCACACACGAACGCAGTTATATGTATGTGCTATAAACACAACAACACGAAGTGTTCCCGACCGACGGATTAGAAGAAGAGCTTGTATTTGTCTCTTTTTTGAGGTTTTTGTGTTTGTATCAACACGGAGTGTTTTATTTTGAAAATCAACCGGATTTCTTGTTGTTGTTTCGTGTCTGACTTCCTGTCTGCTCTGTGCTAAATTCGGCTGAATTGCTGCGTTGTGTTGCGGCGTCCGCCAGAATAGAAGTCCTGCATATCTGCTCCGCAGGGCTGCGGACTGCCGGAGCTGGCACGCAGCAGACACGCAGCACAGCGGACCTGGTGGAAGTTAACACATAGACTAAAGTGCTACGGATCAGCTCCGCCACCGTATCCAGTGGAATCTGCGGGTGAGTGGGAGGGACGGGGGCGCTAGAGAGCTGGACTGTGCTTTGTACTGCTGCTGGCGTGGGGTGAGGAAGAGTGTCTATGGAGGGGGTGTGTGGTGTAAATAGTCAGTCACGTGGAGCATAATGTACGGAATATTGGATATTGGCTGCAAGCATGCGAGCACCTGTGGTGCTAGGATGGATGCCGTCAGATTTAAAAAAGGAGGGGCAGTTCCAGAAATTTCAGACATTGACTGAAAGCACTGAGAATGTATCACTGATGAAATCAAATAATCAATAAAGCATTTGAGGCAGGAAAAAATGCCAAATGAACAACCATAAATGCTATGCAAGCAAGACAATAAAGCAAGATGGTTTATCAAGCAAGCCATTGGACTGGATGGCTTGCTTGACCCTATTGCTTGATAAACCATCTTGCTTTATGTGTTAATTTAAGTGTTACAATACCTTTGGATAAACTCCAAATGCGTGAGTCATCCTCGGGATACTGCAGGTTGAAGTTGTAGAAGCTGGCAAAAACCGCAGCTAGCCCATTCATGAAATGCTCATGTGGTCCCATCACAACCTGTCTTTCAATGGACAGCAGCCAACCACTAGGCTTCATCATGTCGCCTGAAATGAACAGAGATACCCATCTTGCACTATTGTAAAGAAGTGGAATGCTTATATTTCATTCATTTAAATGTTCAGCAACATTGAATGCTTTTGAAAACTGTGACCCATTCACTGACCATTGTTATTGGTCTAATTGACTGTCTCTTGCACACCTGACGCCAGAGAACATTAAGCCCTACCTTGCTCGTGCAAGATTTGGTTTTCAACTAGGGATGCCCTGATCATGTTTTTTTTTACCATCTATCACTGATCTCCATCGTTAATGAGCCATATCGGTTGATCCAATCTTTTTACTGACAGTTTTTGTACGGCTTCAGCCTTTAAAAAACTGGAAATGCTGCCTGGTGCAAATTTACATGAGCAGTTAACAAGTAGCTCAGCTGATGTTAGCAAACAGTCCAGATTGTGAACTTAAATTTACACTCTCCTGAAAGTATGACACTGGACATGTCTGGATACACACATTTAACACATACAATCTATCTATATGTAGTAGGAGATATGTGAAAAAAGCAGCTTTCCATTGATGTGAGCGTTAATGTGCAAATTAGTGTGTATGTATGTTATGTTGACAGTCCGTCTGCAAAAGTCATCTGGGCGGAAACAGCAGTTCGCAGCATGCTCTGCTAAGAAACGGCTCACGTGTCAATTGTTTTTGTAATCGGCAACTATAAAACAATTTGAGAATTCACCAATCTCATATTTACTGTATACTGAAGATCGGCCAATTTTGATTGATGGCTGATCTATCGGGCGTCCTTAGTGATACAGTTCCAAACCAAATTTTATTCAAGGCACTACCCTGGAATGCTGGAAAAAGCAATCTCAAATCTCTAAAATAATTTACTGTACACCAACTACTGGTGTACTACTGCTTAAGATCAGATTCAGAAAAGATGGAGCCAAGCAACAATATTGGGGGAAAAAACATGTCAAGAGACCAATCAACAAGTTATGTGAAATGATCATGTAGTGACTTTTTTGTTCATTTTTAAAATAACCACATACAGCTCGAAATATTAGTATAAAATCCAGATATCAACAGTACCTTGGACAATCAAGCAGGGGGTGCTTGGTAACGTCACTGTCCTCTGCACATCAGCGGCTGTGGCACACGGCTGTAAAATAAGAAATAACATACATCTATGGTAGCATATATTCAACATGGTGCATAAGAGACGTTTCAATGATTTGATGTTAATCAGAGCAAATGTTATGTGTCAACATGTGATTGAATGTGATTAAATGTATGCAAGTGTGAAAGTGAATAAACTATCTAATATCTAATAATCACAACTTGCTTTTTTATCTTTTAAACAACTTACATCATTCTCAAGCATGATGACATTCTTGGGCTCTCTGAAGTATGCCATCAGGAGCATAAGGACACATGCAGCCTTGTCTGAAGTCTCTGGCTCGTAATTTTTCAGGACATTCTTGATCCCAGGACGACGGCTGTGTTCCTGGAAGAAACGAAAGACTGTACTGCCTTTGTTGTTCAGGGCCTCTTGCAACTTATTGAGGATGGAGACATCTGTCAGCAGACCAAAGTGGGAGTAAAGGCCTCTTTGCGAGAAGAGAAAAGGCCATTCCTTCTTCATTTCTGCAATGGCTGGTGCAGGCACACTGTTAAGGTACCAGCGCTGAATGATGTATGTCTTCTCCATCAGAGGGTCAGCTCTCTCTGCCCCGCCCATCCCTTCCTCTGAGTAGATGTTGCACAGTTGCTTTTTCACATCATCCAAGGTTGCCTCGGTCTCTCCAGCAGGAAGTTCTGCAGGACAACACCTCACACATCCGTACTGATCCACAGGGCCTCTTGCCATTACTCTGGCCCCCTCTGCCACCCCAGTGTGGGGCCTTCTCTCTATGCGTTGCCGTGCAAGAGTGTTTTTTTTATTTTTATATTCCACTCTCGTTTTAATTTGCTGAAGAAGAGAGTGACAGCCTTCTCCAATAATGTCTCCTTTTTTTCCAACATCGGCAAAACTTTTCGGATAGTCCCTTACAGTGCTCCGGGCGATGCTTTGACACATTGCTCTGGTTGGGTTGGGATCATTATCTAACATTTGGTCTACCACTACCTTCACCATATCTCTTCTGTCCCCTGGTGATGGTCTTGTTTGATCTGCCACTGCTTTTTGAACTGCTGCTGGTGTCTCGCACCATCTGACCCGGAATTTTGTATACCATTGCCGGCCAGACAGTGTGGGTGATGACAAAGAAGAGTATATGTTTTCGGAACTTGAGGGACATGGAATACTTGGGCGGAAAGAAGAGTATGTGCTTTCGGAAATTGATGAGGGACATAGAGTGCTTGAGCGAAAGTCTATGTCAAGCACTGGAAGTCCTAGAAGTGAAAGAACAAAAAAAGATAAATAGATGCAGGGAGGGCAAAAGGTAGACGGAGTATTCTTGCTGAAAAAAGCTTCAGTTTGTACAAGCAAACTTTTAAATGGTGCAATTTGTACCATTCTGCTGTTAAACATCAAATGTTCATCAGCACCCCTAATGCTCAAATGAAGATACATTATACAAAAACTACTGGTATTTAAACTTGATGTCATGCGTTTGTTCAACGTTCCCATGGCAGTGTCAAAATATGGATTTACCTTCATTCTTAATGCCAGTGAGCAGTTTTTGACACTGGATTGGTCTGAGGTATTGTTCCAGATCCTTTTCTTGTACCAAAACAAGATCTGCCCTGCTCTCCACACCAAGCTCTTCAAACCCTTCCATCAAGGAAGTCAGGGTTTCAACAGAAAGGCCTGGTAGAAATGATAAGACTGCTTCCTTTATGTCTTGATGATTCATTATCTGAAAGATCAGAGTGGGTCAAACATGAATCAGTTACCATTGTACACTAATTGTCTGTTTGCTATGTTTTTTTTTGTTTTTTTTAGTTTATTTAGCACAAACAATATCATATTAAAAAAAAGCAACATGAACAATCAACATGACAGGGATGTGCAAAAGGGAGGTATAAAACCCAAAAGGGCTTATATGAAAACCTCACCCACATATTCAAAGATCAAATTTAATACAGTTATAAAAACAATAACATAGGAAAATAATTAAACAATAATGAAAAATAAGTAGAAAAGTAAGTGATTAAACAGTACATGTAAGGAAGTAAGGAAAAAAAATACATACATAAATGAATAATACAAAACAGAAATAATGAATGAGATGATAAGGAAAGAATAAGAAGTAAGAGAGAGAGAGAGAGAGAGAGACAAAGGAAAATCATGACAATAATTGTCTTATATTTGATGGTACATGGTTTGACTGATGAGGTACTTTTTGAGAGCCTTTTTAAATGATGTTAAATGAATAATTTTTTTCAGATAGTCGGGTAGAGACGTGGACCTTGACAACGAATTGAAAATTGCCCAAGAGCAGTTCTTAAGAAAGCAGTGTGGCGGTTGAAAGAGTTTCGTGTCTGGTAGCTATGGACTTGGTTGTTGGACATAAATATATGAGAGAAACTACGAGGTAAAATATTCATTCTATGCTGGAACACAAATAAACAGATCTGATACACATTGATATCATAAACATTAAAGAAAGTTTTTGAAACAGAGGACCAGAACTTGCAAGTGGCTCAGAGTATGTAGCCATTCTAACAAATTGTTTCTGTAAAGTAACAAGGTGTTTGAGGTTTGTTTTGTAAGTGCTTGCCCATACAAGATTGCAGTAAGTGAGAAAAGGATATATTAAAGTATAATAAAGTGATATAAGGATTTTTCTGGGTAAAACATGTCTTATCCTGCTGATGACACCAATGTTCTTGGCAACTTTGTTACAGATGAATGATATATGTTTTTTCCATCAATATAAATACCCAAAAACTTGGCATGTTGCACTCTAACAAGAGAATGATTGGATATATAGACATCTTTATCATAAGGAATCTTTTTCTTATTTTTTGGTATGACTAACATGTATGAAGTTTTTTTAATATTTAGAGATAATTTATTTTTTTGGAACCAGAGATTAACTTTTGTAAGTTCAGCATTTGTTTGAGTTATTAGATCTTCATAACTTCGATTCGACATAAACATATTCGTATCATCAGCAAAATTGACAAAAAACATGCTTTTTGAAACCAGATATAAATCATTTACATAAATAATAAAAAGCAAAGGACCGAGAATAGATCCTTGTGGCAAACCACATGTTAACTTCCTATAGCTAGAATCAGAACCATTCCAAGAAACAAACTGTTTACGGTTGTTCAGATAGTCACAGAACCAGTGGAGCTCGATTTCCCCGATACCATACATCTGCAATTTTTTAACCAGAAGACTATGATCAACGGTATCGAATTCTTTGGACAGGTCTATAAAAACCCCAATAGTAAATTCATTATTATCCAATGCCGTTGAAAATCTATCAATTAGTTGAACCAGGGCCATCGCAGTAGAGTGTTTTTCTCTAAATCCATATTGATGAGAATGGAGGAGATTGAATTCATTTAAATACTCTGTTAGTCTATTGTACACAATTCTTTCAAGTACTTTGGCCAGACAAGGCAAAATGGATATTGGTCTATAATTTGAGTACTTACACATTTCATCAGATTTATGTACTGGGATGACTCTGGCCCATTTGAACTGGTCAGGACAACGACCTGTAGCAAGTGAGCAATTCAATATGTGAAGAAGAGGTTTCATAATGGCAGGCAAGCATTTCTTGAGAAGACTAGGCTTCAGTCCATCATGACCAGCTCCTTTAGGTTTGAGTTTGGTCACAATGTCCTCAAGCTCAGCTTGCTCAATCATCCTGAACCTGAAATGTTTAGGAGGAGCCCGTATTTCAGGAAGTGTCATAGAACTATACTGGCAGCAAGTGAGGGTCCAATGTTAACAAAAAAATCATTAAATCCATCAGCAATTTCTACAGGGTCAGTTACTAACTTACTTTCCAGTCCCACTTGAAATTCATCACATAATATTTTATTGGAAGGAGTCTTTTTCATGATCTAGTTGACCAAGTTGACTTCATATTATTACCAGACTCAGTAAATTTAGTTTCATAATGTTGTCTCTTAGCAATTCGGAGGAGATGATGAAGTGTGTTCCTATAAGAGGAATAAAACTTAAAGTTCAATGGAGATGGGCTGGTAAGGTATATTTTATAAAGTTTATGCTTTTTCCTTATTGATTTCTTTAGACCCTTAGTGAGCCAAGATTTAGATTTTTGGGGGCACCTTTTTGTATTCTGGTAGGGGAAGGCAATATCAAATAGTTTAGAAAATAATTTAAAAAATATATCATATGCTTTCTGGGCATCGTCTTCCATCTCCACCAAATGCCATGAATTTTCATAGAGGGACAGAATGAACTTAGCTATATTAGCCTGACAGAAGTTTCTATAAGAGGTTACTGGCTTGCCTTTTTTGAAAGGAGCAACAGTGTGTGCTAAGTGGAACAGAGGGAGGTGGTCAGCGAGATCAGTAAGCAGGACACCAGATATCCCCGGGCCCTCAACTGAATTAGTTAGTATGTTATCGATAAGAGTTCTATTTGTAGTTGTAATTCTTGTAGGTTTGGTAATGAGAGGATAAAAGGCAGAGGTATTCAAATGGTCAACAAAAGTACAGGATTGGGGTGCATCAGATTTATATTAAAATCACCCAACAAATAACATAATTTCTTCTCTGATGATATTTTACTCAACGAAACAGTTAAACAATTAATAAATGTATTATGGTTGGAATCTGGGGGCCTATAAATGCAGCCAATAATAACCTTGGTCTTACGCACAGTAAGTTCAATAAATATGGCTTCAGCTTCCTTTTCTAGGGGAGTTGTAAGGTCAGGGCGAAAAGAGAATTTAAGTTCCTCCTGCAGAAACAAGGATACACCACCACCAATCCTGTCCTGTCTGTGACAAGGAATGTGATTATAGCCCTGGATATTAAACTGGGATACTTTCTCTTTTGTCAACCAAGTTTCAGTTAAGGCAATTATCTTAAACTGAATTGAAAATAAAGAAAAATAATCAATAAGGTCATCAAAATGTTTAGGTAAACTCCTTATATTGAGATGGAAGAATGACAAGGAATCATCAACACTGATGTCCTTTTCAGTAACAAGAGTATTGAAGGATTCCGTAGTAAAATATCTACAGGCAGACTTACTGGAACCATTACTGAGATTTATATCTGAGTCAGCATTATCATAAGATGATTGGAAAAGGTAATAAAATCAGGTTCCTCATCAGATAAATATGAAGCATTCAACATTTCATCAATAGAAGACATAATTTTAAAAGTAAAAAATTGTCAGACCTGGGCTTAAAGAGGACTCAGATGCAGAGGGTTCAGAGTGCAAACAGGCTTTTATTCTGAAAATATTTCTTTTTTGCTCTTAAAACAGAGTGACAACAAAATAGGCTATAAAACCTCTCTATATCTAGACTTCTCTGGATTACAAACAGACAAAACACAGAAAAATGAGACCAACAAAAACGGAACAAAAAAATCACTCCAAAGGGAGGACAAAGTAAAAGACTGAAACAATTCTTCTCTACAGAGGGATTGCTATAAACATGAAAAACAGAAAACGCTCCAAAAGGAGAAAAACAAACAGGCTACAAAATTAAACTGCACTGCACAACTGAACTAGAAAACTGTATGAAACAAAAACTCACTCCAAAAGGGAGGACAAACAAGGCTATGAAATTATATAAGGCTTCTACACTGAGCTTGGAAAAACTTACAGCTGAAAATCGCTCTTCTTAAGAGGAAACAAGAAACTTCAAAATACAAACGTGAATGCTGTGGTCGAAACAAGGCTGTGGTCATGGGGCTTGATGTACGAACGAACGAGACACTCTGGCACAGGACAAAGGGAGACGCAGACTATAATGCTGCCTTCATGTGCTATGGTACAGATGGTATTTTCCACTTGTGATCTGGTATTTACCAGTGCGTTGTGTTCATGTGCTTTTGTTGTTGTACAGACAAAATAAAGATGGTGGACACACAGATTCAGGCTTGTTACTTGGGTAAAACAATCTTGGATTGCCTAGTTCATCTCTCACAGCAAGAAGATGAATTATCAAAACTGAAACGGTAAATATTACAGAAATAATAATGGAGATTTAGCACTGGCTATTTGGCTAGCCTTTTTAAAAGCGTTTTTTACTGTACATGCACTGAATAGCTGCTAACTGTTTTCTAAAGGCTTGCCATACTACACTGCCTGGAGCAAGACAAAGCAGCTGTCTTAAAAACTGGAACTGCCTGGATGACAGTTCTGGACATGCAGGACAGCACCTTCAAGAGTCATCTGAGGCTTACCCAAGAACAGTTCCACCTATTCTGCGACCAGTTAAGGGAACATGGCCTGACTGATGACCATTCACCAGGAGGTCCTGCAAGAATTCCGGTCGAGAAGAAGGTGGTGATGCTGCTTTGGTATCTCGCCAACCAAAATTCATTCCGCGAGATCTCAGACAAATTTAACATCAGTCAAGGAGCAGCGCATAATGTGATCATTGAGATGCTTGACCGTACCTGCGCTATTGCTGAACGATACATTGTCTGGCCAAATGACTGCCAAAAGATTACCCAAGCAGCTCTCTTTCGAAGGTCGTGTGGAATTGACGGCATAGTTGGTGCAATAGATGGATGCCACTTCAAAATCCAGCGGCCACCTGTTAGGGGGGGAGATTATTTAAACAGGAAGGCATACTACTCTGTGCTGCTGCAGGGAATTGTTGACGACCTGGGAAGGTTCACTGATATTTTTGCTGGGCCGCCTGGAAGAGTACATGATGCACGGATGCTTAGGCTATCCCCTTTCTTTGACACTCATGTACAGAAGTTGGGAGACTACAAAGTACTCGGAGATGGGGCATATGTTGGCAACAGCTTCCCATTCATTGTCACTCCAAAACGAGACAATGGAGCCTTGGATGAAGATGACTTGCACAGAAATGCAATGATCTGCAGAGGGAGGGTAGTAGTGGAGCAAGCGTTTGGTCGCTTAAAGTGTAAATGGAGGCGGCTCCGTGAACTACAAAACTCTCGTGTAGATGTAGTAGTGAAAGTCATTGTATCAGCTTGTGTGCTTCACAATATGTGCATTGGGGAGTCTGAAAGTACATGCGATGAGCACCCCCATGGGTGCCCTCGTGAAGAGGATGGGAATGAATGAGCTGTATGCTACAGTACTTGAATATGACAATATGTTCAGATTTGTTCAGAGTTGTCAAGACTGGACCGAGCAGAACCAGAGGGACTGTTCCTTTGTGTTAATGTCATGTTTGAGATCTGCGACTAGAAGATAACTGATTTATTAATCAAAAGTTATACACTAAGGTGTCACAAGTTCAGTGGGATATTTGCAAACACATCAACAATGAAACATGTCAACACAATGTGTTGGTTATTTGAACAGTTTTCAGATTTTGATGAATCTTAACTAATCAGATGTGGTTTTTAACATCCTTTAACCAGTTCTACAGTAGTTAACACACCTTTATTTTGAAAATATGTTCAGATGAAAAAAAGGGAAAATCAGACAGTGGTGTGGTTCCGTATAATCATTTAATTTAACAACTCTCTTCCAAAATATTTCAGAACACTGAAAATTACAAATTCTGTTATGAATTTCTTCTGTAAACAAGTAATTTGTTCTGTAAATATAAACATTTGCATAAACAGAACTCATTTTCTGTAAACATTAACTCTGTAAAAAAGGTATCTTCTGAAGCACCTTTAAAACAATATGTGTATATGAATAACATCAAATACACAGAGGTATAGGCTTAATTAAAAACACGCCTAAAACAAACAGTAAACAAACATTTACTGTTGCTCACGGGACTGCTGCAGCATCTGCTTGAATAAATCATTAGTGGTTTTAATTTCCGCCATGATTTCTTCGTGTCGGCGCTGTGTGGCCTCCTCACACTCTTTGATGACACGGGACATCACCTGCGTTGTGTCCTCACGACGCTTCCTCTTCCTTACCAAAGCACTGGTGTGAGGAGGGGATAAGGCTGAAGCGCTCTCTGAATCTGATGAATGTGCGATGGAGGGAGTTTCTTCTTCAACGGAAGGGTTGCCCAAGACCAAGGGTTGCTTGATGGCCTCTGGCCGCCTAACAGTAACACCCATTGCTGTCCCGATTACCGGGAAGTCAACATCATGATGCCCTCCAATAAGTTCACCCATTTCCTTAAAGAACTGGAACTTTGTAGGACCCTTTCCTGTCGATGAATTGTTGTCCACTGCCTTTTTGTATCCATCTTCAAGGGTGGTCCACTTTCGCGAGACCTTGTCCACATCAAATTGCTGGTGAAACTGAGTTTGTAACTTGGCAGCAATTTCCTGCCAAAAGAATCGCTTCTTCCCCCTGGACATTCTGATCCTGGCGTTTAGTTCAGTGAGGTTGCGAGGAAGCTCAGTGTCATCTTCTTTCATTAGATGTTGGCGCATCAGGTCTATCAAAAAAAGGGTCTGGTCCCTGGTGAAACCATGGTTCAGGGGCAGCTCTGCTGTAGTGTTCTCATCTTCTGTAGATAGACAGATAGAAAGATATAGATAATAATTAATTCATAATTGAGATAGATAGATAGATAGATAGATAGATAGATAGATACTTTATTGATCCCCTTGTGGAACAAGTCTTTTAAAAGTAGGCTACGAACGAAACACAATGGTTAGATTTATGATTGGCAAAACATGCAATTTATTTTTCAAACATGTCTGTAATTACCAAGCCATTTTGAATTTGATTCATATTAACTAGGGTGACCATGCGGTCATTGTTGTGGTTGCACTTTAAGTTATTGTTTCACATTGGTGTTGCAGTTTGTTTAAAACCAAAAAGAAATCATAGATGGCTTAGAACATTCCAGGCTAGGATGATGATCCATAACGACAGATTAGAAAAATTTAAATTAGTTTGTAGTAGCTAGGTGTGTAAATGATCAATATTCAGTATTATTGGCAATAATAATGGGCCCCTTAGGGCCCCATGGAGGCTTGGGCCGGCCCTGATCACAGATAAACACGGCTGCCGGGACTTAGAAAAAAGAAAAGGAAATCAGTGACTACGAGGCAGCCGCCGGCCGTCCTGGACTACCGGCCGTTCTTCTCCAGAACACACAGATGTCCAGTCCGCCCCTGGTAAAGCTACACTTGCGCTTCGGCATTTTGTGAGCAGAGGCAACGCTGCTCCGACGTCTGCTCCGTCTGTATGAGCGCGTCGCAGAGCCGCACATACAGAGGCAGCCTCTCGTCAGAGACGCAACAAAATACTGGAGTGTTCTGTGCAAAGCGCCAGTCAAGTATGTTTAATAGTCCCATGAAAAACATTGAAAACCGGACATTTTCATGAATTTATAAAACCCGCCCGGACGCCCCGGACAGGACGTAAAAAATGGACATGTCCGGGTAAAAGAGGACGCTTGGTCACCCTATACGGGTTGGATTTCAACATAACCTAACGCAATAGATTAACCAAGGGAATATTACAGACAATGAGGAGCCGCAGCTGGCTGCAACTGCATTTTATTATGCGAGCGAGCGGGCACTCACCTGTTTCAGAAACAGAACCGAGGGGAACTATTTGCAGAGCAGTGGTGAAATCATGGTCCACATACAGGGTACTTTCTCCTTCCCGCTGATAGAGCATTTGCGTTATGGGCTGGGTCATCACCTGGTCCCAGTAAATCATGGTGTTGCTCGCGTACACTACAGAAAAAATACATCGACGTGAGTTTGCCTGACTGCTCGACTGCTAGCTAGCATCTGCTAGCATCTGCTCTGGGTAGGTAAAACCAAACCATAACGGTATTTTAAAAACTGACACCGAGTGTTAACGCATCATATTACAATTGTCAATGGTGCAACACTTTATAGGCTACAAAAACTATCCACTAACAGCAGCAAAACACGTTTAGTAGTGTACATTGCTTACCATTCACGAATCTTCTGTTGCTCTCCGCCATGTTGAAAAGGTGAAAGGTTATCTCATCTCGGCAACTCGGGCATCAAAAACGAGTTGCCCAGTGGAAAATACCACATGAGAGGGTGTTCATGTGCACTTTTCACGTCGTCTTTTGGTATTTACCATAAATACCATAGCACATGAAGGCAGCATAAGACACATGAGGTTAATGGGGAACAGGTGGAAACAATCAGGGATCAGGGGAGATGTCAGACCAGTGACACAAGAGGAAGGGCAAGTGACCTGAAAAGAGAGGAGAGTTATTTTTCAAAATAAAACATGAAAATGACAAGACAGAAAAACCAGGACAAGACACCCCTCACCGCGTTGTGACAAAAATGTGTTTAAACAAATAAGAACAAATTAAAAATGTAAGCGGTGGATGGCAGTCATTCGAGGGGTTCATTGGGAAATTTACGGGGAGGGTGCACTATGAGCTGGTCATACTTGAGAAAGGCAAAGTTCCCTTGCTTCCGTGCTTCTCTGAGCTGTGGCAACAGTTCTTTCCTTCTCTGGCGGACCCTCTCTGAGAAGTCCTCATTTATAAAGAAATTAGTTCCCTTCAATTTCTTTGCCTGTTTGAGGATTTCTTCCTTCTCCTTGTAGCGCAGTAGCTTAACAATCACAGGTCTTGGCCGCCCATTAGCTGTATACTTCCCTGTTCTGTGAGCTCTCTCTATTTCCACCAATTTGGGATCCATCTTCAGGTGATCTGCAAGAAGTTTGTTCGTTTTGCGCTGTGATTCATCCCATGATTCTGTAGGCGCGTCAGGGATGCCATCAATCACAATATTGTTCCTTTTTGACTGATTCTCTATATAATCTGCCTTCAAGGCAAGGTTGGCAAGAGCTTCTTTGTATTCATCATGCTTATCAGACATGGAAGTAACAGCACTGGTGTTAATAGAGTTAGCCCCCTTGAGGTCATCAATCTCCTTCTGGGAGTATTGAAGGCTACTCTTTAGTTCCTGTACTTCTTTAACAAGTTCATCAACCCGTTTCTTTGTCGAATCAAGTATTAATTGCATAAAGGTTTTATAGGACTTTTCCTGTTGATCTATCAGCTCTTCGAAGGAGGCTTTTTGTTGATCCATTAATTCATGGAAAACAGCAATAAATATATACTCATCTTCAAGAGGTGAAGTAGCAGGACAGGATCTTTCTTTCTTCCTGTCGGGCATTGTGTTCGTTGGTAGGTTTACAGAAGCTAGACTGGACCAGGAAGATGAAGCCTGAGCCAATTGATGGTAGTCTAGGCAGGTAGGCTGGAGCCGAGGCTTGGGCCTGGTAGCTGGGGCCTGGGCTTTGGTTGTTGAAGTCTGGTCTGGGCCTGGTAGCTGCCTGGAGCCTGGGCTTGGATGTTGAAGCCTGGTCTGGGCCTGGTAGCTGCCTGGAGCCTGGGCTTGGATGTTGAAGCCTGGTCTGGGCCTGGTAGCTGCCTGGAGCTTGGGCTTGGATGTTGAAGCCTGATCTGGGACAGGTAGCTGCCTGGAGCCTGGGCTTAGTTGTTGAAGCCTGGTCTGGGTGGTGGCCTTGGCTTGGTGATGGCCTTGGCTCAGGCTAGTAAACTGAGCACAATCTAAATTTTCCGTCCAAAAATGATTCTTTTTTTGCAGATTGTGCTCAAAACATATGCAGACACCACTTAAAAATCACTGGTGTGACTCTGAATTTTAAAAATACCTAGGATTGTTTAGATATTAGTGAGATTGATTGACAGTGACTCACAGCAAGCAACTCACAGCTCACGCAAATGATTCCTGCGGGCTCGAAGGAGTTTAAAGCTACATGCTTTTGAGCTTTATTTCCACAACAGCGAGGACTGAAGAGTGACAAGAACTGTGACTGTGTCACTATAAAATCTATAAAAAGTATGTAAAATCTATAAAAGTCTACAAAATCTATAAAAGTCAATAAAATGGTGAAAAATGTTGATCACTGTTCCCCAAAACCTAAGAAGGCATCCTCAAATGTCTTGTTAGTCCACAACCCAAAGATATTCACTTTACTGTCATAGACTACAGAAGCCAGAAAAAAATCATATTAAAAAGGATAGTTCACCCTAAATCAAAATTCAGTCATCATCTACTCACCCTCATGCTGATGAGAAGTCCGGTGTAGTTTTTTAATCCTCAAAATGCTGGTGGAACCGCAGGGGAAACATCCTGCAGCATTTACGCAAATAGCAGGTGTTGATGGCAATCAGTTGAAAAACTACCATGAAACTACCCAAAAACTTTTTAAAATTCCTCCATACTGCTCATCTACTGCAATCCAAGTGTCCTGAAGCCGGGACGCGCACAGTTGACTTGAAACAACGTCATTTAGTAAATTTTTATAGCCTAAATATTCACTGTAGTCTGTTAGACTGCAGGCACGCTCATGTGAGCACGCGCCCTTCCATCTATTGCACACACCCAAGCCCTCAATAGGCAGACAGATATTACCTGTAGATCGGCAATGTGTATTTAAATCACTTAATCAATGTTTATATAGTTTAAAATATTATACAATTTTACAATAGCTGTCACTATATTCATAATTTGTACATTGCTAATATGAACAGGACCCAAGTACATTTCATGCACTGAGGAGGAAAGTGGCTGCATTGCTGCTCAACCTCAGGAGGAGAGAGCAAGGTGCGTTTCACCATCTGGTCCAAGAACTGCATCTGGATAAAAGTAGATTTCACAACTACTTCAGAATGAGTGCCACCCAGATGGACATCATCTTGTCCTTTATTGGTGAGGACCTAAGGGAAGCAGAGGACAACCTGTAGGGAGCCAATAGAGCCCAAACAGTGCCTTGCTGTAACACTTCGGTAAGTAACACAAATACTTGCGTGAAATGCAGTTTTTTTTTTTATTCACATAGAAATGTAAACATTAAACATTACACTTACTACCTAACTACTTAGTAGTAGTACTTACTACTTAACTAATACTTTCAGATTTTTTTTCAAGTATTTTTTACAGCAAATGTGGAATGTAGTGCTTTGGAACACGAACATTATTGCACTGGCAAAAAAACTTGAGCACAACTTGTTCTATTCAAGTGATCTGGGTGAAGAATGTGAGAAGGGAGAAAACCAAGAGCCCTCGCTCTGTGCTGTTGAGGTAGATGAGGCTGATGCCCCTTGAGGGAGGTCATGTGGCATAGAATAGAGAGAGGGTGGGGTAGGGTGGAAGGAAGCAGGTGGAGGGTGGAAATCTGGTCGTGGCCAAGAAGGTGGCTGTGGAGTGGATGGAGCCCATTGCTGTCGCTGCTCCCAGTTTACAATAATTGACTTATTGGTGACAACCTTCTTCAGCTCAGGAACCAGACTGAGAGCGAAGCTTTTATCTTCATCATATTTTGGTATGGGGCTCCTCAGCATTGCAAGCAGCTCCTCATTGGGGGTGGGGGTGGTCCTCTTCCTCTTTCTGATGAATGTGGGTGTGCTTATAGTAGCGTGGGGGCCTGTACATGCTTGGGGGCGAGCAACTGGCTCCTCACTGGACTCTATTTCTTAATGGTCTTCTGACCCAGAAGACGGAGGCGGTGTGGTGGCTGACTCGGCAGGGGACAGAGGCTGTGTGGTGGCTGACTCTGCAGAGTCATCCAAGTTTCCCCTGGAACTGAATTAATTGTATTGCTGTTAAAGGCAAACTCCTTTATATCAACAATACATTTACAGAAAATATTAATGAAAAAAGTAGAGCAAATATGGAAATGTAAAAACAATTCTATACATATATACACAATTCTGTTACTTGTGGAAAAGAATGTTACCTTCTTGGCTGCACTGTAGGCTGCAGGAAGGCCAGTATGTGATAGTATTTGTACTCCTTGGGTGTAGCCCCTCCTCCTGATCCACTTGGAGCACATGCCCTGACACAGACATTTCGGACATACCCTTATGTGTAGCCCCTCCTCCTGATCCACTTGGAGCACATGCCCTGACACAGACATTTCGGTGTCCCTTATGTTTTTCCATTTGGCCTTTACTGCTTCCACATCTGAAGAGAGAGAGAGAGAGAGAGAGAGAGAGAGAGAGAGAGAGAGAGAGAGAGAGAGATTTACCTTTGACTGAAAATTAAGTGTTTTTCTTTTTACAGATACATGGCATCAGGGGACTCAGTGCACAGCATGGCATTCAGCTATCGTCTCGGACTGGAGACAGTCTCCACCTGTATTGAGGAAACATG
Source organism: Pagrus pagrus (assembly GCF_965226575.1). Taxonomy (NCBI): domain Eukaryota; kingdom Metazoa; phylum Chordata; class Actinopteri; order Spariformes; family Sparidae; genus Pagrus; species Pagrus pagrus. Next base: position 31,334,729 of record NC_140190.1, on the reverse strand, counting down.
TTGCGCAATAGAGAAAAGAATGGCATCTGTCTACCTGCCGAAACCAACAGCAGAAACATGGAGGACGATCGCTTAGCAGTTTGAGGAGAAAGGGGATTTCCCAAACTGCTTAGGATCAATTGATGGGAAGCACATTTCCATTACTGCACCTCCAAGATCAGGGAGTCTCTTTTTCAACTACAAGAAGCATTTTTCAATCGTGCTTCTGGCCCTTGCTGATGCCAATTAACGCTTTACGGCTGTACAAGTGGGTGACTTCGGAAGAGATAGCGATGGTGGAGTCTACGCCAGCTCTGCACTGGGAAGAGGGATGGCAGAAAAAACCCTGCAGGTCCCAGATGATGCCTTCCTACCTGGTGCGGAGGATTTGGGAAGAATGCCTTATACTATGGTTGGAGATGCCGCCTTCCCCCTCAAACCATACTTGATGCGACCCTATGCTGGAAGACGGATCCCAAAGCGAAATGCCATTTTCAATTATAGGCTTTCCAGGGCACACGTGTGTAGAAAAGGCTTTGGGCATTCTTTCCTCCAGATGGAGGATTTTCAACCGGCCCATCCAAATGGAACCAGAGAGGGTGGACACCCTGGTGATGGCAGCATGCACACTGCACAACATGCTGAGCAATGCCATGGATGATGAGTGCTGGTTGGGGGAAGCTGCAGAGCAACAGGGTGGAATGAGGGAAGTTGGACATTTCCCCAACAGAGCAGGTCAGGGGGTTATGGCAGTGCGGGAGAGATTTGCCGACTACTTCATTTCTGAAACAGGCAGGCTAGGTTTCCAGGACAGAATGGTGCTGTAAAGTGACATGGACTTGGCTATATAGTGACATTGGCATTGTGTGATTGTTTTTTGTCACTGTTTATTATTCGTTGTATTAAAATGAAGTTGCACTGTTGTTGTTGTTGTTTTCTTTTTTCCCCTAAATAACATAACAAAAAAATGAGCATCAAATCAATGCATACACAGAGTTGGATAGTAACTAGTTACATTTACTCAAGTTTTTGGATAAATTGTACTTTTTATGACGATTTTAATTAAAAATGTATCAGTTAAATATATATTTATTAAATTTATTTTAATTTAAATTTACTTGAGTAATGTTGTTCTAAAGTGTCAATGGTCTTACTCAAGTAACATTTTTGACTACTCCACCACCTCTGTGCATACATACACATCCAATGTTCATGCATATTTCTGTCAATTACATAAATAATCACGAACGGCAGAGCTGAGGTCTGGTAAATTTAGCTGGCAATACTCAAACAGCACACTAGCGTGCACTGATACGGTACAGGGAACCATGGGGAAAATTATGGATTTATAAAAGTTTACAGTACTTACTTGAAACGCCCAGCTCTCGGGCAATTGCCGACCATGCAGCCTCCTTCCAAATCAAATCCTTGTGGTGCGTGTGTCTGGGTTCATAAATCATAGGATATTGCTGAAGTATTAAAATTTATTTCTCCTCGTCCATGCTTGCCAGTTGGTTGTTCTCCTCTCTCTGCTAACTAGCTTGTTAACAGGAAGCAGTGTGTACTTTTCAACCAATAAGAAGTGTTTAGGGGCGGGACACCGCCACAAAATGTTGTCCAGATAGAGACAGAGCAAGCGATTTTTTTCAGGGTTGAGTGACATCGCTAGACGGAGCGATATCGCTCGCGGCACGTCAGGACAGGCTGATTGAAAAGTACACATTCTAATCACTTTTCCTCGCTCGCTCGCGTCGCGTCACTGTATGTCAGGACGGGGTGTAATTCACAGTAGATGCCCATGTCTCTCAGCTTTACAAAAGTATGTTTCACTGTCACAAAGTGCACAGAATCATGGAGAACAATGACCAGGTTAATTTTCCCAACATAAAGTTCTTCATCATTGTTCCCAAGCAAAACAAACATCCATTTTCTGTACACAGTTCCCTTCACTGTGACATTGTTACAAGCCACTGCAGATTGTGACTCAAACTCATAACTGGCTACAGATACTCTGATCCTGTCATTATAATCATTCACATAAAACTCTGTACCCTTTTCTACTTGTATAGGTGGAGGGAACAGGTTTCCTGCACTCAAGTAGGCTTGCAGTAGTTGGTGTCTCTCTGACAGAGTTTTACAAAGACTTTTGAAGTTGTGTAATTTTCTGGCACACTGTTTGAAAAACGTGTGTTTACTTTCAAATCTCAGCGTCCACAGGCGGATTAGTGGGCCAAAGTGTATGATCTGCTCTGGATAATGGTACAAATAATGATGCTTTGGCTTCAGGGGACGGTCAGGGAAGAGCTTTTTCCTGTAGTATATGTACTCTTCATTGATGACTTTTAGATATGCTACTTGGCTTGCTGTAATGGCTGGTGCAAAGACAAGTTCCACTATTTCTCTTAGCTGCAAAATGAGCTGCCATACCTCATTGTCAAAGACAATGAGACCTATGAGTGAAAACAAACATTCTTGTGACAATGCTTGTACACTGTCTTGTTGGTGTATATGTACTTGTCTAATAAACAGCACAAAGACGTGCAGGAAACAATGGCAGTAGGTAGGCAAAGTCTGTCTTCTGGCCGATGGCCTTTAACAGTCTCTGGTGGGGATTGGAGAATAAGTTCATCACCGGATAGCCAAGGGAGCAGACAGGCAGAACCCAGAAAGGGACAGGCAAGGATCGTGATCGGTGACGGAAGGCTGAGGTGATTTCCAGGGAATCGGTGAGGCAGGAGAACAGGCAAAGCAACGCTGGAGAGTCTGGTGCAAGCATCGAGAACAATCTGGCAATGAGTGAGTGTGGAGCTGGGGCTTACATGCAGCCAGAGCAGAGCAGACAGCACAGGTGAGTGGAATTGGCTTGATGGGAGGGGTGTGTCTGATTGGCAGATTGAAGTTGGCAGGTGCAGAGTGGTGAGGCAGAGATGAACAACTTAGTGGAAACTAATAGGCTGCTTGGTCTAGTTAACCTCCTGAACAATGTACAATGTATGATGGGATCCTGAAAAATGGGACACAAAGGAACAGAGATGAGATGAATATTAAAATGTATAAATGACAGATTGTGATTGAGGGATATTTTCACAGACTATGTACTCACCACATCAATAAACAGTCACCTGAGACCTCCACAGCAGCAACACTCAGCACAGCAACACAGAACATTTCCTCAAACATGGCAATCTTTAAAAAGTGAAAGGAGACAGACAGAGAAAGGTGAGAAAGAATGACACTTGATGGACTTGCTCAGATGATCACAGTACTGGTATCTTTACTCTAGAAAAATAGTTGAATCATGGATTCTATACAGTACTTACTTAGAGGAAACCACAGCAGGCTTCCAAAAATGAGTGACAGCATCCTATAAAAGACAGTGAGAGGTTAAGGCTGGAAGAAAACAGCTGTTTGTATATACAATACCTCATTCTCATATTTATTCCACCTAGTGTCTTATGCATTAAGACCTATTGAGATGCACTTATTCTAATTAATTCTAATATAAGCATTTTCTGAGCACATTACTTGTTTGCACTCAAGTTAGATGCAAAACTTTTTCTTTGGACAGTACTTTGTGCAATGACAATGAAGTTAATCTAATCTTATCCGATACATTATAATGAGTGTTTTGATAATTGTGTTGTACCTCATCAGGCTACAAAAGCAGCTTTCTCAACAGCTCACTCTTCTCTTCTGACCATGTCGGAGTCCAATGTAATGAGAATGTCCTTTTCAGTGGCCATCAGCATAAACATCTTCAGCCTGTTTGCGGACAGGCTGCTTCGGAGTCTGCTTTTAATGAACTTGAGTGTTGAGAATGTTCTTTCACAGGCCACCTGAGTCAGGGAGAGGGTCAGCAGGTACTTGTATGCAAGCCCAAGGAGACGATCGGCATCTGATAGCATGTTGAACCGCCTGAGTATTTGATAGCAGCACAGTGGGCAATTTTTTCAAGAATCACAGCTTTTGGTCACAATTTCACTTTCTTCTTCCCATTCTGCAGATTCATCCACTGCTGTTCTGGTCTTGTACTCATCCACATGTGATGCCTTAAGCCTGTCCCAGTGTCCAGCAAAACTTTTCAGTTCTGACTGAAGGTTATTTACTGTAGCCCTGCTGTCAAATTTGAGGAGACATGTGCTGAGGTTTTGAAGTGCATTACTAGGAAGATATATATATATATAACTTCCTGGGGTGCAGCCATGCCAAATCAGCAAGGAGAGTGCCATGTGTGACACATCGTCTGTGGATTGCCTCAATAGCTGTGTCCAGGATGTTGTGTGTTGTGCACTTTCACCTCATATACTTTTTCAGCATTGATATGTACCTCATCATCAGCCATCTTTCCAGCCCTGCATTTTCTCTTCTTGGCTCTCTTCTCAGGTAGTGCAGCCTCCACTTTGTCAGGCCTGGTTCAAAAATAGGACTCAGATGCAGAGTGGAGAACAATCAAGCAGGCTTTATTTTGAAAAGATCACTTTTCAGCTCTTGAAACAGGGCAATAAAACAACGGCTATTAACTCTGGCAACTAGGCTATAAGGTTTCACAAAAGGTGAAACAACAGAAAATCACTCCGAAAGGAGGAAACAAAAAATATCAACTCTAACTACACTAGTGAGGAATATTACTATGAAACTTAAACAGAAAACGCTCCAAAAGGAGGAAGAAAACAATGGGCTATAAAACTTCTACACTGGATCTGATCTAACAAAATGTATAAACACAAAATCACTCATAAAATGAGGAAAACGAAAAGACTGTAAAACAAACTGAACTCACCACTACGACTTGAAAATTTAACCAGCAGGCTTTCCTTGACCGGCTTCACTTGACTGACGTGGAAGGTCGGGTGTATACGAAGGGACCGAGGCAGACGGAGTCGTACCGCTGAGGGCCCGATGATTCTGGTGATGGGGAACGGACCCACGAATCGTGGTGCTAGCTTCTTGGAGGGAACCTTAAGTCGTATGTCCTTGGCAGAGAGCCACACTCTCTGCCCTGGCACATAAGCAGGGGCGGGTCGCCTCCTGCGGTCCGCTGCCTTCTTCACCCGATCTCCCTGTCGAACTAGCACCTGGCGAGCTGCTGCCCAGATGCGTCGGCAGCGTCGGACCATGGCATGTGCAGAGGGGACCGCTACCTCCGGCTCATTGTCTGGAAAGACTGGAGGTTGAAAACCATAAGCACACTCAAAGGGAGAGAAACCTGTGGCAGATGTAGGTAATGAATTGTGTGCATACTCGACCCAGACCAGGTGTTTGCTCCATGTAGAGGGATTTTGGGACACCAGGCACCGGAGGCCGGTTTCCAGTTGTTGGTTGAGGCGTTCGGTCTGGCCGTTGGCCTCCGGGTGATAACCTGAGGTCAGGCGGGCCTTAGCTCCGATGAGCCTGCAGAACTCCCTCCAGAACCGTGACACGAACTGGGGCCCCCGGTCGGAGACAATGTCCTTTGGGAAGCCGTGAATCTTGAAAACATGGTTCATCATGATTTCTGCCGTCTCCTTGGCGGAGGGCAGCTTAGGCATAGCAATGAATCTCACCATCTTGGTGAAACAATCCACCACCGTGAGGAAGGTGGTGTTACCTTGAGAGACCGGGAGCCCCGTGACGAAGTCCATGGAGATGTCTGACCACGGTCTGGAGGGGATGGGTAGAGGCTGCAATAGACCCATACGTGACTCGGAGGACGTCTTGTTTCGAGCGCAGACCGAACATGCCTCCATGTACTCCCGTACCTCCGGCTCCATGGATGGCCACCAAAACCGCCGGGAGATGGCGAACATTGTTCTCCGAACTCCCGGATGGCATGAAAGCAGGGAGGTGTGAGCCCAGTGGATCACCTGTGGGCGCAAATCAACAGGGACAAACAAGCGATTATCTGGACACCCACTAGGTGGAGGGGCTCCACCATTTGCCTGCTTCACCTCATCCTCTATCTGCCAAGTGACTACTCCAACCACACGGGTCAGTGGAAGGATAGTTTCTGGTTCCTCGGCAACAGGCTCGGGGTCGAACAGTCGAGACAGGACGTCTGGTTTGACGTTTCGGGACCCCGGCCTGTAAGAGAGACAAAAAGAGAAGCGGTTAAAAAAGAGCGCCCACCTGGCCTGGTGAGTCTTTTAGCTTTCCTGATGTACTCAAGATTCTTATGGTCAGTCCAGACAATGAACGGGAGACTGGCCCCCTCTAGCCAGTGCCTCCACTCCTCTAGGGCGAGTTTGACCGCCAACAACTCACGGTTACCGACGTCATAATTCCTCTCAGCCTTGGACAGACGTCTTGACAGGAAAGCGCAGGGATGCATTTTACCATCCTTCTCCGAGCGTTGTGAGAGGATGGCTCCAATTCCCTCGTTTGAAGCATCCACTTCCACCACGAATTGGTGCTGTGGATCAGGCATGATGAGGATAGGAGCCGAAGTGAAGCGATGCTTGAGGTTCTGGAACGCCCTTTCAGCCTCTGGAGACCAGCGGAACTGCACCTGAGTGGAAGTGAGAGCATGGAGAGGGGCAGCTATTGCGCTAAAGCCTCTGATAAACCGCCTGTAAAAGTTAGCAAATCCCAAGAATTGCTGAACCTTCTTGCGGCTATCAGGAGTAGGCCAGTCGGCTACAGCGCTAATTTTAGCCGGGTCCATCTGAACTCTTCCAGGGGCTACGATAAAGCCCAGGAAGGAGATGGTGTCGGCATGAAACTCACTCTTTTCCGCTTTGACAAAGAGCTGATTCTCCAGTAGCCTTTTAAGGACCCTGGTCACGTGGACTTGGTGAGTCTCAATGTCTGGCGAATAGATTAAAATGTCATCCAAGTACACATACACAAACTGGTCTAGGAAGTCTCTTAGCACGTCATTTATCATGGCTTGGAAAACAGCTGGAGCATTGGTGAGTCCGAATGGCATGACAAGATACTCATAGTGTCCACTGGGAGTGTTAAATCCGGTCTTCCACTCATCCCCCTCCCTTATGCGGACCAGATGATAGGCATTACGAAGATCGAGTTTTGTAAATACCTTGGCTTGCTGGAGTTGGTCAAACACCGAGGTCATGAGAGGGAGGGGGTACCGGTTCTTGATGGTGATGTCGTTTAGTGGGCTGTAGTCAATGCAGGGTCTCAGGGATCCATCCTTTTTGCCCACGAAGAAAAATCCGGCGCCCGCCGGTGATGAGGAGGGGCGAATCAGTCCCGCTGCTAACGAGGCTGACAGATAATCTTTCATGGCCGCCCTCTCAGGTCCGGAAACTGAGTACAGGCACCCTTTGGGTATGGTGGATCCTGGGACCAAATCAATGGCGCAGTCGTACGGACGGTGAGGAGGAAGAGACATGGCCTTAGTCTTACTAAAAACCTCTCGTAGGTGGTGGTAGCAAGGAGGCACTGAGTTCAGGTCCGGGTACTCGGATTCTGTGGTGGGGTTAGCAGAAAACAGGTTAAGTTGCGCTTCTTCCTTACTTTGGATAGAAGCGGTAAAACAGTCAGTGACACAGTCCTTCCCCCACGCTTTAATTTCACCCGACCTCCAGTCTATCTGGGGGTTGTGATGAAAAAGCCACGGTTGTCCCAAAATCATGGTGTGAGAGGAGGCTTTGAACAGGTGTAGACGAATCTTTTCTTCGTGGTTATTTATACACATGTGGATGGGTTCTGTGGTGTGGGTGATGAGAAACAGTTCCTTCCCATCTAGGGCTCTGGCTCTAATGGGTCGGGCTAGTGGCTCAGACTTGATGCCCAGTTCAGCAGCCAAATCCCAGTCCATTAAACTCTCATCCGCCCCCGAGTCGATAAGTGCCCCAATGTCTGTGTCAGTGTGATGTTTTACCTGAACCTTGGTGAGAGTGCGCGTAATGGGGGTAGAAGCTGAGAGTTGACTCACTCCTATGGATCGTTTAGCCGGACAGGTAGCGACGAGGTGACCAGATTCTCCGCAGTAAAAACATCTTCCTTCAAGCTGCCGTCTCTGTCGTTCTTCCTGCGTCAGCCGCGCTCTTCCCAGCTGCATGGGATCCTCTCCTCCCTCCGTGGGACGATGACTTAGCTCGGGGGAAGCGTGGTAGAAAACCGGTCCGCTCTGCGTCTGAGAGTGTGCGGCTTCTGTTGTAGTTCTTCTGCTCCGATGTTGTCTGAGCTGAGTGAGCCTGTTGTCGGTCCGAATAGCGAGCGCGATAAGCTCGTCCAAACCAGCGGGTAAATCCAATGGGACGAGGAGATCCTGGATAGGTGCGTATGTGGGGTGCTAAGAAAATAATTGATTTTCATGACTTCAGTTACTTTATAAGGATGTTCTCGTTTTTTCAATGAAAACAGATGAGACCAGCATGTTCAATATAAAAGTAGTTTTAACTTAATTTGGCCAAAGAATATTCAACAAAATAGTTAAGCCTAATACAAGTGACCACAAGGCAATGGCAAAAATGTTTCACGTGCAGAGGTGACAGATTCAGCACTGGACAGCACCGGACAGCGCCCATGCGCCTGCCAATAACCAGACAATACATCCAAAATGAGACAAGTTAATTTGTTCCATATGCATAATAAATGAAAACAAACAACTATGCATTGGTAATATTGTTTCAGATCACAACATCATAACTTAAGAAATTAAATTAATAGTGAAATTAATAACATAGGCTACAAAGTGCAGCCACAATGTGAAGTGCAAACAGCTTGTGTCTAATGATTCGGATCACAACTGATCTTTGTCCTCCTGGGAGACTGGGTCTTGGCCTAGATTTTCTACCTGCACTCTTTATTTCTTGATCACAAAACGATCCATTGCAACGGACTGTAGGCTAGCTAGCCTTAGCCTAATGCGCGAAAACAAGCAAATGACTCCCCCCGCCCCTCCCCTCCTCTCACCTCACACACACACACACACACACACACACCAGGATTTCCTCCAGGATTTTTTTAAACCGTGGGGGAGGTCTGCCCGGGTGGAAGAGGGGGGGTGACGACGACAACATGAATTTTGAAATGTGTAATTATGACTATTTCAAACTGAATGTTTTTCTAAATACATTATTTACTATAGGGTTTCCGGTACATGAATTGAAAATAATAATTGAAAATAGGATCTTGCAGAAAATTACCTGGGCATTACCTAAGCTAACGTTATGTCGTGCTGTTCAAAACGTCTATCTGAAACGTAACGGGTTTCCTCTATCAATAGAAAATTAAGTTTTACAGTTGAAAATTAATCTACAGCAAAATAATATCTCTCTACTGTATGACCAAAGACTCGACATGCTTTATTAGGCCTAAAGTAATCTCTCTTTAACAAGTGTCGATGGTACAAAACTAAAATAAAAAAAAGAATCTCTCTGAAATAATGAATAATGAAATAATGCGTATCCTGTATTAACCAATCAATAACACATTTATCCCGACTCAGGATTTTTTCTGTGGCCTAATCCATCTATAACATTAGGGTCGTTTTCACAGGTTTGAACAAAACTGTATCAAATATAACCTAGCTTAGGTACAGGGCCGTAGCCAGGATTTTTGAAATACCGAGGTCAACATTCGGCAGACTCCACATGCATCTTCTCCTCTTCTCTTCATCTCTCTCTACTGTCTCATCCTCTGTTGAATTTTTAAAATGAAAAGTCTACATATACTACTGAGTCATGATTACTATAATTTGACCTAATATTTAATGCCATGTTTAGTCACATTATTACTTATCCATCCAAACATCCAAATAATATTATTGATGGATAATTGCATGTCCTTTCATTTTTCAGCCTAGGCTACATTTACAGTAGGTTAGTTTAGCATCTCTATTGGCTATCTGTTGCATCTGTAGGCTCGTTCACTATTTTCCTCATTCTCTTAGCTTATTACAATTCTCACCTTTCCTCCTCTTTGCCTGATCATCCTCTGCCTTTCTTGCTGCAACAAATGATAACTTGGATTGATGCAGCCTCTTACCACTACATTGCATCTTTGCTCCGATTCATTTAATTGCCGTTCTAAAAATAGACCTGCAGTCACGTCGCGACCGTGTTTATTTTCGGTTTTAATGAAACGAAACTTAAGGGAAAAAATACCGAGGACATGACCTTGGTGTCCTCAATGGTGGTTACGGGCCAGCTAAGGTACCTTTCTTTCACCCTTTTCTCTCCCTCCACGTCGGACTGTCGTCTCTACTCTCTTCGTCTTTTGCGCGCCGCAGCCAGACAGGCAGGTGGTGACTCTTCATCTCTCTCTCCTGTCTCATCCTCTGTTGAATTTTTAAAATGAAAAGTCTAAGTATACTACTGAGTCATGAGTTGGTTCTTCAAAATAAGGGTATTTGCAGCGTTTTAATTTCATTAAAAACAAGGTAAAAAACATTATTCTGAAGGTGTGGCGGCTTTTATTTTGCCGTGGCGGTGCGCCACAATTAATTACATGTAGAGGAAACCCTGCACACACACACACACAGGCTATGGGGTACAGCAGGCACAGCACAAACATGCAAGTGGGGATTGGATTGGAACAGAATGACTATTTGTGATCTTTTTAATGTTTTTAACTTAAACAAAACACAAATATTTTAAAATATAAAATAAAATGCTTGAAGGGCTTAACTGGGGCTACACAGATTTTTGACAGGGCTATAACTCCCCCTAGCCCTGGTGTAGCGCCATCCCTGAGTAGCATGCATAGCTTGCTAAATTGTTAAATGCTACTTGTAACTACTGACTGTGTTAAGAGTTAGCAAGCACAATGAAAATAAACTACACCCAAACTTGATTCATATCTGATCCAGGCAGACTGCAGTTCATCACTTCTTACCTGAAATTCAGATTCCCCCCCACTCGCACCGGCGGCGGCTGTGGGTCTCTCCTCCTCCTGCCTCCCCTTCCCTCATCCACCTGACGGCCACCTCTGCCATCGTTACTTGCGGTTGAAGATGAAGCTCCGCCATAGCCACCAGCAAACATCTGTGTTATTTTAACACACTTCGCAGCATCTGCCTGAAGGGCTTGTCTCTTTTTTGCTCTAATTTTCTCCGCGCCTCCCAAAACCACCCCGAAAGGGGGAAGAAAGAGGAGGTCTACCATAACCAACCTCAGGTCAAAACTGAGGGAGACGAAAGACAAACTTGAAATTCAGTCACGAAAATACGGCAACCTAACAAAGCAGCTGAGAAGGCTACAAGACAAACTGAAAAAAAAAGGACCAGCACCTTTGGGCACCACCGCGAAGAAAGCCACCCACCTAAGTAAGCCCAAGACCCTGCCCAACAACAGCCATAGAAAATTGATGGGCATGTTGTCAGTCGTTTCCTGCACCAGGACGACAACTCAAAGATCATCAATGGCAAAAATGGGGAAATCCGCAAGAAAGGGCAAGTGTTTAGAAAAAGGACACTGACCGACACTACGGAGAGACTTCATGTTAAATTTCTCAGAGAGCATCCTCACCACAAACTCTCAAGGGCTCAGTTCTGCAGACTTAAGCCCTTTTGGAAGAGAAACGTGCCTGCAAAATCCACGAGAATTTCCAATTCAAGATCAAGAAGCTTCACCAGCTTGGGATTGTTGCCACACCATCCACAACTGAAATAGTTGAGTCCTGTGTCTGCAGCTCAAGTATGTATAGAAGGTGCATTCAATGCCAAGGCAAAACCTTCCCTACAGCTATTGATCCATCAACTAAAGACAACATGATTTCCTGGGACCAATGGATTACTCAGACAGTAAAGATAACAAAAAAGGGAAAAGATGGCTCACTCGAGGAGACAAATGCCAAAAACACAGCACTGGAGAAGACACACACATCCATCGAAAAACTTGTTGACCTCACTCAGGAGGATGTCAACAAACTGACCATTCATGTGTATAACATCCAGCACCAGTTCCAGAGGATGAAGTCACTGAAGGAGAGCCTTACTGAGAAGGAGGTGGCCATCCACATTGATTACAGTGAGAACTATGGCTGCAAGTACACCAGGGAAGTGAAAGACACTCACTTTGGTGGCGGGAACCAGCAAGTGAAGCTTCATACTGGGGTCAAACACCTGAGTGGGGGACGTGTGGAGTCATTCGCCTCTCTGTCAGCATCCCTAAAGCATGATGCAGTTGCAACGTGGGCTCATATTGATCCAGTGCTCAAGTCCATCCGGGGGGAACATCCAGAAGTGAAGCACATCTATTTTATTTCAGATGGACCCACCTCCCAATACCGGAACAAGACGGCATTCTATCTGGCCTCGACAGTGCCATTCATGAGAGGGTTTGAATATGTCACTCGGAACTTCTCAGAGGCATCTCATGGCAAGGGTGCCCCTGATTGGGCAGGGGGTGCACTCAAGAACCTAGCAGACTGGCTTGTTGCTTATGGAACTAGCATCCCAGACACCAAGACACTCCATGATCAACTGGCAACACACTCATCTGTAAGGCTATAAGAGGATGACATCAGTTCAGCCCAGGATTTGATTCCTCCATCCCTGAATACAGTGCCCCGAACTATGAAGATTCACCAGGTAGGTACATGTGACATGACCTTGAACAAGTTTAATTGTCATAAATTGACTTAAAGCTACAGTTGGTAAGTTGACGAATTGTGAAAGTAAAGTCCACAGGGAGACACACACACGCATGCATGCACGCACACACAAGAAGTAGCCATAGCGCACACACATAAGACGTACGTAACAACCGGAGACTCCAAAACAATCTCACTTCTCTCTCAGCATGAAACACACTCTGTGTGTGTGTGTGTGTGTGTGTCTGTGTGTGTGTGTGTGTGTGTGTAGGGAGGGAGGTTGACAGAGGTTAATAGAGGGACTTGAGGGTGTATCGTCTTGAAATTTCCGACCAAGTCGGGGACTTTCACTTTCGTCAACTTCACGTGTACGAGCTGTGATCGGCTGCTCCTCCTGCTCCCTCTACCTGACTGGTGGGAAATCTTCGGTCACGGTGGATTTTGACAAGTGGGTCATTCCTAGTATTTGGTGCCATTTGAGTCCCATTGACATAATATGGAATATTTTGTCTAAAAATGGGCTAATACTTATTTCTAAACCCTTTTCTTGTATTCTTACCCCCCCTCTACCATAGGACACAATGATATGTACACAGGATAAATCAGTTTATATTAAATTACTCTGATTCTAGCACAAGTGCACTAAAATACTATGTCCCCAGTCATGTTTGCTTGACTTCATTTTCAAATATAAATAATAAAAATCTAATAAATTCCAGGTTTTTCATCATTTCTATTGCCTTATTTATAATATTCCTGAACAACTGTCATTTTCTGTTAATAATGCATTTTTAATGCATAAAATCTTTAAAATATGTTGTGTCCCTGAGTCAACTGTCCCCCCTGTTACTCTGACAAGAATTCCATAGAACATGTCACATGACTATTCTTTTAGTCACATGACTCTTTGAATGTAACAATATTTTTGGAGGGAAAACTTTCAAGAAGAAGAAGAGTAATTACCACTCTTTTATCAACCTTTTTTTCAATGTTTTAGCAAGGTTTACTGATGCGGTAAAGCATAACACGTCCACCCTGTCATGCTTATTTATAGTGGGAACCAGTATTTTTTTTAGAATTTTGATAATATGGTTAATAAACATGTTAAAACTCTTTCTCAGTGGTCATCATGTGCTAGCTTGTTGTTCATCACATTAGTAGTAATGGCTAACTTTAGCATAAAATGTCCCCCCTGTTACTGTTATGCACCGTAACATGGGGGACACATAGTAACAGGGTGGATGTAAGATGCCTAGATTTTTGTGTTTTAAGTGTGTATTGGTATTTATTATTAACTTATTTATTTCCAAAAAGATGATTTTAAATAGTATGCATGTATTTGTCAGGGAATGGCGCCTTTGTCTGCTGCTGAAAAGCAGCGGCGCTACAGGGCACGTCGAGAGCCTGACCCGCAGATTCCACTGGATACGGTACAGCTACGGTATGGCTGCGTTACGGCTCCGGTACGATTGTGCTCCGTCGTCCTCGTCCAGCAACCCCCACCAGTTGCGTTTTGAGTCCGCTACGGCGCAGCACCGCCGATCAGCTGGAGAAACGAAACCGAGGAATTCCCGCGATAATTACATTATCACACACGAACGCAGTTATATGTATGTGTTATAAACACAACAACACGAAGTGTTCCCGACCGACGGATTAGAAGAAGAGCTTGTATTTGTCTCTTTTTTGAGGTTTTTGTGTTTGTATCAACACGGATAGTTTTATTTTGAAAATCAACCGGATTTCTTGTTGTTGTTTCGTGTCTGACTTCCTGTCTGCTCTGTGCTAAATTCGGCTGAATTGCTGCGTTGTGTTGCGGCGTCCGCCAGAATAGAAGTCCTGCGTATCTGCTCCGCCGGAGCTGGCACGCAGCAGACACGCGGCGCAGCGGACCTGGTGGAAGTTAACACATAGACTAAAGTGCTACGGATCAGCTCCGCTGCCGTGGCGGAGCCGTAACGCAGCTGTACCGTATCCAGTGGAATCTGCGGGTGAGAGAAGAGAGAAGTATCTCAATATAGAGCAAGAGAAGTGGAGAAAGGATAGAGAGGAAGGAAGAAAAAAGAAAGTGGCAGATCTCAGTGAAAGACAGAAGAGAGCGCAGAGAAAGCAATGGCGAAAAAAGAAAAGAAAGCAGAGGGACAGTGACAAAGGCAGGACAGCATTTGAGGCAATGACCACTCCTCCTCCAAGTCCAGATAGTCCCCCAGAGCCAGAAAATGCCCCACAACCAGGACCCTCAAGGTGAGAAGAAAGTTGACAGTTGAATGCTTTGTTGATTAGATAGATTCTGGATTTGAATGATCAAACATGATTTTGCCCAGTCAGTCAGTCAGTCAGTCAGTCTGTCTGTCTCTCTGTTTGTATCTCTGTCTGTCTGTATCTCTGTCTGTCTCTCTGTCTGTATCTCTGTCTGTCTGTCTGTATCTGTCTGTCTCTCTGTCTGTCTCTCTGTATGTCTCTATCTCTGTATCTCTGTCTGTCTCTCTGTCTGTCTCTATCTCTGTATCTCTGTCTGTCTCTATCTCTTTCTGTCTCTGACTAATGGCCTTCTATCCTAGAATTGGTGTATAAACTCTTATCTGTAATGAGTGATTTTTAATTGTGACAATATACTTCCTGTGTTTCAGGCAATATGTTGTTGGACGAAGGAATGTCAGACAGGGGAGGAGGAGGCTCAAAAATGAAATTACACAACTAAAGGCCTTGTTGCTGAAGGAAAAGAGAAAAAAAGAAAAATACAAGAAGAGGTGCCAGCGTTTGGGAGGGGAGAAAAAAATCC
Source organism: Pagrus pagrus (assembly GCF_965226575.1). Taxonomy (NCBI): domain Eukaryota; kingdom Metazoa; phylum Chordata; class Actinopteri; order Spariformes; family Sparidae; genus Pagrus; species Pagrus pagrus. Next base: position 31,319,488 of record NC_140190.1, on the reverse strand, counting down.
CCACGTTCTACAGTGGATGCACTGCTGCGTCATCAAATAGTTAATAAAAGGATTAGGAAAAGAATGTTACTGCAGGAATCAATAATTTAAGAAATCAGAAATAAATACAAACACACCAAAAAGGAACGAGAGAGGCAAATTATTGCAAGAACAACAATAGGACAAATTATAAAGAAATACAGGCTACAGAGGGCTGCGCAGATGACTCTAGGCTTTTCAAAAAAGCGTGGTCAAAGACGAGATGGAGGGCTCATAACTTTTGAGAGAAAGGAAAGCAACAGATTACCTGCTGATTGCAAGCAGAAAGTAAAGACCTTCTTCCTAAGAGATGACGTCAGTCGGATGACAACAGGACGGAAGCAAACAGTAACTCAAAATAAAATAAAAAAACAGAAGCGTTTGCTAACTGACACAATTAAGAATCTGCACCAGAAGTTCCTGTCAGAAACTGAACATCAGGTCCTACTCTTGTTTCTGCACCTTAAGACCATTTTGGGTTGTGGTACCCACAGAGGCTGATCGTGAAACCTGTCAGTGCAGGACACATGAGAACTTACAGTTCATGGCCAACACCTTATACATCCAAGGTCTGTCAGCAACAAAACATCTTGAGGAGATGGTAGACGCAACAATGTGTGATCCTACATCCAAACTCTGTGCATATGGTGAGTGTAAAGACTGTGTCAGCTCAACACACACACTGCTGAGACCTCCTACCAACACAGAGATAGCCCTTACCCAGTGGTCTCTGGGAAAAGGTCAACAATAACTGTGAAGACAGCTGTGATGACAACAGAGGATGCACTTGCAGTGGAATTTCACAACAGGCTATTCAGATTTAGGTGGCACATCTTTAATATCCGATGGCAGTACGGGGCCAACAGACAACTGCGAGAAAATCTGAGCAACAATGAATGTCTGCTGCATGTAGATTTCTGTGAGAACTACTCCTGTAAGTATTCTCAAGAAATTCAAGCAGTCCATTTCGGAGGGTCACACCAGCAAGCAACCATACATACTGGCGTACTGTACACTGCAGCTGATCAGTCACCAGTAACTTTCTGCTCTATCTCACCTTCCAGACGGCATGATCCAGGAGTCGACAATATAAATAGCCCGGTGGCCCAGACGTACTTTCAAAACCGTCCAGGCCACCAGAATGCTCCAAGCACTGGCCCGGTTGGGCCAGTGAAAAAATGCCTTGAAAAAAAAAAAAAGGTCCGGTAAAAAAAATCTAATTTCACATTAATTCCCTGTGGTACTGTGTTTTGCAATGATTTCTGTGAAATCATCTCGTTATCACCACTAACAGATAGTGTTACATGATCCCGATCAAAGACAGCCAGCGCTGTGCTCTCCCTCGGACGTAAACACACCACCTGCACAGCTGGCTCTTTACCGCGTGCCGCTTGCTCACTACTGCCGACTGTTGACACGGAGTTTCTCACCGGCGCTGTTCCCGACATCAGTAGCTAATGTTTCTAAAACCCCCAGTACCCGGCCAAACGTTGGGCAAAAAACAAAAAGATAAGAAAAGAAAGGCACTGGAGGAGTTGAGAGAGAGTGAGAGGAATTATGAAAAAGAAAAGGGCAAGAAAGTTCCAGCCGCAGTGGCGAGACCGCTGGAATTGGCTGGGGTATGACGAGGGAAAAAATGAGGTCTATTGTGAGCTGAGCAGGTCAGTGCCCACGTTTGCAGACAAGTAAGTTAGAGAAAAGTTTAAGTGTATGAACATTAGTGTATGATAGCGCATTGCTGTGTAACTACGGAGAAAATAACGGTCTCGCTTGAAAACGCGACACTGTGACACACATTTGTGACACACTGTAGATCAGTGTTTGAATTATTATTGTTATTATATTATTAATAATAACTTGGAATTATTATGATACAATTATTTTAATAATCTAATGATAAACACTTGCTTTATAGAAATTTATTATATAATAGTAGAATAGCTAGTTTTTTATATTTATGATGAATACAGGCAGGAGATGTGAGTTGTGAGGGTTTTTTTGCTTGTTTATTTGAGGAATTCTCCATTCTACAAGGGCCATGTGGCAGAAAGGGCTAGTGGCAGAGAGTCAGAGAGTAAAACACCTGCTGTGTTAGCTGGTGTACATGTAAACTGTGACATGGATGCAGGCTTCAAGAAACAAATGGAGAATATGTTCCACACAGCTTACTATGTAGTAAAGAAAGAGAAGCCATTTACTGACTTTCCTGACCTGGTGCAGCTCAACAGCAGGACTGGCTCAAACATGCCAAACTGCTACAAGTCAGATAAGGCATGTGCAAGGTGAGAACTTCAACTAAATTCCTAACTTAATTACCTTTTTCAATTTCTTCATTATTACTGAAATGCACTTATTTCTCTCCAAATTCACAATTGACATCTACAACATGGAGAGGGAGCAACTCCTTACTAACATAAAGAATGCCCACTACATCAGCGTCATGATTGATGGGGCAACTGATAGTGAGATCCTAGAGAATGAGATAGTGTATGTAAAATTCTTCAGTAAGGAGAGGAGAGTGGTCCAGTCCTTCCTTGGCATCAAGGATGTCACGCATGCACATGCAGCTGGTGTGCTTTCTGCGGTACAGTCAGGTAAGCAAATAAGAATAGGTTATTTAGTAAAGTGATCATGTTAAGTTGTTCCTGGCCAATGAATAATTGCTTTTTTTTTCCTTTAGTGTTTGAGAAAGCAGGTCTGGAAAAGTGGAAGGAGAAGGTGGTCTTCTTTTGTGCCGATGGTGCAGCTGTCAATATGGGGAAGAAGCTCAAGGAAGAGATTGGACACCTGCTTTCCATCCACTGTGTGGCACACAGGCTGGAGCTGGGGATGGTAGACGCCATTAAAGCACAGCCAGGGATTAAAAAGCTGCAGGAGGTACTGCATTATTTGTATATGCAGTACCACTACTCCCCCAAGGCAATCAGGGAACTGAGGGTGCTGGCAGATGCACTGGAGGACAAGGTCCTCAAACCTACAAACCTGAAGGGGGCCAGGTGGTTGCCCTACATCTACAAGGCAACACAGGTAGTTGTTCAACTGATACCTTTCCAAAGTTTTATGTAATTCAGAACAATTTTTTTTTTATTTCAAAAGTAGGTATGAAATAAAAAATGTCATGTTGTATTTCTCCTCCAGATCCTGTGTAATGGGTATGCTGTCTTTGTGGCACACTTTGAGGACCAGGTCAGCCCAGAGTGGACACCCCGACCATCACCTGCGGTAGTGGGAAGAGCAAAAAACATTCTCCAATACCTCAAAAGCTATGAGAATGTCCAGTTCATGCACTTCCTGCTAGATATGCTGGAGTTTCTGAAGACACTGAGCCTCCAGTTTCAGCAGGATAATCTGACACCAGGTAAATACTGTGTGTTTTATTTTTCTATTTAATATATGCTGAATGTGGTCTTACAGGGTAAATGACAATCTGTAACTATGTTCTTCCAGGGGAGGCAGTGCAGTACACTGAGACCTGCATCAATGGCCTTACAGAGCTGTCTCTGGAGCCAGGAGAGCAACACTTATGCACTTCCAGAGCAACACTTAGGTTGCTGGTCTGTTGCATAGTTGTCTCTTGTCTATGTCTGTCTGTCTGTGTCTGTCTGTCTTGTTGCTGGTTGTTGGTCTGTTGCAAGTTGAGAGGTGAGAGGTGTGAGAAAAAAAATTTACAGGCTGTAGGTGGAGCCAGAGGAGATGAATTATGTCCTAAATTACCCATTTCATGTCCGACTATCAGATTAAAGTGTCAGTACCAGCAAATATGACTGAATAATTGTTATCAACTGAAGCTTTAAATTGATTGATTTATAATCCCCAAACACAGTATTTCCTGTTTATAGCTGACATCTACAAAACCAGGGGTTGTCCAGACCTGGGACCTATCCTGTTTTTGTGGCAGTGCATGCAGGTGCTTTCTCCCAAAAGAGTTCTCCTTCATAGAAAGAGAGAATGTGGAGTTGGAGAAGGAGAATGCAGAGCCAGGACCTGTTTTGGAGGTGGGAAAGTGGGTCCTTGTGGAGTATGATGCAGAGTTGTTCCCTGGCACCATCACACAGGTATGTAGAACTAGTTTTAGATATGGACAGTGGACTACTTCTTAATGGTAAATCCTGAGTCCTTGTTTTACCTATGTCCTTTACAGATTGTGAAAGATCAATACGAGGTTGACGCTATGAATTGTGCTGGAGAGAACAAATTCTACATTCCATCTATGAGGTTCGATGGAGAGAGGGTGTGGTATTACTTGGACGACATCAAATGTGTCATCCCGGAGCCACTACCTACCACATCCTCTGCACGTCATCTTAGTGTTGCAGCTGAGATCTGGGCGAGATACACAAAGAAGCGTGTCTGAAACAATGGTGTGTGTTAATGTTGTGGGATGTGGGGTTCTATAGGTCTTATTGCATTTTGTACTGGCTGACTTGTTTTTAACCAGAATATGACTTGGGCCTATATGAATTGTTTTCTTTAATTCAGTTGAAAGGTCTAAGCATGTTTTATTCATGACAACCATTTTGAATTGTATAATTTAATTCAGTTGTAAGTGAAATGCAGTGCTGGGGTGATTAAATGTCCAGGTTTCTCCTAATAGGTCTAAGAAAGGTTCAGAGTTGCACATTGTGCTTTATCAGGCCTATAATGATATGTGATTGTTTGAGCTTTGTTGTGATACACATCACATTTATTGTATTTTAAGCAGACCTTTTGAAGTAGGCTGTATGAAATGAACCAATGGTTGTTCTGTGAAATAAATAGGTTTTTCATAATTGGATAATTGGTTGTGTTACTTGAATTTTGTAGTAGTAAGTAAAATAAGTAAAGTTAAAAGATGTCTACTTTTGACATCATGCTAATTCACAAATGTGATTTACTGTTTTGTTTTCTTTGACTAATCAGACACACCAATGTTTGCTTTGAATTATCAATAGGCTCGCTCGTAAGCCTTGAGTAACTCAAGGCTTACGAGCGAGCCTATTGATTAGGCTTGATTAGGCAATAGATTATACTATTGTGTCTGAGAACATGTAGCATACTTATTATCATTACCAAAATCAACAACCTGATTTCCGAAACCCATGTATCATTACCGCAACACGTTAATTAAATGCTTATTTAATTAAGTGAGGAATAATAATTTGCTTCTAAATGCACACCCATAATCTATTTGTTATGTCCTTTCAGGTTTACTATGACATTTAAAAAAATATTTCAGGTTTCCATGAAATATCACAAAAACGAGGTTGTCGATTGCAGCAGGTGTTGCGGTAATGCAATCCTTCACTTGAGCCAAAACCTCTGCATCTGAAGGGATCAACTCTCATCACTCAATCACTGCTTGTTTAACAACTAGCAATGTTCTATTCAAGATTAGATGAAAGACAAAGACCACAGTGAGTGAATCCAGCCGTATACCTGCCAAAAAGCAAATGATAATATGTTGGTTGAATAAACAAGGATGTAATAACCATCCTGGTTTGCACAGGTGATGAATTACTACCTCACACTGGCACACAGACAACTTCTGAGTATGTGTGTGTACATGTACATGTGCCTATTATGCATGCAAACATGCACAATCAAGCCTGTGGGCTACGGCAGGGGATTTCACTGATTAACATGCCTTCATTCAGAAATAGGACATCAGAAGCCTCATTCCTGAAGCTGATCATGTATTTTGCTTATTGTTTGTTGTCATACATGAATTTACTGTGGTAGTTCTGCAAATCAATCCTCACAAAATCTCAGTCTTGATGGCAGAACGTACACAAGAAAGACAAAACACTTTTACTCTTTGCAGCTCTCTGTCCACCCCAGGGGCCAAATGTCTAACGCTAAGATTCCACTGGATGCATGTCCGCTGCGTTACGGCTCCGGTACGGTTTAACTCCGTCGTCCGGCAACCCCCACCAGCTGCGTTTTGAGTCCGCCACGGCACAGCTCCACCGAACAGCTGGAGTTACGGGGGAGCATACGTCAGTCCGACGGCCCAAAAGTCCAACCGCCCATCTCTCCGACTACTCATTAATCCGACTTTTATAGGCCCATTGGCCCGACTGCCCATTGCTCCGACCAAAATAATCTCTATATTCCGACCAGGGCTAAATCCAACCATCCAGAATTCCGACTTTGGACCGAACCGGCTCTGGGTCATGGCTCGAGGCGAAGGAGATTCACAGTCACGGTTTAAAGTAACCCCGGGTAGGCTGAGCTTGCTTTTATTCATAAAATAATCAAAGCACAAAAGTTACCAGGGCCATGCCCCCCCCCCGTTTCCGCGGTGTATGATTCGGGGTCACCTCTAGTGTTAACAAAAGTCAAAACTAACGGAACATAACTGTAGCCTACCCAGCACCCCTCAAACAAACTCCAGTATACAGCTTATTGTCCCCAGCACTTTTCAAAATAAACTGACGCCCCACTTGTGCAGCCATCTTTTCTGTGGATTTCACTGAACAAAATGTCATGCAGAGATTTTTTATTATTATTTTTTTTAACTTTAGTTTCGTTTGGATTTCTGTGCGTATTATGGAGCCGTTTTGGTCCGTGTTTGTAAGTCTTTTTTTCCCTGGATAACTTTTTCCATAGTTGCAACATTTGGGGTCGGAGTGTGTGATTGAAATCCACCACGGTCTGCTTCCCGTTCAAGGCATCTCCTCCTTCGGATTTGTGTTTATTAATTAATCTGTCACTGACTGTATCACATCTGTGCACATCACTTAAAAAATAAAAGGAACAGGAGCAGGACCCACGCGCTTTTGACTACACTGTGGCGCCGTCAAAATACGGGAGATTAAGTTGATATCTCAGTCTATCCTGCTTCTGGGCCGGATTAGTCGGTCTAATACACTGTCGTAATTACTGGGAGTCATAACGTTACACTACTATTATCGTACTGCATTATTACATACCATCCTTACCATTAATCACTACTACTGTTATCACTAGTAATCACATTTCCATGTGCATTTCATCATTATTGCTGTAATACATCTTTATGTACTTTCACTCCTGTCAACCATCGCTTATAATTGTATACATTGTGATCTCGTTGATCTGCTCTGTACATGCGACATCTATTGCACGTCTGTCCGTCCTGGGAGAGGGATCCCTCCTCTGTGGCTCTCCCTGAGGTTTCTTCCGCATTTTTTCCCTGTTAAAAGGGCCTTTTTTGGGGCAAGTTTTTCCTCACTCGAATCGAGGGTCGAAGGACAGAGGGTGTCGTCTCTGTACAGATTGTAAAGCCCTCTGAGGCAAACTGTGATTTGTGAATTTGGGCTATACAAATAAAATTTGATTTGATTTGATTTGATTTGATAACACCGGGCATACTTAAATCAGGGAAATGGGAGGTCGGACTAATGGACGAAAAAATATAGAAATGTATGGTCGGAGAAATGGGAAGTCGAAATTTTGGGTAGTCGGAGAAATAGAGAGTCAGACTAATGGACGCAAAAATTAAGAAATGTATGGTCGGAGAAATGGGAAGTCGGACAAATGGGAAGTCGGAGAAATGGGAAGTCGGACAGAAGCCATGCGCCCGGAGTTACGAGACTGAGGAGCTCCCGCGATAATTACATAATCACCCGCGACTGCAGTTATAGGTATGTGTTATAAATATAACAACATGAAGTGTTCCTGACCGAAGATTAGAAGAAGAGCTTGTATTTGTCTCTTTTTTGAGGTTTTTGTGCTGGCATCAACACTGAGTGTTTTGTTTTGTTTTGAAAATTAACCGGATGTCATGTTGTTGTTTCGTGTCTGACTTCCTGTCTGCTCTGTGCTGAATTCGACTGAATTGCTGCGTCGTGCTCCAGCATCCACCAGATATAGAAGTCCTGCATATCTGCTCCGGAGGGCTGCGGACTGCCAGAGCTGGGACGCAGCAGACACGCAGCACAATGGACCTGGTGGAAGTTATCACATAGACTAGAGTGATACTAGCGATACGAGCTCGGAGGGGAGAGATTAAGGAGCACAGAGGGGAGGGATGTGTGTGTGGGGGGGATGCTTTTTTCAAATCTTTCTCAGATTGTAGACCATAGCTTTAAGTGTGAACTAATCACATAAAGTCATAGTGACTCGATCATTTGTTAATGGTGAGCAACAGGAATTCATGATTCATTAATAAATGCATCAAATCATCATGAGCAAGCATTTGTTAAGCATTACTTAAATATACTCAAAGCTCTGGTCTACGTTCTGAGAAAGATTTGAAAAAAGCATCCTCCCCACACACGCACCCCTCTCCTCTGTGCTCCTTAATCCCTCCCCTCCGAGCTCGTATTACTCTCCCCTCGGACAGTGTTGCCAGATTGGGCGGTTTTCCGCTACTTTTGTTAAGTCAGGCGGGAAAAAAATACATTGGGTGGGTGAATAAAATTTGGGCTGCTTTTGTCCACATTTGGCAAGTTTTTAATATTGTGAAAACAGCACTCTCTCTCTCTCTCTATCTCTCTTTTTTTAAAATAAATAAATAGCCTAAATAAATAAATGACATCAGTTGTATTCAATCGGCATCAGCATCATTTCATTTGGTGAGAGAGGGAGGGAGGGAGGGAGAGGCGCTCTGTATACAGGTCATTTGTGATGTAAATAATGAAATTTATTAGGCCTACACGGCTTAAAAGTGCACCTTTTTACGTGCAGCTGGCATTATTGCTAATCTGGGCCTGGGGCTAGGATGCCAGAGGTTCATTTTGCAATTTGTGTAGCCTATGGTTGATTTACTGCACTCTTGTTGGTTGCAATTTGCAAAAACCTATTTATCTATCATTTATGTGTGGTTATTTGATGCAGATATGAAGCTCTGGATTTGTTTTCTTTTGCATGTGTTATGATTTTACAGGTTTACATGGGTGTCTGGCAACTTCATGGTTTGGGCTGGTTTTTATTGAATTGGGTGGGTTCTAAGATGTGATTGGGCTGGAAACTGTCAATCTGATCTGGCAACACTGCCCTCGAAGCCTCCCGCGACACACCCCCTCCCGCAACAAGCAATAAGAGCAACAAGCCGGCAGAAACCAAATACAGCCCAGCTTTGAATGCGGAGTAACGATGTCAGATTCACAGGTAAAGTTATTACAATGCACGTTGAAACTAACGTAAATCTTGTAAGTCATTACAATGTCCACAGCTAAGCTCCACAGCCAAGCTAGCGTAACGTCATGAGCATGTTACAGCTACGTTACGTTACAGCTACGTAATAATTTACTATTTATCAACAACTAAGTTAGCCACTTCTAAAAGTTATTGAGGGCTAAGAGACTAACAGATGCTGCCGTCAGCTTTAATCACAACAATCGCTTCCACATTGTGGCTGAAAACTAAACCTGCGTGAGCCTCGGACCAGCTGTGTCCCAGCTGTTGTCTGAGTAGCACCAGACCGCGACACAAACGTGCTCGTAAACCATAATCTCTTGTTTATGACAGATAAGACACACAAATACACACATCGTAACGCCTATATGATAATCCATCATATTTATTTAGCAAAGGATTCGTTGAAAACAAATGGAGAAGACCGGGAGGAGGGTTAGCAAAACAGTTGAATAGAGACCGGGCGAGAGGTTGTGATGGAGAAATAAATCCAGACAGGATGAATGAAACCCCAACGTGAAGCGGAGGGGTTTCATTCATCCATTTATCCATCTTACTTGCAATACTTGCTGCTTCATTTAGCTGCCACGAGCAAATAAATAGGCTGATTTGGTGTAAACATGATGGCAATTTTAGCTTACGACGCTAACATGGAGGCTAACGTCTCCGTCGAACAATTAAACTTATTTACCAATAAGAGAATGATCAGTTTATTGGGTAAGCCTATGGCACTTCTGTCTGATCATGATCTAATTTGTCAATTGGTACCAGGCCCGCTAGATGATTTTGGTTTTAGTGCATCTCTCTCTCTCTACCCTGCTACACTGCTTTCAACAACAACAAATACAATTTTAAAAAACATGTTGCACTCATTATGTTGTAAATGTGTCAAAAATACCATTGGGTCTTTTCTCATATAAATATGAAGCTTTTCTTTTTTATCAGAGAAGCTGACCAAGTGCCTTGTCCTGAAATACACATACATGTAAGAGGAATCCAACTAATGTGGTTGCATATCAATCAAGTAACTATGAACAGTGGCAGCTTTTGTAGTTTAACTACATTTCTCAGTAACATGGTGGTAGTTGTTGTTTTCTAAATCAATTAGCTTTTCAGTGGCTTAACTCTTTTATTGATCAAGTAGTGGCGTAGAGTCCACACAAATGGAGCTTCCTGCTGCAGTCTGAAGAAAACTGATGAGCATCAGTATTCTTTTCCCGTTCTGAACGCCATCGTCTCTGTTGCCATTCAAGGGGATAGTCTTGGAGGCTAATCAAACTATTAAAATGACATGCCCATTCTTCACGTTTGCACCAAGATGCTGCTAGAGTCTACTCCTTCGTGTGTAAATAAATCCCCATAGCACCATTTTGTGGCAGCAACTTCCGGTTCCAGTTGATGACCTCCAATGTCATCATCATCATCATACATCCGGTTACATTGAGACTCGACTCAGTTGGGGAATAGGTGGGCGGAGTTTCCCCAGCATGCCTTGAGGCAATACGTTTTGGGCTGAAAGCCAGAGAAACTGTGTTTAAGAGTGTTCTAGATAACCCTAATGTTACATGTAGTATTCAGTTTTGTCGTTCTTGTTAAATGTTAGAATGGACTATAGTTCATGTTATGGAAAAAAACGAGTTGCACCATTTGCTCACAAGATTACTGACTGCTGTCCTGAAGCATTGACTCAGCCATCTGACTACACGATGAAACCTAGGCCTGTAACACTGTTGATGATTAACTCTTACATACATACATACTCACTCTTGTACACATACATATTCACTTTTACATTTATACAAACTTGCTTTTAGTTATATACGTGTGCACTCTTATATACATAAATACACACTTTTACGTATATATACATACTCACTCTTACATACATAAATACATACTTACCTCGCACATATATGCATTCTCACATGCATATACACTAGTGAGAGTATGCATGTATGTGCAAGCGCTCAGTATCAGTATGTATGTGCAAGTGAAGTATGTAGTTTTGGCCTAAACGGCTTCCCATAGTTACATACATAAATGACATAGATTGTTCACATACTATAAAAATGTGTTTATCTGTTCATGTCATTCACAGCAGGGAAGAAAAGCGTCTGCCGGCACACTGCTATAACACTCATACACTGCACTCGCTCCTCTGCTGACCCTCACCAGTATCTGATATGCTGCTCTGTAATACACTGTGTCCTTGTCATCCATTTCAGCTCCTCATTCATTCTAACTCGCTGAGTGCAGTCAGGAAGCATCCAATAAGATGGAGAACAAATAGCATCAGTCTTGATCACGGCGACGTCTTTGTGCTGAGCCTGTCGTCAGCACAGACTCTAATTAATTGATTTAGAGTTTGATGTAAAAAGAAATGTTTTATTGTTTAGATAAACATCTGTTTCTGTGGACACTAAAAGTTTTATTAGTTTATCTCATTCTGTTTTATCCAGTTTATGGAGTCAAGGGGTATGAGTCACTGCGGTTTATTTTTCAGTTGTGTTATTGTGAATTTATTATAGTGCATACCTTCTCATTTTTTCTATTTTTATTTATGAATGGGTCTTTTTCTTCCTCTGCCTCTCTCCTTTTAATAAACCATTTGAATTAAAGGTCACACATGTATTAAAGCTTTTATGGACATCTCCATTCTGCTCGGAGGCCACTTTTAATAAATTCAAATTCCTCTTCTTCCATGAGAAGAAATGCTTTTATTGCCTCCCTCTCCACCCAGTGAGAATTATGACTTTCAAAGCCATATGCTCTTTCAATTACTTATCAGCATTAGTGCTCATAAATGTGTCATTAAAGCACACGTGCTGGCCATATACAGTTGTCTTTACAGGGATTTTTGTGGCGTCTCCAGAGTCTGATATTAATTTGCAGCAGTGTGGATGTGGTGATCTTTGGATATGATTTGAGATTTGTATGTCATCAGCACCTGTGGGACCCTGATCTACATCCATCATGATGAGCATATTACTCCCTGACTGGGAGACATGGGAAGTATTCACAAAGGGGGCGTCTGGCCGATGTTCCATCTGCATAATTCAGCAGCAGAAAGGTTAAAGCCGTCTCATTTTCAGCTTCACAAACATTCCTCCCAGAGTGATTCATATTTCTATGTTTTTCTTTATGATTCAGCCAAGACGGCTGACACGTGTGACGATAGTGAAGCTTTCACGTGAATGTAAGAAGTGTGTGATTTAAAAATTCAAAAGTTCTATAAGAAGTTGGCTGCATGAAGCCTGATAATGAGAAATATATAAATAATAATAAAGCGTGTTGTGCGTCTGTCTGTTGTCGTGCTCACAGTGAAGCTGCTCATGGGACTGCAGCTGATTCATCCATCACAATGAAAAAGAGATGTTTACCCATAATAGGGCCATGAGACATGGCTTTTAGTGAGAAGCCACTGATCGATCCCCCACAGGCTCCAAGTCCTCGATACAACTGGTGGCCTTCTGTTAATCTCCTGCTTTATGCATCACGTGGATGCTGCACTTAGTGATTGCGGCATTAATATTGGCACTTTGAGGAACATGCATTCACTCCCTGAGGCTCCATCCATGTTGCCACAGCGGCCATAGACATCTCTTTAAATCTCCACCATGCAGTGCTGTATGATCTGCCAAACGGTAACACATGTAGAAAGAACTCAGAAAGCACAAACCTCCTGCAGAATAAACTAAATGTTTTTGTACCGTGATAGACAGGTTTTAGCAACACTAGTGTTATGTCTTTGTGGATAGAGATGTTGATTGTTCTCCACTTTAATCCAGACTGTAATAGCTCAACAACTATAAGATGGATTGCCAGGAAATTTTTGTACAGCCATTCATTATTGAAATTACAGTGTCTACAGGGATATGTTGGGGGTACCAATCACATTTTTCCCAGTATGGGGGGGGATCCTGTCCCCACTTCCCCCCCATTGCCCCTGGGATTTACACCTATGCATTACTTGTTACTATTTGCTGTTATACCACGCTACATGATGTTGACATTTGTGGTTCAGAGTGAATATAAAATCTTCACAGAGACATGAGTGGGTGTGATTAGACACACGTTTACCTTGGGTGGGGAGAAAAGCGACAAAGACGCATCAAAGCGAGCTGGAAATGTTACAATAATTTGACATAATTAATGAAGAATTAGGGTGTTATGTGTGATAATAAGAAATCGATTCTTTATGTGGAAGATTATGTTGTCAGAAGCAGGCGTGGTTTATTTAGACAGATTCTGGTCCAAGAAACTTACTCTTCTTCGCAGTTAAAGTTATAAAGTACAACAGAACATATGGCAGCACTATCTATGAAATCAAATCTGTTTGTCTCATTTCATGGCCTCACTTTACACTAAATTTGATCAAAATCTATCTAACTTAACTAAATCAAACTAAATAAAAGCTGAGTCCAGACCTCTAACTGTCCACATCTCAAGTTTGTTCAGTGATGAAATGAATGAAGTGAAACAAAATGACAAACACTGTATCTCAACAAGGTTTTCTTCTTTGTAGTGGCTATCTTTAGTCTTTGTTACACTCATCTTTATCTTAAGTTTCTTGTTATTATAGCCACATCATATGGACGACATGAGAGTACTTCTACTTGAGTTTGCTTGACATTACCAACGACAATGGAAAATAAAAAAAAACGTGTTTGTTTATTAACAGAAAACTTCACAATAAAATTCCACTTCCTGTACATAGTAACTCGCTGTCTATGGAAGCCATATAGGAACACCACAAACATCCATATGAGTCAAACCACACAAGAGTTCATGGCAATTGTTCAGCTATATTTCTGAACACTGTGTAGCCAGGTGAACTAGAGACTGTTAATAGAGTTTATTTTTAGTTCATAATATGATAAACTTGAGGCATTATCACTGTTAAAGCTGCTTCTTCTTGCTGAGGTGATGCTGTCACTTTAAGAACAACGCAGGGCTGGACCCGCGAGAGCATGGAGTTCCCATGAGACTGTAGACACATGGAAGTGAAAGTTGACAAAACAGTCACGAAACGTTGGACCACTGAGATTGTTAAAACGTGTGTCATCTCTCCACTAGCTGAGGGAAAGAGTGAACAGCGGGCAGCAGGGGAGATATGCCGTCTTTGGTTCTAGTTGTTTGTGTCTTTGTGCGCAGGCTGCACACTGGAGTGAAAAAACAAGCCACTACTGTTTCTATAAAATTTCTACTAAATTTCTATACTAAAGCCTATAGTATTGTCTATTGCTCATAGTACTGTCTATAGTATTTGGGATTGGTCTGTTAAATCCATTTTGGTCACTATTGTGTAGTTGGTTAATCTAATCTATTTAGATAAGCTGGACAGTCCATTTTAAAGGTGCATTGTTGTGTTTTTCCTGCACCATTGTTATAAGTGTATTGGAGCAAATGGTTGGAGTACCTGTATTAACCACAGAAAGGCAAGATAACCATCCTGTACTGTTACCCACTGTAGTTATCTACAACCCTCAACTTACAGCATTAACACTGTTCTTATGTATTTTGTAAGTTCAGTCAGAGAATAAAGACCCACATAAAATACTTTTTTGTGTCCGGTCCCGTCTTTGTATGATCTGGCCACACAATTTGGTGTCAGAAGTGGGATCCCCCATTAAGTTTCGAGGTTGCAATTTTGATAGGGAGAGTGAGTGTTTAGACGACAGTTGTGGCGAGAAGTGATCCAGTCCCGGTGCCAGAGAGGTGTTGACTGTGTTGTGCTGCTGTAATAAAGACACTGAACAGAAACTTGACAATGTCCGAAGATGATGAGGGGGCAGCTGCTTCACCAGCTGTGAAGACAACACAGCTTCTCAATCTGGTAATGGAGGTAACCCATTGGCACAGTTGCAGTCAAAGATTTTGGAACGGAGTAGAAAACCGACGTTCCTCCAGCGCCCCTTGGCATCGTTTTTCAACGCACTCTGAGACTACCCCTAAGGGTCACTTTTCAACGACTGGGGTAGTCCCATAAGCTTTAGTGAGAAATCCCACAACGTCAGAATATGACGCCACTGGACTGGAGAACAAGTCAAGCAGGTTGCAGCCCGTTGTATGCTGGTGTATACGGGGCGAAACTGCTGATCCAGCTGGAGCTGGACAACTGGAGTGGCCTGCTTAACGATCCCAAACAATCCCTCTAAACATGGCCTATTTTTTAAAATTGCATTTTCCTATAGAGCAGTAGTAGCTAATTTTCACCCCCCTCACACAATGGCACACAATGGCAAAAGGCGGTGGTGCAAACTGTCTCTGATGGAAAATGGTGAGTTTAATGCTGTTGTTTGCTTTTTGAGCAACGTTTTCCATCATTTAAACCAACTCAAAAAGGAGTTGCACTGCATAGATAAAACATTCCCAGAACTTGTGGAGAACCTTCATGCTTTTTAAAGAAAGCTCTCACTCTTCTCTGCTGATCTTTGTCCTGGCAAGATGCTCCACTTCAACACATTGAGGAAATCTGGCCTACAAATTACCGAGGTGATGTCAGGCTTTATTGACTCATTGAAAAATAACTTTGCCACCAGGTTTGAGGATTTCAGCATCTCCAGTGAAGTGATTAGATTTGTGAAGGACCCTTTCTGTGTGAATGTTGAGGCAGACTTTGCATTAAAAGGATAGGAGCTGGTATTGTCATTGGCTGAGGGGTCTTTACAACTGGAACTCATTGACATTCAGTCGTCAAATGAACTGAGACAGTCATTGCAGCAGGCAGGTTTTGAAAAATTCTGGACCTGTGAAGCCAGCCGAGAGAAATTTCCACATTCAAGGGTCTTGCGCTTTTCTTCTGACAATGTTTGGCTCAACATACACTTGTGAGTCGTCATTCTCACACATGAATGCCATTAAAACTCACAATCGCATATCCCTCACTGACCAGCATCTGTGACACTGCTTGCATATTGCCCTGACAACATATACACCTGACTTCACTGCTCTTGCCAAGTCAAAAAAATGCCATTTCGCTTATTAGATGGCAAATGTTGGCAAACTACATGCAAGGTAACAGGCATGTTAGTCAAGCAAGAAATGAGGATTGATTTTTGAACAGTATGATGCAATTAACATGTTATTTGCTTCATATTATGCACTTAATGTTTTTCCTGATGTGGTATTATTGTTGAATGCAGTTTTAAATGTTTTGCCTTGATAAAGTGCCATGCACTGTTATGTTGTTATAATTCTATTCAGAGGCACACTATGCAGTTTTGTTTAGTATTTGTTGGTGCACTTGGAATTGAACTTGTTTGTTTTTAAATTCTAAACAACTGATATGGCTCACCTTAACTGAGTGATATAAAAGTGATATAAAATACCATGTTTTAATTCTATTCTGTACCATACTATGCACTTTGGTTTCATTTTTGTTGGTGGAGATACATTTGATGTTGCCTGTCACTAAAATGAGTGCAATCTTAAATATCTGTGAGGTATTAAGGTGTCTGATTTATGTTCAAAATAGACAAAAGTGAGTACAGTAGTAGTCCATGTGTGGATTTATGGGACAGTCTATTTTATTGTGAGTGAGTTGTATTCAGTTACCAATTAGCTGCATTTCTGTTTTTAGCCAGTGGAGAAGGGGAACAGTTTGATGTTTCTGAGAATTATTTCCCTCTTTACTTGTAACACTGAAATTTATCTCCTCATTGTCAATTGAGGATAACGAGCTGTAAAGTTGTGTTGGTACAGTTATGTGCAATTAACTGGATGTTTTCTGTTAGTTAATTGCATTTCTCTAATTGTCTGTGTCTCTGATTTTTCAACATTGTATTGCCGTTTGAATGTAACAATGCCTTGGGCCTATGTGTCTTAGTGCATCACAATGTGCATATGTTGTTCTGCATTTACAAAATAGAATATATTGACTCCTTTAGTATGTTGTTGTAATTTCTTTATTTGTTACCATAATTACTCATATTCTCCAGCCCCTTATTTTGCCTCAGTTTCATGAACTGGCCCCAATTCCAAATGAATTGAATAGCCCTGATCTAGATCATCAAAATATCTTGATTGAAAACACAATACTCACCCTGATTTGGCCGATTCCTCCTTGATCTTGGCCTTGCATGGATGGCTGACGCTGCTGCCACCGACGCTGCCGCCTTTTCCCTTAGCTCAGCAAGCAAGTCATCAAGAATTTGGACCGGATCCTTGAGTTCTAAATCACTCATGGTGACAGGCAGAATCACAAACAGACAGAAAGACTCACAACAGAGATATGGACAGATAACACAAGCACAGTGACAGAGATACACAGTGACAGAGATGCAGATAGAGAGAGATAGAGAGAGAGAGAGAGAGAGAGAGAGAGCACAACAGAAAGACTGACAAGTACACTACTTCAGCAAGGACAGGTTACCAAGACAAATGAAAAAAAAAAGTGCCTTTGGTTTGTTTTATGAAATGCAAAAAGGGTTGAAAGAGAGACAAATGGAGGAAGGAAATGAATTGAAGGGCCTGTTGGAGAGAAAACAATAAAAAAACGTTTCAGAATTGAACAGCCTCCATTTTATCAATAAGTTTTATTCAACTGTGCTGGCTATTAGCTAACCGTGGCTAGCGTTAGCTAAGCTACTGCACACGTGGTTCAGCAAGTTATATTTTAATGTCTTAAATGATTTGAGAGTCACATAAAATTGCTACCCTGCTCTTCCAAAGGTGCAAACAACAACTTATTGGCCGGAATCAATCGTTTTTTATGGTGTACATTTAAGGATTTTCACATAGATATCACCTGTCTAATGAATTCACAGTGGTACTTACCGAGGAGGGGATAGCAATGGACCGGCGCATTCACTGACGTCACAAGTTCAAAGTGCGCTTAAGATTTTTTAACAATAAACTTTATTTACAAAAGCCATAAGGTTACAGAACAGTTTTTCGGTCCAATTAAAACTGGATTTGTATTTATTTTTCATCTGCATGTAGGCAGCGATGACCATTGCATTCATCTTGGTTAAATAATTGTGACCGCAAATTTCCACAAAAGTTGGCAAAAATGCGTTTAAACATGTTATTTACTGTAATTTTCCTTCACTGTTGTAAAGTCTACGGCAATAGTCAAATCATATACAAGTGCAGTCGCAAAAACCATCAAGCGCTACAAAGAAACTGGCTCACATGAGGACCGCCCCAGGAAAGGAAGACCAAGAGTCACCTCTGCTGCGGAGGATAAGTTCATCCGAGTCACCAGCCTCAGAAATCGCAGGTTAACAGCAGCTCAGATTAGAGACCAGGTCAATGCCACACATCACACCAGCTCCGCCTGAAAGGGAGAGTCAGGATCCTGAATAGAGGGAGATTGGACATGCTGTATCACTTTGTTAGTGTTTGGTGGAACATGTGCCATAATTACTGTGGCTCACATGTGTAGACTGTAGTGCCATCAGTGTGTGATTTAGTTGAGTCACTGTGTTCAGTATGAAACACTAAACAGACAGTCGCTCTGGCCACAGGCTCAGCTCTCTCGTCTCTGTGGCACCGTGAGTCCGCGACACAAACGCGCCCCGTAACATGTAATCTGTTGTTTATGACAGATCGGACTACACAAATACACACAACATAACATGTATATGATAATCCATCGATCCACCGATTGACTTCACTGAAACAAATGCATACGACCGGGAGGAGGGTTGGGAAAACAGCGGAGAACAACGTTTTATCCTTACTTAGAAATAATAAAACAACACAAATTAACCACGTATAGTCTATAACCATGACTTTGAGAACATCATCGGTTGATGTGCCTATAAATCCATCATTTGATTGTGTAGATCTGTCGTTACCGCTCAAACTCATCCACAAGCACTCATGAACGCGCAGCGCTTGTCCAGAACGCAATTTGCTCGTTCTCATTGCCCCAGGGCATGATGGGAGGCCCCAGAGCATCATGGGGGGTGACTCAACTGCGCATGCTCTATGGGCCCCATAACGCGGAAGTAAACCCGGAAGTCAGAAACTTTTTCGGCGTATGCGCCAGGCGGGCAACTCCGTTGAAATCAAAGGCGGCCATTTTCCGGTCCTGTATCCACTAATAATACATCCATGGATGGAGCTTAGACGAGGTGCCACTTTCAAATCTTGCTAGCTCTCCAACATTACCAACTATACCTTTAATGTGTTTAGAACTACAAATGAACTTATTTTAGTGAAGTGATTTATTTTGGACAAAGAACATTTTACATTTACATCCAGCCCTGACTGTAACCCAGGGTGGGATCAGCCAGCGGCGGCTTGGCGCATGTGTGACTCGCAGTCTGGATGCGAGGGGTGAACTTCTCCTGCTCTGACTGCAGCTGGGAGAGACTGTTGCGTGAGGACTGGGCTTTCACGTCAGAGTCTCCACAAGTCTCCAAATACACCAGAAAAAGTCGCTAGACTTGTTGCTCGTCGCTTTTTTGAAAAAGAGTCGCTAGAGGGGTCTGAAAACTCGCTAAATATAGCGACAAAGTAGCTAAGTTGGCAACACTGGAGGGGCGTGTAGCAGGCAAGGCAGGCGCTGACAGACGGAGTTCATTAGCATTAAAGGTGCAGGCACAGAAACAGCTGCTCTCAGTAGAGCTCACTTGAGCGACTTTTAGACAGCTGAAATTCAGGACCACGAATGGGTTTGGGGCAATACATTTCGAATACAGTGTTGTTGGACCTCTGACAGCTGTGTGAAATTGATGAAAAACAGTATGATATGGGACCTTTAAGACAAACTAAATAGTTAAGTACATGAATACTAATAATGCCCCTTCCTTTTTCAGCCCAATGTTGGCAAAACAAGTTATTCCTCTTCCTCTAATCGTATATTAACTAATTAAGTGGTAATTATTTATGTTATATATCTCTGCTGTCATCTCACATTCAAAGTAATCAGCATTTAACCGAAAAAGTCATCACTCTGTTTCAGTCCAAGTATGTCTGGATCTCTACGTATGGATCTCACTGCATAGTTTGTTATTCACCTACAAGCACAGTGGGTGCTACTGTGGGTAGCACAGTATTAGCAGCTAACATCCAGCATGCTGTTCAGACCGCTGCTCCATGTGATTGACTACTGACCTGCCACGCCCCCCTCCTGGAGCCTTCTTCCTCTCCACCTACTCTTGCAGCACACAGTACTGTGTCTCTCACAAGCTTCCCCTGGCGACCAACCCAGGTACTGACACTCTCCTTGGCTCAACGCCCCTACCATTGTCCACTGTCTCCTACTGGCTGTCATAAAGCTACTTTCACTGCTGTTATTAACTGGATTCCAATTCCTGTTATTATTTAACATCGCAAATCAATACACAGGCACAGGTGTAGTCGAACTGTCCATCATAGTGTGCTTGTTAATCCAGCCAGGTCAGCTAACACCAAACCTCACACCAGCAATCTAACCTTTGGGTTATTTAACATCTGTTCACTGACCAACAAAGGACCTCTGCTCTATGATCTACTGAATGACTGTAAGGGCGCTTTCACACCGCTAGTTTTATTATTTGGTCCGCACCAGGCAGTAAAATTATTACATTGTAGCATACAGATTGCAGTGTGGTCCGCGTTCACACATGCAAATGGACCAAACTTGGTCTGAATGACGTTTCGTCATCTTCCGTCATCTGACTGATATTGACTACTTGCAGTCTTTTGCTTTATGAAAATTTTTTTTTTGTATTTTGATTACTAATTGTACAAATGCTCACGGTGAGCATTTGTGCAATTTTATAGGTTAAAACATGTACACGTGTGTGTTGATGAGCTGTGCGCTGGTATAACACAACACAGCTGATCAACACAGCACATTATGATAAAAAAAAACGCAAGCATGTTCTTCTGATTCTGACCTTACAATCCAGTGGATTGCCTTTGTGGTAAGCAGAGGTGGCAAAAGTAAACTACTACAGATCGATTTTTTAATTGCGATGTGATTAAGCGGAGCAGTGCCAAGCAAACTTGGTTTAACTGAGTGGCTTAGGAATCACCAAATGACTTACTTTAACAAATTTCGTTTCATGAAGATGTGTAAAATATCACTTTTATGAGGATCACAGTCAGACAAAAATTACATAGCCTAATTATGTTAGTAGCAGCTGCATCATAACGATATCCACGCAGCACGCATATTAGGCTTTAGCCTATAACCTATTCATTGATGGACATAAATTGTGTTATTCTGCCTTAATAATAATAAGCAAAAGCGGGAAAAATGACTCACCATCCTCAACATCTGGGTCAGATGTGTGGGTAACGTCCAATGAGATTTATACCTGAGTTGGTCCAGGTTCGCATTCTCACCAGAGGGACCGCACCAAAGGTTGGCATTTGGTGTGGAATCAAGCAGACTGAGACCACCCCTTTTTGGAGGTCTCGGTCCGCTTGATTTAGTGGGCACCCGAGTGTGATTGATTTTTTTAACACTGATGAAAACGAGCTAATAGCTTTTGGTTCGAATGGACTGTTTAGTGCGCACCAACTGCTGTTGGTGTGAAAGCGCCCTAAGTTTGATTTTGATTTTGCTTGACTGAGATATAATTAAATAACTAATGAATTTTCACACCTTTATCAAACTATTCCTCCTGGATTTGTCTACTCATCACAACCCCGTACCTCTGGCAGAGGGGGTGGCCTGGCGATACTATACAGTGAAAAGTGGAAAGTGTCCTCCATTACAGTGCCCGTGTACCCCTCATTTGAGTCCATTGCTCTGCAAATCAAGGGCCCAACTCCTACTATTCTGGCCACTATTTATCGACCACCCAAGCCGAATAATGCCTTCCTACAGGAATTCTCTGCCTTCTTACAAACTTATGTTCTATGTCCCCAAATTTACTATTGCTGGGTGATTTTAATATCCACTTGGATAGCATCAACAATGTTTTTACAAAGGACTTTACTTCATGCCTTGACAGCTTTGGACTACAGCAGTATATTGACTTTCCAACACACTCCAAAGGACACATTCTTGACCTACTCTGCTGCTCTTGTGTAACCCCTCAAAACTGCCTCAGATTTGCCTATCTCAGACCACAAGCTTATATCCTTCAATGTCAATCTAAAATTATCCAAGAGTAACATGCTCGGCTCTATCACATTTCGTAACATCAAAAATATTGATCTGTCGGCCCTCTCTAATGGAATTGATGACTTTCCCAGCAGAGACAACTTATCCACCACAGATGAACTAGTATCTCACCACAATGGTGGACTTCATGGACTGCTAAATACTCTTGCACCTCTGAAAACAAGATCTGTTTCCTTTGCCCACTCTGCTCCTTGGTTTACACCAGCACTACGCCAGCTCAAAACTAAAGGCCGTTGTCTGGAACGCCTTTATGTCCTTTCATACTTTCTTCAGCCAAAACCCTTACTACTCAACCTTAATCAGGACAGCTGATGGGAACACTAGAGCCCTATTCTCAACCATCAACAATATCCTGATGCTCTACCACCTCACTTACTCACAGTTACACAGTGTGATAACTTCATGACCTTCTTCAATGCCAAAATATCCACCAGACACTGACTGCTTCAAATAACTCTACATCCTCTCTGCACTCTCTGCCCACATTTTCCATCAGCTCTCTGCTTGCCACCTTCAAACTGCCAACTGTCTCTGAAATAACCGGACTCATCCATCATCCACCTGCCAGTAAGACCCCCTACCTACCTACCTGGTAAAAGGCTGCTTGCCTCAACTCAACTCAACTCAACTTTATTTATAAAGCACTTTAAACAGCAACAGCTGGGACAAAGTGCTGTACATAAATGAGAAATAGAACGTAAAACATAAAAAAAAAAAAAACATAAAACAATATAAAAACAATAAAAACAAAAAACAGTGACAAAGTTAAAACGATAAAGCACTAAAAGTGGGAGTGGGAGGTCATTCCAGAGTTTGGGACCGGCAGTAGAGAAGGCTCTATCCCCTCTGAGCTTCCGCTTAGACCTCGGTACCTCCAGGAGCAGCTGGTCAGCTGACCTGAGGCACCGGGCAGGAGCGTAGGGATGGAGCAGCTCAGAGAGGTAAGGTGGGGCAAGACCATTTAAAGATTTAAAAACAAATAAAAGAATCTTAAAATGAACTCTAAAATGCACAGGCAGCCAGTGGAGGGAAGCCAGAATGGGAGTAATGTGCTCCCTCTTACGTACTCCGGTTAAGAGGCGAGCAGCAGCGTTCTGGACTAACTGGAGACATGAGAGGGAGGACTGGCTGACTCCAAAGAAAAGTGCATTGCAGTAATCCAGCTGAGATGTAATGAAGGCGTGGATTACTGATTCAAAGTGCTTTTGTGCAAGAAAGGGCTTCACCTTTGCCAGCCACCTAAGGTGAAAGAAGCTGGACTTAACAACTGCACCAATTTGCCGATCTAATTTAAAATCACTGTCCATCTTAAAACCCAAGTTTGAGACTGTTGGCTTCATATAGTGTGCCAGAGAGCCCAGATCAACAGGGGGGGGTTCACAAGAGCCACTTGGGCCAAACACCATCACTTCTGTTTTCTTTTCATTAAAATTTAAAAAGTTCAGTGACATCCAGGCTTTAATGTCTTCGAGACATAACAGAAGTGGTTTCAGGGAGAAGACGTCTTTCTTTTGCAGGGGCACATAAATCTGACTGTCGTCTGCGTAACAATGAAAGGAGATACCATGCTTTCTCAGGAAGGAACCCAGGGGAAGCAGATATACTGAGAAAAGCAGGGGGCCTAAAATTGAACCCTGTGGAACCCCGTATGACAGCGGAGCAGAGCGGGATTCAGAACCACCAAGGCTTACACACATAGTTCTTCCTGCAAGATAGGATCTGAACCAATCTAGGGCACTACCACAAATGCCCACTAGGTGCTGCAACCGAGACACTAAAATATTGTGGTCCACAGTGTCAAATGCCGCAGTTAGGTCTAGCAGGACAAGGATCACATAGTCTCCAGAGTCATTCGCCAGGAGGATGTCATTGAAAACTCTTAATAAAGCTGACTCCGTACTATGCCGTGTTTTAAAACCAGACTGGAAAACCTCCAGGACATCATGCTCATCCAGAAAGGACTTCAACTGAGCATGAACAACTTTTTCCAGGATTTTTGAAATAAAAGGAAGCTTGGAGATAGGTCTATAATTGGCTAAAATATTACGATCAAGGCCAGGTTTCTTAAGCAAGGGTTGCACCACAGCATGTTTAAAACTTTGGGGAACAGCACCAGAAGACAGACTGCTGTTGATAATAGCCAGAACCGACTGCCCGATACTAGGGAAAACCTCTTTAAAAAAGTGAGGCGGGACAGTGTCACAGGGAGAGCCTGATGGCTTAATCTGGCCAACCACATCTTCTAAAGCCATCAGAGACACATGCTCAAACAGCTCAAACACAGCTGAGCAGGGAACAGGATCAGAGGGGTCAGATGCAGGAGTGGTGATGAGAGCCCTTGCAGTAGCAACCTTATCAATGAAGAAATGCAGGAAGCTATTGCACATTTCAGGGGATTCCTCTGTGCACGCAGGCTGAGGGGGATCAAGAACAAATTCAATGGTTTTAAATAACACACGTGGGTTGTGACAATTTGCCTCAACAAGGTTTGACAGGTGCTGTCTTCTGGCCTCTTTAACAGTGCTCTGGTAGCAGCGCCAGCAGTCCTTTAGGATTTGGTGAGAAACCTGCAGCTTGTCCTTCTTCCACCTGCGTTCAGCTTTGCGGCACTCCTGTCTAGCTAAGCGAGTTCTCGCATTGAACCAGGGCTCAGGTTTAGCTTTGGGCTGCACAGTTTTTAATGGTGCCACAGAGTCCAGTATGGTTTGACAGGAGGAGTGAAACCAAGTACTGAGCACCTCCGTGTTTACGGATGTTAAGTCAGAGGGAACACAGAGCTGGTTGAAGGCAGGAGAGAACTGACCAGCGGTGACAGGGTTAATAATCCTACGGCTGCGAGCAGGAGCGCCAGATTTAACTGCAGCACAAGAGAAAGTAGCTTCGAACAACACAGACAAATGATCGGAAAACACATTGTCACAGATTTCAATGTTTGATACAGGTAAACCATGACAGAGGACGAGGTCTAATGTGTGTCCATGTTCGTGTGTGGGACCAGACACGCACTGCTCCAGATTAAAAGAGTCAATAAGGCTTAAAAAGTCCTTCACCAGCGGTTTATCAGGACAACACACGTGAATGTTAAAATCCCCAACAATGAGAACATGATCATACTTAGGCATAATTTCAGCCAGAAGATCAGAGAAGTCATTTACAAAGTCTTTATTGTATTTGGGCGGTCGGTAGATGACGGCACACAGCACCGGTTCGGAGCGACGCACCTCAAATAAATGTGCTTCAAAGCTGGGAAATGAGGATGAGACAGCGTACTGCTTACATTTAAAATCATTTTTATAAACAGTTGCAGTTCCTCCTCCACGACCCGACGAACGCGGGGAGTTAATATATGAGCAGCCAGAAGGTAGAAGTTCGATCAGAGGGCTGCACTCACCGGCACCGATCCAAGTCTCTGTCACACAGAGGAAATCCAGGTCACGGGAGTTGAAAAAAATCCCTCAGGATAAACGTTTTGTTCGCCAGCGATCTGGCGTTCACCAGGCCAAACCTGGCGGGAGCCGGGGGCTTCGGTGCGGCGGATCGGGGAGCCCGTGGCAGCGTCTTCAGGAGCAGGGGGTTCACGCTGCGCAGAGAGAGCCGAGGAGGGCAGGGGCGGCGGGGCCGGAGTCCCTCGAACGAGCCGGCGACGGGTACCAGGCAGGCGTCGATGGGATCCAGGAAACGCCGGGGCACAACGAAGGGATCGATTAATCCATGTCCTGTCCGGGAAATGGACGAAGATCGTGCCAGCCAGACTTTCAGTTTCACCAGCCGGCTTCCGCCGAGCAGGTGCAGCCAAGGCCCGGTACAGGTGAGTTGGGATCCCAGTCAGTAACGGGGGCACAGTTTTCTGCCCATTATGCTTAAATGCACCTAGATCCCCGACATTAAGTCGAAGATCCAAGAGGGACTGGCAATCATACACCAGCAGAGACTCTATCTGAGTAGTGCCGAGGGTTAAAAACAACAGAAACATTAACCATTGTAGGAGCAGCAGGCGGCCAGCAACACACAGCGGCGCCATTTCTCTCTTAACAGCCTGGAACAAGCTGGATCCAGAGATCCTGACCTGTCCCTTGGACTGCCTGCCCTGTCCTCTCTAATAACTGACATAATTCATTCCTCACTGACTTCTGGTGTTGTTCCATCATCACTACAGACTGCTGCAATTACACCACCTATCAAGAAACCTGCCGCAGACCCAAATGCTTTGAACAACTTTCATCCCATCTCAAACTTGCCATTTCTCTCCAAAATACTAGAAACAACTGTTGCAGCTCAGCTAAACACCCATCTGTCTCACTACAACCTCTATGAACAATTTCAGTCCGGCTTCCGTCCCCTTCACAGCACTGAGACAGCCCTGGTGAAAATCACAAATGACCGCTTGATGGCATCTGACTCTGGCATACTCTCCATCCTGGTTCTCCTCAACCTCAGCGCAGCCTTTGACACTGTCTCTCATGACATCCTCCTGGACAGGTTAGCCTCCATTGGAATCACTGAAATCCCTCTGGCTTGGTTGAAATCATATCTCACTGGTCTCACACAGTTTGTTCAACTCAAGAATCTAAGATCCAGCTCCTCCCCAGTCTCCAGTGGTGTTCCCCAGGGCTGAACAGGTCCAAGAAACTGGTGTTCTTGTGGCCTATGGTCCTTTAAAGGAGTCACATGAGGTTACATAATCCATTAGGTCCATTAGATATGGGCAAAATATCCAATACTGTACCTTGACATCAACAGTATTTTAGTGATGACCACTATCACAAAATATTAACACAAAGAGATTTTAAATGAATAATCATAGTAATAAGTAAATATAATGACTAAAGAGGTAAAGACAAATACCCAAACAAACAACTAAAACAGTCTGGTAAGTTTAGAAAATTACATCAATTTACTGTAATGCAACCTTTAAAAACAGGAAAACACAACACTTCCATCATATCACTATCTGAGATTATAACCATTCTCATATCACAAAATGATATAATATCAATATATTTTGCCCAGCCCTAAGCAACAGCAGTGAAAAATAGTGCAGGTGGTACCGATGAACAGATTATGTTGAAACAGAGCTGAAGAAGTCGTAAACAGTAATGTTATTCCTTTTCAGCAACAGTGGTTCCTCAACAGCATCAAATGTCTTATAATTACACACAATGTCCTGTCTCTCACAGGAATTTCTAGCATCCATATAAGCATGGTGATATTTGAGAAGACATGAGCAGATGAGTCTATATTGTAACCTGATTTAGCACAGTATTAAACTTTGACTTTAAGTAAACATTACAAATCTAGTGATATCATAAGAACACATTTCTTGCTAGTTAGGCTAGAATAAAAGTACAACCTTAGCTCTGCAAGCCTAAACTACAGCAACTTATTATTACTGACTGTATTTGCTGTACAATTAACGATGATAAATGAAACAGGAGCTATACATCTCATTTTGAGGATTTAGCAACAAAGTTGTAGCTAACAGCACAACATTAGACTCCGAGGTAACATTAGCGCGTTATTTCATGTCGATTTTGAGAGGCTTTGCATCCTGACTAACCTGGAAATAGTTGTAAACAGTCCCATTAGTAAAAAGTGAATACAGGCAGCATGTTGTCCCAGCAACACCAAAAATAGCATCTCACAGTTTTAGCTAGCCTCGCACCCCTTAGGTTAGTAATAAGTTAACAATACTGATATGATACACATATCAATTAAGTATGCTGTTGCATCACTTCAAAAAACTCACCATTACCGTTACACTCCAAGGATGTATATGGCAGAGACCGGACACTCGGGCAGCTGGCATAGCTGTCAGTCGCTTCCAGGTCGCTCCCCTAACTGGATATGAGGGACGAGAAGAGTTGACTTTATTCTCGACATTTCGACTTTACTCATGAAATTGTATTTCAACTTTATTCTTCAGATTTCGACTTTTTCCTTGAAGTGCATAATGTACAAAAAAACTTCCTCCTCTCAATTTTTCCCTCATCCCTAGCCCTAATACTTTCCTTATGTATGGGCTCAGGTAGAGCCGATTATCTTTTTTATTTACCTTAAAAAATAAATCTGGGAGTTTATCAGTGTCTATCTGTGATTTGAGAGGAATGAGTTGAAACTGAATACGCCTTAGAGGTTCAGGAAAGTCTCTGAATGATCCTTAATTTTTGTACTTTGAACAAAATGTCATATTTCCAAAGGTCAGGCCTTGAAAATGTGACATTAAATGAAGAAAGATTTAAGCATTATCATCTGTTTGGAAATAAATAATAAATCATTTTAAAATAGCTCTTCTGCCCTCAGTATGTGTGTAGGTGAACAGCAGTGAGCTAAACACACTTCCAATAAAGGCTAAAGACAGCAGTTGAAATTTTTACTGGAGGCAAAACATTTTTGAATAAAGCACGACAACTTCAGTGAGGACAAATCAGAGAAAAGAGAAAGCATAAACAAGCTAAGACCAAAAGTACTGTAAAAATGACTTAATAAAGTAGGAAACTGGATTGCCAGTAAAGTCTCATGCTTCGACTCCTGCATATAAAAGCTTTTCATGGTTGTCATAGCTTCTCTCACGTATATCTCTTCCTTACAGAAGTGCATTGCTGTCACACAAGAAAAAAACAAAACACTATTACGTCATAACGTGAAAACTTTATTGTACGAATAACATGATAATTTATATTATTATTATCTCATTTACATGATATGATTAACTTCTACTTTATGCTTGGGTCAGACAGGGCGAGAGCACGGTGGTGACACTGATCAGTGTGTGTACAGTAAGCAGGATTTTTAAATGCACAGGGCTGTACAAAGGAGAGAATCAGTCCTCCCTCTGGAGGTAGCGTCATTTCTCACTGATCAGCTGGAGGCACCATGGATACAAGCTACCCAGCACAGCTACAGTTCTATCTTTTTACATGGAGTTTGCCTTTGATAGTGATCAAATGATCTCTTTAACTGGAGCAGGAGAAGCTCTGCAGTGCGTCTCTGTGTGCTTATGCTCTGGTTAGGTTTAGGGACAAAAACCACTTGCATTTTTTGGCTTAAAATTTTTGTCTTGGTCGTCACAAACATGACTGGAGGTCTTTTCAAAAATATCCACTGGTGTCAATTGTTGAAACATCATGGTCCCTTGTAAAAAAAAATCTGCAGTGGCTTCACACTTACAAATGCTGAAACGCAGACTTCAACCCCGTCAGTGGCTTGGCAGCCTTGTTGCCTCTGACTGCAACACTGTCCACTTCACCTCCCGCAATGAAAATCAGGTAATAAACATGTAATGTAAATGATATGACGTTTTATAGAAATGTCAGTATGGTTTGTAGCCTATGACAAGTATAATCTCAGATGGGCAGTTTCCTGGTTAGCTTGGTTGGTGGCAAAGTCATTGTAGAAAAATAAAATTAACTATTTAAATCTAGGAGCTCATCACAAGAGGTTACTGTAAACTACTGTAATATTTCTATAAACTGTCTGTATAGTTTAATACAGAATAAACCTCATATAAACCACAATTGTCAGCTAAATATTTAATGATAAGACTGATCAAACTTGAAAGCCTTATTAGCATCTTATGCAATGGTTATTGGTGACATCACACATCTTTTCTTTGCCTATGTTTACCTGCTTATCAGTTTTCTGCCATTGTCCTGACTCCTGACCTCGGTCAGACCTAATGAGAGAGGAGAAAACAGACTTTTCATTCTGAAGGCTTCCTCTCAGTCAGTGGGGACAGAGCTGCTGCTGCTGTTGTTGTCAGTCCTTGTAAAGATAACGCTGATCATGTGTCTTTTTAATGAAGCTGTTGTTGTGAGAGCAGCTCCACTGTGGTTAGGGTTAGTGCTTTGAGGATAGATACTGGTGTGCTGCTGTGAACTGAGTTCGGACGCAATAATACACAAAATAAAAAACAGAAAACATTTTAGTGTAGCTGAGCAAAAATGTCCTGATCTTATTCTAACTGTGTATTCATTCTAAAACTGGAGGGATTCAGTCTGACCTTTTATTTTAAAGATAAACCTCTGCCCTGCAATACAAAGACAGGAGATGTTGACTGATGTCTGTCTGAAGCATGTCAGGGAATCAACGGTCTCCTGAAATTTCTTTTTTTTTCTTTTTTTTTTACAGAAAGGGTGACAGTTACAAATCGTTTGGACTATTTGAGTATTTCAATCAAGGACATGTCAGGAAACTCAGCTTTGGATTTTTGTGTTTGTCTTTTGCATCATACCATTGGAGGGACTAAAGCCTCATGGAGTTACACAGCATGGAAAAACCATGCCAAGCTATTGACATTGATGTTCCAAAGAAATCCAAAGAGAACAGAATAGAAGACAGAAGATCAACCTATACAATACATTTAGCTTTCATCAAGAATGAAATAATTCAAAATAAATATTAAATAGATTTTTGATTGATTGCTATGAAATTTGGCTATTTTATTATTTTCCATTCTGTTCCCCTCAGAGTGAATTCTAATAACTGTTAATGCCTTAAAGGAGCAATTTATAAAATATGGCCAGAATTTTAGTTTAAAACATTAAGAAATGAACTAACATTATCAGCAGAGTGTGAAGGAACAACAGTGTTGATGTTATGTCAAAGACGTCTATGCACTGTGTTGCAGAGATGTCTACTGAAGTTAGCATGCTAACCAGCTAGCGCTGGCTCGTCCCATCTCATAATACCACTTTGTACCTGAAGAGGTGATAGTCTGATAGTATAACCCTCTGCTGTTTCAGCTGGGAGATGAATGTGAGCCACAATGTTCTGGTTACATGCTGCTATTCCAACATGCCGCTATTTAGACAGTGACCTCTAATTGTCGGAATAGCGGCATTAAAGTTATTTTTCAAGCGTCCCACTATTTCGACATTGTTTTTTGTCATTGTCGGAGACATGTCGGAATAGCGGCATGTCTAAATAGAGACATGTCGGAATAGCGGGATGTCGGAATAGCAGGCGGACCCCCAATGTTCTTACTTAGTTTAAAAAGTAAACAAAATAAACTCATAAAATTTCAAGAAAAATAAACTGAATGGATTCAAGTTTCTCTCTTCTACACTCTAAAAAGTGTTACATGCAGTTGTTCATTCAAACTAATAGCTGCCATTTAAAACAGGATAAAATTATTTATTTGATTGTGAAACTCATTCTTTTTGCATTTAGAGACATCAAGTTTGATTTATACTGAACTAAATATATGTCCAAAGGACCCAAAACAAAGTTTTTGATTTCTCTCAAATGAATTTTTTTTCTTCATGACCTGCAGGTAATATTTTTAGTTTGAGGAATGTGAATTGCGCATGCGCATTGCACAGAGCACATGTCAAGTCCTGTTGTTCTCTATCACCATGCTGGCCAAGACGCATTGTGGATATCCTTTACATCCTGGGAGGATTTCGTCCAAAAATTAACGTAAGTAGCAAAGCAGTTGCTGATAATTAAAGTTTTATTGTTTTGTGTTGTCAAAACTGCAAAGAAAAGCCCAATTTAAGCTGGCTAGCTAGCTAGCTTTGGCGGTGGCTAGCTAGCCAGCTTAAATGGGGTGATAGCTGGCATGATTGTAGCTGGCAGTAGCTAGCTAGCATTTACCAATAATGTTATGACCATGAATAACGATACAGTGTTTCCCCTATATGCATTCTGCAGTGGCGCACTGCTGCTGCTGCTGCAAAAAAAAAAAAAAAAAGACATTATTTTTGTAGGTTCAATATCATGGATGAATAGTGAATTTAAGTTGCACACAGTGAAAGTACTACATCCTAAATTATCTTGAAATCGATTACTATTGTCATTACTGCTATTTGTATAATTTCTACTAGTCACCGTTTAAGTTGAGTGACTGAAATCAGCATTATTTTGAATAAGTGTTTTCATAGTTCCGTGTCACCTGTTGTTGTGGGGGGGGCTTTAATTAACGGTACACGAAGACGCTGTAATCACGTAGCTTTACCTTCCCGGCAAAACTTGGGAAGCTTTTGTGCTGGTAAGATGGGTTTTGATGCTCTCTATCTGTTGGTTAAGTTAGCAGTTATTTTGTCTTCAACTGTATATAAAGGTTACAATATCATTGCTAACACACTGCTGAATATTTACGTTTGTTTTGGTCGGTGAAAACCGCCGTTTATTTTGGTAAATTTGAGGAGATTTTACCCTCATTTGCATATTTAACGACCTGCTGCAGGAGACTGAGAGCGTCTGACAGCCTGTGTGTACTGACTGTGTCCCTCGCTATCCCCATAGGGAATAAATGTGCAAATCCTGATTCCTGGTCTGACTGATGTTCTTCAGTTTAAGCAACCACATTAAAGCTGCTTCACTAGCTTGCATTAAAAGTTGCTAGCAGCTAGCTAGGTAAACTTGACAGAGCTATCTGAAGCCCCCTCAGACCTGCTGTCCACACTCCTAGGCAAAACGCTACTCTTGCAAGAATGAGACTCATTTTGTAAGTCTCAATCTGTCAACATTTTTTTCCAAAATCTCACCATTAGTCACCATTTAGAGGGTCATTTTTCAAATTTTTCTTACGGGGGGGGCATGCCCCCGGACCCCCCTAGTGTGGCTCTCTCGCTCTCCACCCAGAAAGGTTTACTTCTTGGTTCTGTATTATGTGGTCTTCAGAGAGTAGTAATTGTTTATTTTGTTTGCTTTCAGAACCACAAGGTCACTCTCTTCAGTTCCCTGGCTGTAGCCTACATCTTCATCCCACCTGAACAAGTAACATCTTGCATCTACACTGCACATCGCCTTTTTAAAGGATAACTACCGTTTTTTACAACCTGGACCTTATTTCTAGCAAAATATATGATCATTTACTCACCCAGATAACTTTGGTGTCATTTGGCATCGTTCGGACGAAATTAGATCCAGTGGAGCGCCGGTATATCCATATAATGCGAGTGACGGGGCACCGAAGTGCAGCCTCTATGAGCATTATCTGCCACGAAACTAGTTCATTTCACCAATATTTTGTTATGATACGCTAGTGCTATTCCCCTCTGAGTCCGGGCTCGTCTATTGTCAACATCCAGGGTCTGTAGGTTGACCTTCTACCTCTGACCTGGAAGATGTCGTCTCTGAGCTGCGTGTGCACCCGCGACAGCCCGGCTTGTTAACCTGTAGCTGCTACTGCTAGTTTGACCCCGGATGTTGATAACAGACGAGCCCGGACTCAGAGGGGAATAGCACTAGCGTATCATGACAAAATATTGGTGAAATGAACTAGTTTCGTGGCAGATAATGCGTTATATAGAGGCTGTGTGTCGATGCCCCTTCACTCGCATTATATGGATATATCGGCGCTACACTGGATCTAATTTCATCCGAACAACTTCAAATGACACCAAAGTTATCTGGGTGAGTAAATGATCATATATTTTGCTATAAATAAGGTCCAGGTTGTAAAAAACGGTAGTTATCCTTTAACCATTTCACAAATCACCCTGAATATTAGACCCTCACTCAGCTATACATTTTCATAGCAGCAGATGGACTACTGTATTTTTTTAGTTCTGTTGATTGAACCAACACAACCAATCCACTATTACTTCCTTTGTTTTCTCAGTTATCGGATGTGGAAATGCAAAGACTGCAGTCTGTCATTTTCAGAACGATCTGAGCTACTAAGACATTAACGCATTGACCATCGGTTTCACGGTAGGCGCCGTCCTTACCCATGCATCCATGCAAATTGTCCCTGTTCGTCCAAGACATGGAATGGTCTACAAAAACATCTTACTAGGAATCATACTCCTCAGGAGTCCACCAAAGGTCTCTTCATAACCCTTCATTCAGATGGAAGAGGTATACCTTTCTTAACCTCTTTCATACTAATAATAACAAACATTTTTTCAGAAATAATACATCCACAGGGCTTTGCAAAGACTAGTAAAAGTATTGCTTTTCCATCAAAAATTATATTTTGTTTGAAATTACTACTCAATTAAATTTTGACTAAGTAACAATGAACAACAACAAATCATAACCAAAACACAGCCAAATGGGGAACGATTGTTACACGTTTGTTATCGACCACACATTCTAGTGGGACCTAAATGATCATTGAGGGGTATTTATTGTGTATGAAGAAATATAACTTTTGATATTTGACAATTTAATAAATACATACATATACTACCTTTTAAGTCATAGTTTGGAGATGGGGAATGAATGCTTGTGCCAAGTTTGTCTTCAATAAAAAAACAATATCGTGCACTGCTTCCTCATGTACAGATCAATGCAGAGTTTCTGCGGATTACTGCAGTTCCCCTGCTGACGAGATTTATGGCCCAGCTGGACAAGTACTCCACACAGCTACTGAAGATCATCAGAAAGAAGGGAGGGGCAACCAAAGCAAAAACTGACACGATCGAGTTTCTTGATCAGGTATGATGTATATAATTAACCATAAACAACAGTTAGCATTTTAACCCTTGTCTGGTGGGGATAGGTATCTTTTCCATTTTTATTTTTATTTCAGTGATTATGGTTATAGTCATAATTTGGCAAATGCTGTGTCTTTTTAAACTGTTGGTAGGATGTGTGTGTGTGTGTCTGTGTGTGTGTGTGTCAAGCAGAAGGATGTGTGGGCTTTGCAAATGTTCTTTACACACTAGCAGCAGATGCCCTTCCTCTGGTGCACACAGAGTTGCATTTTGGGGGATTTGGAGGAACTGCTGTCCTCACCTTGCAGTGGCCTTCTCCCTTGGTGGGGAGCCACTGTCATTGTTGCGTTTGTGAAGTGACCAGCGCCGATGCCAGCTCTTCCACAAACCGGCGAGATGCTTGTACAATACCTTGATTCCAGCTCAAATCCACATTCATCCACAGCACAAATTAGTTCAAAGCAGAGACATCCAGGATGAGAACACGTCAATGACCACTGGCAGGTCTTGAGAGAGGGCTGTAAAAGGCAGGATTGGCCTGACCTGGCAAAGAGCCACCCAGTCTTCCCTCTTCTAAGAGAGACTGCCAGTGGTCTCTGACATAGGTCCTGTATGGCTCTGCTTTCAGTTAATTTGTGCTATGGATCCAATCGTACAAGCACCGACTGTTTGTGGTAGAGCTGGGAATTCAAAAGCTTGCCTATCCTCCACATTGCATAGTAACCTTTTTTCACTGTCCCTGCAGGATGCCGATGCTGATGTCAGAAGGGAGTGTGTCCTCAAATCTCTCATCATATACCTGGGAGAATGTGTTGAGGACCTGATAAAAGAATACATGGTATGTCCAAATCTGTTCTGTCTCTCCATGATGAGATGCAGCTTTAATAATCCTGGGGGAAGCTTGACAGCTCTGCCATTGGATGTGGTGATTAATCATCAGTTGTTCACTTATACATTTTGTCCTAAATTTTACCTCAGATGTCCGAGAAAGATCAAGCCGAGCAGGAGCTGGAGAGTACCACCATGGCGGTCTTCGTCTTGCACATGGAAATGTGATTACTAGTGATAACAGTAGTAGTGGTTAACGGTAAGGATAGTATGTAGTAATGCATTACAATAATAGTAGTGGAACGTATGTAACAGAGATATGACTAATATTAGCGACAGTAGTGGTGGGTGTCAGGCAGGGCCATGGCAGTAGGCGCATCCATGATCAGGCAGGGTCATGGCAGTAGGCGCATCCACGATCAGGCAGGGCCATAGCAGTAGGCGCATCCACGATCCACGACCCGGGCGCGGCCAGGATCCATGGGAGCCTGTAGGACTAGAAAGCACAAGGACTCCGGGGAAGAAGTGAAGTCAGTGACATGCAGAGATGGGGCATGTATACAGGCGTAATGTATACAGATGGAGAGGAGAGGATGAGAGAGAAGCTCAGTGTGTCATTTGTCCCCCGGACTAGGCCTATAGCAGCATAACTAAGAGCTGGTCCAAGACGGGCCTGGGCCAGCCCTAACTATAAGCTCTATCGAAAAGGAAGGTCTTAAGTCTACTCTTAAAGTTAGAGAGGGTGTCCGCCTCCCGGACCAAAACAGGAAGATGGTTCCACAGAAGAGGAGCTTGATAACTGAAGGCTCTGGCTCCCATTCTGCTTTTGGAGACTTTAGGAACTACAAGTAATCCTGCGTTCTGGGAGCGTAATGCTCTAGTTGGGTGATAGGGTAGTATGAGCTCCTGGAGATATGATGGTGCCTGACCATTAACAGCTTTGTAAGTGAGGAGAAGGATTTTAAACTCTATTCTTGATTTTACAGGGAGCCAGTGCAGAGAGGCCAATACAGGAGTAATATGATCTCTTTTCTTAGTTCCTGTCAGTACACGTGCTGCAGCATTCTGGACCAGCTGGAGACTCTTCAGAGACTTGTTAGGGCAGCCTGATAATAGAGAATTACAATAGTCCAGCCTGGAAGTAACAAATGCATGGACTAGCTTTTCTGCGTCTTTTTGAGACAGGATGGGCCTGATCTTTGCAATGTTACGTAGATGAAACAATGCAGACCTTGAAATTTGTTTTATGTGGGAGTTGAAGGACATATCTTGATCAAAGATAACTCCCAGATTCCTGACAGTGGTGCTGGAGGCCAAGTTAATGCCATCCAAACTAGCTATATCATTAGATAATGCATCTCTAAGGTGTTTAGGACCAAGTACTATAACTTCGGTTTTATCTGAATTTAACAGCAGAAAATTGCAGGTCATCCAGGTCTTAATGTCCTTGAGACATGCATGGAGTTTAGTAAGCTGATTAGTTTCATCTGGCTTTATTGATAGGTATAATTGGGTATCATCTGCGTAACAATGAAAGTTTATGGAGTGTTTCCGAATTATATTTCCTAGAGGGAGCATATATAAGGTGAATAGTATGGGTCCAAGCACGGAGCCTTGACGAACACCATGACTAACCTTGGTATACAGGGATGACTCATCATTAACATGTACAAACTGAAATCGATCCGATAAATAGGACTTAAACCAGTTTAATGCGGGTCCTTTAATGCCAATTAAGTGTTCCAGTCTCTGTAGTAGAATGTGATGATCAATGGTATCAAATGCAGCACTAAGATCTAGTAAGACCAGGACAGAGACAAGTCCTTTGTCAGAAGCGATTAGGAGGTCATTTGTAACTTTCACCAGTGCCGTCTCTGTGCTATGATGTGTTCTAAAACCTGATTGAAAATCCTCATATAAACTATTGTTATGAAGAAAGTCACATAGCTGGTTGGCGACTGCTTTCTCAAGGATCTTGGAGAGGAAAGGGAGGTTGGATATAGGTCTATAGTTGGCTAAAGCTTCTGGATCAAGATTAGGCTTTTTAAGGAGCGGTCTAATTACAGATAGTTTAAAGGACTGTGGTACGTATCCTGTTAATAGAAACACGTTGATCATTTCTAGTAGAGATGTGCTAATTAAAGGTAAAGTTTCTTTCAGCAACCTAGTTGGGATGGGGTCTAGGAGAGAAGTTGTTGGTCTAGATGAAGAAACCATCGAAGTTAGTTGGTGGAGGTCAATGGGAGAGAAGCAGTCTAAATATAAGTCAGAATTTGCAACTGTTTCTGAGGTTCCTGTGTTTAAAGATACAATAGTGCCAGTTGAGGGCAAGCGATGATGGATTTTGTCTCTAATAGTTACAATTTTATCATTAAAGAAGCTCATGAAGTCATTACTACTGAGCGTTGTAGGAATACATGGTTCAGTAGAGCTGTGACTTTCTGTCAGCCTGGCTACAGTGCTGAAAACAGGGTTCCTACGCAAGTATGGAAAGTATGGAAAAGTATGGAATTTGATTTTATAAATTTCCAGGTCTGGAAAAGTATGGAAAATTGAAACTATTGTATGGAAAAATATTCATGTTTCAAAGACTTTTATCATTGTTCTGTTTTCTAAAACATAGAATTATGAATATAAAAAAAAGAGAAATGGATTGATCTGTTTTTTTAAGGCGCTTGGCAGCGCAGCTAAAATGTTTGTGTGAGAGCACACAGAAGGTTAAGCGTCCCAGAAAACATTTGGGTAGATTGAAAAGTTGAATGCTGCTCAGTAGGTGGCGGTAATGCTCCCTGAAATGGGTAGCAAACTGCCATAAACCTAAGAAGAAGAAGAAGAAGAATGCACCTGTAAACTGGATGCCAGCCGCCAAGCAAAACCAACAGAAGAAGAAGAAGATGTCCACACGTCCACACTGCGTGAGCAAGCTATCCAGATGCCTTATCGTTGACAGAACTCATAATGGGAAGATGTAAATTTTCTGACAAGTGGCTCAGAAATCCGAAATTTAAAGACTGGTTGGCCAAGGACACTGGACAGATAAAAAAAGCTAAATGCAGAATTTGTATGAAGTCGTTTGACATCTCTAACATGGGGGAGTCGGCGGTTGCGAGTCACATGCAGGGGAAAAAACACTGCCGTCTTTTCGCCGCATCCTCTGCACTGAGAGTCGCAACGTTTTTGACTCAACCCAGCGAACTTGCCCACACACCGAATGATGAACGGTGAGAACTTTATTGAACATTATGAATTCAGTCTATTTGTTTTAGTTAGGTAACTTACAGTGTTAATTTCAAATGTTTACATACTGAAATGAATTATGTTTAAGGTAGGCTACTGGGGTTACATGCTGGCATTCCGACATCCCAAAATGCCGACATACCGCCATTCCGACAATTAGGGCCTCATGTCGGAATGGCGACATGTCGGAATGGCGGTTGCCCCCCGGCTACGGTCATGTTTATTGTATGTTTACTTTATTTGCACAATGAATCAATAGTAGTATTTAATCTTATGATGTAAGCTGGTTACAGTGCACTGACATGCCGTCTATCATAGCGGACTATTTAATGTGTGTGTATTCACCCAGACAATGGTATAACACGTGTTATTATCTTTAAAGGCAATTCAGTCATTCTGGTGTTTAAATGTTTATTATTTTGCAATGAGCCCAAATTGTTTATCTTTTTCAGTGACACAGCTCCAGCTTCATCCAGTGATACAGCTGCAGCTACATCCAGTAGCTTGATGAGGACCTTCGTGAGTGGGCCAGAGGTTCTGTCTGCGGAAGTGTACTGGGCACTTGATGTCATTGAGAAGCATGGATCCTTCAACAGCTGTGCTGGAAAGAGTCAACTTTTCAGCCTTATGTTTCCAGACAATAATATTGCCTCAAAGTTCACCTGCGGGGATGACAAGGCAGCTTACCTGACAACATTTGGCATTGCACCACATTTCTCATCACTTCTCTTGTCAAAAGTGAAATCTGCTAGTGACTATGTCCTACTGTTTGATGAAAGAGGCATATTGCAGCTAGCAATGGATGGACCAAATGTAAACTGGAAGCTGTTTGACACACTGTCCAGGGACTTGGAAGAGGAGATTGGCTCCAAACTCCTCAACATAGGGAGCTGTGGTCTACATGTAATGCACAATGCATTTAAAGCTGGCAGCAACACAACCACCTGGGACATTGAGCACACTCTAAATAGTCTTTACTGGCTTTTTAAGGACTCCCAAGCCAGATGTGATGATTATACAAAAGTAACAGGTTCAACTGTTTTTCCTCTCAGGTACTGTCAACATAGATGGCTAGAGAATGTCACAGTCCTAGAAAGAGCCATTACAATATGGCCCCAGGTCCAGACATATGTGGCTAATGTTAAGGCCGCTAAAGTGCCACATCCAAAAAACAGGTCTTTTGACTGTATTGAAAAGGAATGCTCTGACCCCATGTTTTTGGTAAAGGCAAACACCTTCCTCTCCATTGCACAAGAGTGCACACCTTTTCTAATCAAATATCAAACTGATCAGCCCATGCTACCTTTCCTGGCAGATGATCTTTTCATTATACTGAAGCACCTTCTCCAGAGATTTGTCACTGACGAAACACTTAAGAGGGTGAAGACACCACTGAGGCTCTTCTCAGAAGACTTCAAGGAGCAAGCAAATCACAAAGACGCCTCCCTTATCAATATAGGATTTGTTTCAGACAAAGTACTTTCAGAGTTGAAACTGAAGAAGAAGGTTTCTGAGCGAGATGCTCTCATGCTTAGGATGGAAACCAAGGAGTTCCTTGTCACAGCTGTGACAAAGCTGCTGGATAAATGCCCCCTTAAGTACACTCTGGTGAGAAACCTAGCATGGCTGGATCCACAGAAGATCAAAGAGAAACCAGACATTTGCGAGAAACAACTGAAACTCTGCTTGCAGATCATCTCCAGTGCTGGACGAGTTATAGAGAACAAGTGTGACAGAATCCTCAACCAGTTCAAGGATTTCGCTGTGATGTGCAAAACAAGTGAGGATGCCTCACAGTGGCCGACAGGTGCCCACTCCAGACTGGACACCTTCTTCTATGCACAGCTGGCCAAACAGCATCAATTCAGAGATCTGTGAAATTGTCCAAAAGATTCTTCTGTTGTCCCATGGCCAGGCTCCTGTAGAACGAGGGTTCTCTATTAATAAGAACATTGTTGTCGAAAACATGAAGGAGAGAACCTTGATTGCCCAGCGGGTAATTGTAGACCACTTGCACCATGTGGGTGGGGTAGCTAAGGTACAGATGACCAAAGAACTACTTCAGTCTGCACGCTTTGCACGACAGAGATACCATTTGTACCTTGAAGAGGAGAAGAAGAAGAAGGAGCAATCACGGCAAACACAGAAACGGAGGGCCGTGCAGGATGAAGTTGACCAACTCAAGAAGAAGAGAATAAAGCTTCAGACACACATAAATGCACTCCTGGCATCAGCAGATGAACTCGCAGTTGAAGCAGAAGTCACTGACAAGATATATGTCCTCACTAAATCCAATGCCCTCCGGAAAGCTGCCAAAGACAAAAAACAACAGCTAATGCAGTATGATAAAGAATTAGAAAAGAAAACCTCAGAAATTAATGCACGTTGAGGCCATGCAGTCAGTCTGTCTTTGTGTGTGTGTCTGTATCTGTAAATGTGTCTGTTTTTGTGTGTGTGTCATGTGTCTGTGTCTGTCTTTGTGTGTGTGTGTGTGTGTGTGTCTGTCATGTGTCTGTGTCTTTGTGTGTGTGTGTCTGTATCTGTAAATGTGTGTGTGTGTGTCTGTCATGTGTCTGTGTCTTTGTGTGTGTGTGTGTGTGTGTGTCTGTATCTGTAAATGTGTCTCTGTCTGTCATGCGTCTGTGTCTGTCAATCAGACAGTTCCAGTCAGTTCCTTTTCACAGTCCCTCAGTGGTTCTTTGTGGGTTTTGATGTAAAAACAAGTCAGTTTAAATATGTTATACCTGCTGTTTACATTTTATTACATTTTTGCATTCTTTTAATGTATTATTTATTTTACTTTAAAGTCATTTGTTGAACAGTATTTACAAGTATGTTTTATGTTGAAGCATTTGATGCCAGTGAGGCAAAGCCTTTCCTAGTTCTTCATTTTAATTTATAATGTTTAATTTATGATTTGTTAATTTATTTTAGTAATAATAATTAATTGACTTAATTTATAGTTACTTGTTAAACACTATTAAAATGTTTATTTGATGTTTAAGAATGCCAGTGAGGCCAAGTCTTTTTTTGTAACTTCCCTTGTGTTACTCCAGGGGTTTGAGAGATGTAGACAGTACAGTAGTTCTGTTCACGTGCAACTTAAAATAAAAAAGCTATGCACTGAATTCATCTGGGTTTGGTCTTTATTTATTTGTATGAGCTACATTACCTAGCTATAATCTTCTGGAAATTATTTGGTGACTTAATGGCATACATATTCAGAATAATAAAAACAAACGATTAAATTCCATAATTTATTTACATGATGCACATCTATTTACTCAAATGTCACAAATTATTTGCATTTTTTACCGAGAAGTCTGGAAATTAGGGTCTGGAAAAAGTATGGAATTTTGAAATTTCAAATGTGTAGGAACCCTGTGAAAAGAAACCTGGTGTTGTTTTTGTTTTCCTCTATTAATGACGAGTAATAGCTTGCTCTGGCATTGCGGAGGGCCTTCCTATATATTTTAAGGCTATCTTTCCAGGCTAAGCGGGATTCTTCCAAATTAGTGGAACGCCATTTCCTTTCAAATTTCCGTGATGTTTGCTTCAATTTGCGGGTATCCGAGTTGTACCAGGGTGCTAACCTCCTGTGCTTTATAGGTTTCTTTTTCAGAGGGGCAATAGAGTCCAGTTTTGTTTGAGTGAGTGTTTTGAATTTGGCCGATTGCCTAATGTGAAATATGTTGCATATGGTTCATAAGTTAAAAATGAATAAATACATTTAAAGTAATCTGTTGGCCAAGCGTCTTTTTTTATAGAGTTTATAAGATGGGAAATACAAATTATTTTTGAAGTAAAGTCAAATAAAATATGAAAAATATAGTTTGGTTATATGTAAATTAATTAACTGGTGTCAATGCAAACATTAAATCAGTTAAAAGTGAATACATTAGGTTGGTTCAATTTCAAATTATTAGTTTGGTTCAATAACTAAAATGTTAAGAAAATCATTTGGATCAATGCAAAGAATTAAGGTTGAGTCAAGTGCAGTATTATTGTTTACATCAACATAAAATAATCAGGTCATAAGAAATGTCTCAATTGAGATTCGGTGAAGTCAAATATTTTAGATGCGATAACTGGACATAATTTTTTTTAAGTTTGAGCAATGTTATATATTTTTTTAGTGTATTGAACTAAGAGGAGCTTAATAAACCAAATAAAACTCAGTCTTATTGTCTTGCTGTTCGCTTGTCTTTCCCCAATCATGTCTCATTTGGTCAAATAAATCCAGAGTGTAAGATGTGAAATTATTCCAGCTCTACATGTCGTTTCCGCTCCTGATGTCCGACTCGCTCTCTGCTGCTGCTTCATGCCTCTCCTGTCCCCGCCTGCTGTGTCTTCTTGTCCCTGGAGTCATAGCTCTGGTCAGAGCTGCTGTAAATCACTGTCTGGTGTCTAGCTGCTGTTCATATGGAGGCAACAGAGCCCAGTTGAGCTGAGCCCTGGTGACCGCAGGGACTCGACCCTTGATCTGAGGTTGCAGTAGGCAAGTTGCAGTCAACTAATAAGGTATTTTAGCTCCATGGCTAACTGAAGTAACTTTACTTATGTTAGCTAGCTACAGCCAAGGATAGCTGGCAAAGATCATCAGTTGTCGGTTACTATAGCGATATGCTACACCATATAGTTTTGGAGCTCCCTTCGAATTCTGGTCATATTTTACAGATAACACTTTTAACTTATTTTCCACAGTTGTTTTGCAAAGTCTGACACTGTGAGCCTCACAGAGCAACTTTAATTCTTCTGAATGACTTTTTCTTTAATAATGACCTTAAAGAAAATATAAAACCAAGTGCATTTCAATTTCTTTTTCAACTAACTCACAAAACTGTCTATCAATGCCAACATAACATCTGATTTCCAGATGTGGTGGTAAAATACATGTACTGGTGCTCGGTTGGGCACATGTTTGGCTGCTCAGTCCCTGTATATCAACCTTAAGTTCTGACCATTTCACCATCAGTGCAGTCCACATTATCTTTGACTTTCAGGGTCAGATGTGAAAACATAAAAGCTCTTCTGACTACAGCGCAATTAAATCTGACCTTCAAATGTCTCCCTGAGATTATTTTTAAAATGCTCCGCACATTTCAACTGAACATCAAAACCCCACAGCAGATAAATACAAGTTAGAGATGAAAGAACTCACGTTTATGCGGACTGTATCCTTTATATCAGTGGTTCTCAACCTTTTTTGAACAAACGCCCCCCTGACCATACCAT
Organism: Pagrus pagrus; assembly: GCF_965226575.1. Classification (NCBI taxonomy): domain Eukaryota; kingdom Metazoa; phylum Chordata; class Actinopteri; order Spariformes; family Sparidae; genus Pagrus; species Pagrus pagrus. Next base: position 31,275,613 of record NC_140190.1, on the reverse strand, counting down.
GATCCTCTTATGGTATGGGGGAGAGGCAAATCTACTTTTTTTTCTGGTGTTTGACGTGTTCTTGTAGTAAACAGTGTGTTAAGACCGGAGGACTTTTGACATTTGACATTGGGTTTTGTATGATGAGGGAAGCCATTTGTTTGCTTTAAAGTCCCTGTTTTTATTGGATTGGAGTTGTATGTATGCCCCCAACAACATGATGTGCTGCTGAGCAAATCTGACCATTTTATAGGAAATGAAAGCATGGATTTTAATTTGAACATTGCCTCCAAAATTTATGTTTTTGACACATAAAGTAGGTCATGTTTGTATATAACTCAACACTATGCCTGGAGAAACTGGTAAACAACATGGAAATGTTATTTTAGTTGTAATGGGACCCTGAGCTCTTGAGTTGCTAGGATCTTTCTGCAAAGAGCTGTGAGATAGAATTTAAGTCAAACTGGTGTTTCTACTGAGAGAAAGGCCACACAGCCTTTGAGGATGATGAATGAAATGCATATTAAGTTTGAATAGAAGTGGTTAAAGTTTATATCACTTCACAATATCACAACATTTGAAAATAACCCCAGGTGTATTAAGCAATGTGGAACTTGGGAAGAAAAATACCACCACAGCAGAATTAGTTGAAAATTAGTTTTAGTAGGGTAATGTAGTCAGAGATGCCAACAACACGCACACTTCACGTGAACAACAGTGAATGAACCAATAAAAAAACAGAAATCGCTTGTGCGTTAATTAATGCGCTCTAGGCTTATTAAACATTTGAAAAGCAACGGTCATTGCCTGAGGACTGAGACGCTGACACGAACCAAGGAAAAAAGAAGAAAAAAAGCCTATTTTAAATAGGGGGACTATACAGTAGTAGCGGTTTAAAAGTTCCCCTTCAGGCTGAAAGCCAGCCGAATGGCCTACGTCTTCCAGCCAACTTCCCTCCAAATCCCCTTCCAAACCCCAGCCGCTGGAGTGGCCCCCCTCTTTCTCATGGGAGTGTCAATGTTTTACTGTAACTCCTCCCATTCATTGAAATACATGGTGTGACCAGGAGATGGTGCTTCTCTCACAAAATTCTCATCGCCCACAGTCATTCTGATGTTATCTGAATTTCCACTGACCGCCAGAGGCAGCACTTAAAGCACCTCTGGTGGTCAGTCAAAATTCATAAAACCACAATTACATACATAATCATCATTTGTTTTGAGCCATGAAATTATAACAGGCCTATGCGCTGGCCACTGTTTTATTCGGAAATGAATGCTAGTAATACCTCCTGTCAAATAGCCTATTTGATCACAATGTAATCATTGTGAATCTCCATTTAAAGAGGAATAATTTCAGGTGATGAATAGAATTTTGGAAGATGTTTGCAGCTGTGCAGGTATTCAGTGCATGCCTTATGACTTAGGCCAGGGAATTAGCATTATCAGTTAGGGATGTTGCTGAAGCTCATGTGTTTATCTACTAAACAGGATTTTATGTGTGTTAGGATGTGTGATGTGTGGTGTGCTGTACTACAAGTTGAAAGTAACTAGTAAGCAAGCTGAATTAGCATTATAATTGCTCAACCTTTTGTTTGCACTGAGTGGGCATTTGGTCTCCCATTGTCACACAAATCAGAGAGCCAAAATGCAGCTGGCGGGGGAGGTTATTGGAAGGCTGTGGGCCTGAACTTCTACTGAGCTAGGCTATCTTCTGTTACCATTTCATCAGCAGCCACAGTGTTGGGCAAATTACTCTGGAAAAGTGATTATAACCCTGTAAGACCCCCTGTTGCAAAATTAATAAGTCAAACAATTTCCCAATTTTTGGTCATGCAACATCACTTTGATTTAGTGATCTAAAGTAAAATGCTGTGAGCTATACAAATGCAAAAAGTGGCAGGGGGAGTTTTACCCCAGGTGACATTTTTTTAAAAGGTATTAACTTCATTAGAAAATCTATGGTATAAATAGATCAGGCTCAGAATAGCCTAATTATAAATTTTAGCTTGAATTGATGTATTTAATGAAAGTATGCTAGATTAATTACTGTGTATGTCATTAGCAATGACCAATGTTATGTAAAAAAGATACACAAACTATTTGTGAGAGCGAGATTAGTGGAAACTCCCGGTGAAATAAAGACTTACAAACATGGACCAAAACGGCTCCATAATACGCACAAAAATCAAAAAGAGATTATAGCTGCTGCGCAGCGATGGGTCGGGTCCGGGCTATTTTTTGCAAATGTAGGCAATTTAGAGCAACAAACAGGATATTCTCCAAAATGAACATTGACAACAATGTTCATTTTGGACCACTTGAGGCTTGAACCCACAACTTCTATCGCTCTGAGCTAATTAGCAAGTGGCAATACAACAGTGGCTTTACAAATTGACTAAACCATTCACTGTTGTGCAGGCAGATTTGAAACCACTGTGAAAAATTCAGTTATCAAGACAAAAATCTGAAAATACACATATTGCAGCATGGAGATGTTGGTCATTTTAAAAATGATTGATTTGCTCCATAAGTGAATAACTGATGTTTAGCTATGTCATTATTGCATTGACTCCAATTGTTCACATGAAAGAAAAATTTAAAATGCTGTGAAAAATTCAGTTTTTCAGGCTCAATTTTTGATAAATCAAAGGAGGAGAGAGGAAATAGGTTTAAGAAGTTTTACAGTTTTTGAAAAAAAACTGAGTGATGTACTTCATAATTTTTAATAGGTTTAAATGTACAAACGTTTCTTCAATATTGAGGCTATAGTTTGATGAAAGTTCTGAAGCTGTAGCAAGTATGGTTGATTTGTTATGAATTTTCAAAGTTTTGAACTTTAGACGCTTGCTGTAGCACCACCATCTGAGGTCCGTTTCACAAAGCAGGTTCAACAAACTCTGAGTCTAACCTTGAACTCTGAGTTGATCTACTCTGAGATAGGAAACTCTGAGTTTTCGGTTCCAGAACAGCTGATTTGAGTGAGTTTGATCAACTCGGAGTAGTTTCACCTGGAGTTAAGCGCGTGCGCCACAAGTCTAAAAAGACAGCGTCAATGGAGCCCCGATTCGACGAGTCACCATGGCAACGGAGAAGAGGAGGGCTACGTTTTTTTTAATTAATGCGCTCATACGGTGAGTTTGAGCACGTTTTTAGAAGGAAGTGTAAGCAGCTTAAGATGAAACATAAAAACATTGTTCAAACAGGTAAGACCTCAACATAATCTCACGGGGGTAGGCTACCTCATTTTGATCATGTTTTACATTGTAAAGTAAATATTAAGTGGCTGTTTGACTGTACAGTTGTGTTATCCCCAACATAATGCTGTTTTCACACACATAATTGTCTTCTCATCTATATCATGTTCTGTTAAAGAATTAAGCCTATTTAAACTAACACAGACTTACTCAGCCAACAGAAAGAAAGCAGATGCCCGTAAATGGGGTGGTGGCCCAGCACCGCCACCTCTAACAGAGGCAGAGGAGCCGGCCCTAAGACAGAATCTAGGAAGGCCAGTGGCTGAGCTCATCCTCTGAGCTCACCCCCCAAGACACAAGTGCTTTAATAAAATGTAATATGCCTAGAACTATCTATATATTTTAAACCTATTCATAAAAATATTTATTTCCCTTTCATGACTTTTTTTTACTTTTGTAAAGTGCTCTGCATCTCCGACGTTGTATAAAAAACTCCCATTTGCAAAAAAGCGCAGCGCAACACACAATATCTGCTGGGATGTGAGAGCATGACTTCGGTTGGTAATGTTGGAAATGTAAGAATGGATTAGGTTGTGTATGTAAATGATGGACTGTGACGTGAAACGGACCGCTCAAAAATTTAATTGTCTGGAAATGCAAGAACATCTATGCGTGGTCTGATGATCATCTGCCGACGAATATTTAATTCTCCGCGCAGTAATGCTGCACCTTCATCCACGGGATCATTATCAAAAGAACATGCCATGGTAGTGAAAATAGTCACCACCTAATATAACTCCTAATGTCGCCTACTGACTGATTTTTGCAATGATTTTCTCAAAAAACAGACGGCAGAACTATATTACGCCAAAACTCGCCTGCTGACTGAATGAATGAGGAAATCAAATACCGTGTGTGGCTGAAAGAGGGCGGAGACAGAGAGAAACTCGAGGTGTGTTGAGAAAAACCTGGTCCCGACCAGGTTAGGTTCATAGAGTATGTTACCATGGTAACTGACCGAGAGCTTAAGTTACCTCTCTCTGTGAAACAGGCTAGAGTTACCCTCTTTCTCTGGTTTGAGTTACCTCCCTTTGTGAAACGGAAAACTCAGAGTTTCCCTCATTTCAGGGTTGACAGACTCAGAGTTTTCACTAAACCTGCTTTGTGAAACGGACCCTAGGACTATTGGCTTGGGTTTACAGCTGAGGTAATCTGGCATGAGACTGGACCTTTGTGCAAAATTTGGTTAACTTTCGTCCATGGTCCAGTCCAAGCTATTTGTTTTTATTTGATTTAGAGGCTTGGTGTGATGCCACCATAAGGACAATTGTCTTGTGACAACATGTCTTGTGTTTGATGTTGAGAAAATCTGACATTTTGATCTATCATAATCATCCGTGCTGGGTCTTGAACCCACAACCCCTGAAACCAATCACCAGCTCCTAACTCACTGAGCTAATTGGCTGGAAGTGAGACCTGCTGTGTAGCTTGATCTGTCGACTCAGGGATTTCAAAAATGGTCAAAATGTCAGAAATTCTGTTACCTGAACAAAAATCTGATAATACATAAATTGCATCTTGACAGCATGGAAATGTTGATGATTTGTTTTTAACTTAAAGTGTTTTGCTTCATAAGAGAAAATCTGATGTTTAAAAATGCCACTCTTACATTGACTCCAGTGGTTCCCATGAGAGCAGAATTCAAAATGTTCTCAAAAATTCAGTTTTTGAGATAAAATTCTGATATTCTCTCTGTACAAAGACAACAAAGACCTTGAAAATAGTTTATTCTTGGTCACATCAAAGTGAAATACTTATTGTCCATCTGATTATCGACCCCTGGTTTAGACTACTGAGAGCAGAGCATTAAAATCACTGCTCCTCCCCGTGGACAAAAGAGGCATTACAGCTGGTTTTCACTCAGGCTGCTTAGGGGCGGAGCCTCACTGATGACGTCATCGCGGGGGATTACACTACCCCCATGGACCTGTAGGCTACCAGCCAAGGACCAGCCAAATACCAGCCAAGGGCCAGCCAAGGTCCCATCATGGAAACAGGGGAACTTTTGAGTCGCTACTACTGTATAGGGCTGTAGGCGCTTTATTTATTGATTTATTTATTGTTTACGGGCGTTACTATGGAGACCGTTCCTGCTCGGCTCGCCCGATTGTGGTCAAGGAGCAGAGAGGATATCTCTTCCCTTTTACCCAGCAGTGGAAGCAGCAGACTCGGGTTCTTGGTCTCAGACAGCAGCTTTATTTTTATGAAACTATATCTGAACGTTAAGATACACTTTTTCCTCTCGACCGCTTCTACTCTCGCTCGCTCACCTCTCTCGACCACACACACACACACACACACACACACACACACACACACACTGCTCCCGCTCAGGACACACACCTATCTCATAACATGTGGCTTCGTAGAATTTATTGAAACACCCATAAAGTAGACTATTTAGGTCGGTTATTTGCACTAAAAAAGTTGGGAAACCATGAAAGTTTAAAATGTAGAGTTTAAATGAGCTTTGTACGAGCCAAGTTGTGGCGCCCCCCATTCGCGCCTGAGCGCCCCCCTCTCAGCTCTCACACTACCAGCACCCACCACAATGTTTAGAACGCCCCCTGGGGGGCAGTACCACCCCCGTTGAGAAACCCTAGTATATACAAATAACTTTAATCTTGTGGAGAGAACCATCTGGCAGGGCTTTGAAGCCGAACTTGCCATTCAAAAGACCCTTTTCTTTATCCATTTCTGCTCAAGGAGGTTTGTTTCTGCTGCCATCCACAACGGTACTGCTGCATCGCTTCCTGATTACCCAAACTATGGAGCAGGCCGAGGGTCATAACGTGTGTGCATTAATCACATGTCCAAATAATAAACGCATCATTATCAACTACATTATTTACTTTGACAGCCATATTAAATAGGTATATAAGTTAGTTAATAGATAACATGTATTACTATAGTATTTAAAGGGGACATATTATGCAAAACTCACTTTATCCTTGATTTAGTATGTATATTTTCGTATCCGGAGTGCCTCCCCACCCCTTAAGTGTGATTTTCAACAACTAAGTCAATGTTTTGTAAACTACCAGAGTCAGGAATTGAGTCTCTGAATGAGCCGTTTGGATTTCACCCGGATTGTTACGTAACAGTCCGGTTTTTTGAATAATCCAGCCCTCGCTCTGGGTATCACCTCCCACACTATGCCAGCTACCTGAACGAGGATCCGCCATTTTCTCGTTCTCGCTTCTCTTGTACGCGACAGCCTGACCTCTACCATGTACAACCCGAAAGCCAAGCACTGCTACTCTGTTGTCGGATGCACGGATCCTCATGTTTTGATACATCGCCTCCCTACCAAAGAGGATATCAGAGCTAAGTGGCTATTTCATTTATCAGGGAAACGTCCCAGCTTCAGTGAGCAAAAGCAGTATGGTCTGTGCCAGTCACTTCACGCCGGACTGTTTCAGCAACCAGGGTCAGTATAACGCTGGCAACAACACTGATGATGGAACTGTAAGTATTTATTTAACAGTATAGTTTGTGTTACTTTGGCCGTTTAGCACAGGAGCTAACGCTAACCGTATATATATAAATATGAGGCTGAACTAACGTAACGTGAAGTTATCAACGTTGAACAGGCAGAGGAGACGGTATGACATTGTCTCAGTTGTTAGTGGACGGTGAGCTCCTGTTCCGCCGTGAACACGCAGAGGAGATGGTATGAAATGGTCTGTTATTCACAGCCAGTGAGCTACATTGATTAATTAGCATGTTGTGCTAAAGGACAGTGTGTTAGATGCCCAGGAGTAACTTGGCAGTCGTATGACTTACTGTGTGTTAGTATACACACAGCTAACGCTACAGCTAACTACGTGTGTAGAGTTAGCTGTAGCGTTAGCTGCTGGCATGAGAGACCAGGTGTCCGTTTCACAAAGCAGGTTTAGTGAAAACTCTGAGTCTGTTAACCCTGAAATGAGGGAAACTCTGAGTTTTCCGTTTCACAAAGGGAGGTAACTCAAACCAGATAAAGAGGGGTAACTCTAGCCTGTTTCACAGAGAGAGGTAACTTAAGCTCTCGGTCAGTTACCATGGTAACATACTCTATGACTCTAACCTGGTCGGGACCAGGTTTTTCTCAACAAACCTCGAGTTTCTCTCTGTCTCCGCCCTCTTTCAGCCACACACGGTATTTGATTTCCTCATTCATTCAGTCAGCAGGCGAGTTTTGGCGTAATATAGTTCTGCCGTCTGGTTTTTGAGAAAATCATTGCAAAAATCAGGCAGTAGGCGACATTAGAAGTTATATTAGGTGGCGACTATTTTCACTACCATGGCATGTCCTTTTGATAATGATCCCGTGGATGAAGGTGCAGCATTACTGCGCAGAGAATTAAATATTCGTCGGGAGATGATCATCAGACCGCGCATAGATGTTCTTGCATTTCCAGACAATTGTCTTTTTGAGCGGTACCGTTTCACGTCACAGTCCATCATTTACATACACAACCTAATCCGTCCTTACATTTCCAACATTACCAACCCAAGTCATGCTCTCACATCCCAGCAGATATTGTGTGTTGCGCTGCGGTTTTTTTTTTTGAATAGGGAGTTTTTTTATACAACGTCGGAGATGCAGAGCACTTGAGCAAGGCAACTGTATGCAGAGCTGTCAGAAAAGTGTGCCTCGCCCTGAAACGCCCAGTGGGGTGAAAAACATAGCCCTCCTCTTCCCCGTTGCCATGGTGACTCGTCGAATCGGCGCTCCATTGACGCTGTCTTTTTATACTTGTGGCGCACGCACTTAACTCCAGGTGAAACTACTCCGAGTTGATCAAACTAACTCAAATCAGCTGTTCTGGAACCGAAAACTCAGAGTTTCCTATCTCAGAGTAGATCAACTCAGAGTTCAAGGTTAGACTCAGAGTTTGTTGAACCTGCTTTGTGAAACGGACCCCAGACCTGAGAGCACCAAAACGTTATCTGCAGTAAAGCAATCACTACTTTGTTTTGGAGCCGGAGACAGGGGTTACCTGCTACATGTCTGCTGTGCTACTATCAGTTATATGCAGGCATGGACACAGAAAAGTTGCGTTGCGTCGCGCTGTGTATTGCTCGTTGTTTTTTTTGTTTTTTTTTTGTTTTTTTTTCTCAACTTTATTGAAGTTGCTGTGTATCGCTTGTTGCCTTGGTCACGCGCTGCCGTCCTCACGTCCTGCGCGGCAGGAAGAGGTGGGCAGCGCACGCAGTAGCTCATTAGCATTAAAGGGAAAGGCATTCAAACCGGCCGCCTAGAGCAGGGCTGTGAAACTGGTGTGTGAAGAACCCTGCTGTGCTCAATCCTTCGGTTTTTTGGACCAAAGCATGTTACTAACATTCCATTTAGACACCAAGGACCCATGTCAACAAGCAGAAATGAGCATAATATGTCACCTTTAGATAATAATGTAATTAAATAACAAAAAAACACAACAAAAAATAATAACATCGTTAGTAAAAGTACAGTTATAGATGTCATTATTTCTTTCCCTTATTTTGATTCCTTGTATGTATGTGTGTATGTTTATATGTATGTATGTACAGTATATATGTATGTTTTCAATGGGTGTATGTGTAAATTATGAATGGTTGACAGGCAAAACACAAATAAATAAAATAAAATAAAATTTAATTTGATAAAAAGGATTAGGGTTGTAAAAAATGAATGAGTGGTGACCAGATGGAGAGGGGTTCTATTGCAGTGTATTGGATGGAGGTTGTTGAATGGGTGTGCAGTGCCAGAAGGCGTAAATGTAACTATTAGGGTTGTTTTGAGTGCAGTTTGTACAATTTTCTGGTGTGAATCCCATTTTCTAAACGTTTTCTGTCCAGTGAGGTGATTTCTATGGAGTATCTTGTATTGTATTAGTTGTAGATTTGCGTTGTTTTGTTATTAGGTAAATGTTTTGGCACATTTGGTTCCAGAAGTTGGCATCAAAAGTATTCCAGAAATTGTAGCTCCCAATGCCATATTCCTGGACCTAGTGGTGGAATGTAACTAGTGTATTATTCTGAAAGACGTGTTGAAAGTGTGTGATTCCTTTCTATGACCGAGTGTGGAAATGAGCTGGTTTCTTGTTGATTAGAAGGTCGGGGTTGTTCCAGATGGGGGTGAATTTAGAAGATGCCAAAGTAGGGTTTGTGACTCTGTAGAACTCCACCAGGCTGTCAGGGTAGCTGATAGGTTGGCTGAGAAGTGGTAAGTCTGAGATCAAAATGTTATTGCAAACTGTTGGTTCGATATCTAATCAAATGTTTTCTGATTGGTGGGAGTGGATCTATTTGAATGTGTATTAAAGTTGATTCCCCAGGGAATAATGATTAATTTTTATTTTTTGTAGATTTGTTTGTTTGATTTTGTTTTTCCAATAGAAATTGGTGATCTGAGTCTAGAGCTTTGCATCAGGAGAGGGTGGGTTGAGTAGCGATCATTGTGAAAAGGTAATTTATTTTAGGGAGTATTGTCATTTTAACGGTTGCTTTTCTGCCCATGTTACTACAACCTGTTACTATGCAGTGGAAGAATAGAGGATTTATGCCAGTGTATGGAGTGATTAGCGATGTTGGAGTATGTTTAAATGAGTTTGATAGTTTTCTTCAAACTAAGTGAGTGATAAGTGAGGGTTTTGAAGGAAGAGCAATATGTCAACTGCATAAAGACTAATTTTAAAATTTGTGGTTGGTGTCTGGATTCCTTTGATGTGGGTGTTCTGACGAATGGCTGGAGTTAGTGGTTTGATGAAAATGGTGGAGAGAAAGGGAGAAAGTGGGTATCCTTGCCTAGTCCCCCCTTTGCAATGTGAAGCGTTGTGATTTAAGTCCATTGGTGATTACAGTAGCTGAAGGTGCAGTGTATAGAATTTTAACCCAGTTGATAAATGATTTCCAGGCATTTCCTGCATCTAGTGAGATGATGATGGTTGCTGTTTGCTGTAGTGATGTATAGTCAATCAAAAAGTCTGCGGTTGTTACTGAATGAATGTGTACCTTTGGTAAAGCCAGTTTGGTCTAGGTGGATTATGCATGAAATAATTTTTTTCTATTCTGTGAGTGAGTGTTTTACTGTTGATTTTAATGTCCACATTGAGTCGAGAAATTGGGCTGTAACTAGATGATAGCGTCGGATCTTTGTTGGGTTTTAGATGCAGTGAGATTGTGGCTGTGTTTATATTTGCTGGCGTTCTTGAATTTTATTTTTTTATTTTTTATTTTTTTATAGTGGAGCTAAAATTGACCAGAAGGTGCTTTGTTGTTGGGGATGAGCTTGAGGGCAGTGTATGGTTTGGCCTCTGTTATTGGTGAGTCAATCAAGTCGATTTGTTCCTTGCTGAGTTGCGGTAAATTAATGCTGTTGAGAAAAAAAATTGGCATTGAAAACAAAACCAGTACTGAAAAAGGAAACATTGGCATTGAAACATTTGTATTGAAAACAGTTGTATTGGCATTGAAACAAGTATTGGCACTGAAAAAGGAAACTAATTAAAATAATTAAAATCTTATTATTTTATTTTATTGGGATTTTTTGTATTTTTCAATGACAATCTTCAGATTTTTTCTTCATGTCACTTTTTTTTCAGTGACAGATTTTTTTACAATGTCAGTTTTTTTTCAGTGTCACTGATTTTGTTTCAACTTTCTGTCACTGTTTTGGCATTGAGAGGGAGGGGTCTGAGGGGAGGGGCAAGTAGAGCGTGGTTTGCATATAATTTACATATCGGCATCCTGAAGAAGTAGCAACCTGCCATCAGCCCGGTGTTTCGGATTAACGCGCGGCTATGTTAACTGGCGACCATGAGTCGAATGCGTCGGTGGTTGCTGTAGCCACAGCAGATGTTGAAAACGGGTAGAGAAGACGTAGCTGTCCTCAGATATGCCTCTTTGTTCAGATTGTCTCTGTGCAAAACATACCCGATCCGTGGTGGGCTCCTGTTTGAGTAAACGTGCTTAATCCTCAATCGCTGTATCAACTTTGCTGGTTGTCACGGAAGACGTTGTAAACAGGAAAAGGGAGAGTTGCTCTTCCTGTGAATGTTAATTTCTAATAAATTTTCATTAAATACACTTACTTGTCTTCGCTTCCTCTTTGAGTAAACATGCATCACAGAAGAACCATGGAATCATTTTAAACGAAAAAAGAAAAAAAAAAAAACGAGACTCGAACTCACATTGATTGAGAGAAAATTTAACTGCGACGCAGTAATTAGGCCATTAGGCCAACGAAGCCACACAAGACTGTAGGTACAGCCTATTTCACTCTTCACAGCACACACACACAGAGCCACCTTTTCAATGCAGAGGTGGCCAGATCAACTTGTGACCGCGGTGTCTGTTCACCATGTCGGTACAGTGATGGTCCAATAACACAAATACGCATAACGTTTATTAAATACACTCACTCGTCTTCGCTTCCTATTTGAGTAAACATGCATCGCATTGAAGAACTGTGGAACCCGTTTAAAAGAAAAAAAAAGAAAAAAGAAAAGATATTGCAGGACTTGAACTCACATTATTTGAGGGGGAGAAAACTCTAATGTTGAATCTAATCTACTAAGCCAAAGAGATCACACAGGGTGTCAGTGATATAGCCTATTTCACTCCTCATAACCTACACACAGCCACATTTGGACGCAGAGGTGGCCAGATCAACTTGTGACTGCACTGTCTAAATTCAAATTCAAAAAACTGTATTTGTCCCCGGGGGGCAACTCAAGGCAAGGAGCAGTTATACACAACATAACACAACATTTAACAGATATACAACACAACACAGAACAGTCAGCTAGTTTCAAAAAACAAGTAATTAAATATACAAAAAAATAAATTAAATAAAAATAAGAAAAATAGAGAAATATGAAGCTATGAAAAGAACAAAAAGAGATATAGGCAGTATTTACATAAAGTTTTAGTTGGTACTGAGGTAGTTAAGAATGTCCATGTGATTAAATAGACAAAGTGGAGATGTGCTGGGGTTGACTGCTTCCCATGTTATAGGCCACTGTACATGTGTAGGAATGACAACAGTATCAGGGTGCCTAGTGCTGCCAAAAGGATGCAACAACTGGACAATACCAAAATCAATGAAAATGGTCCTCCTCTTTATCTGCTCAAAATTTAAAAGAGCCCCAGTTATTTTCTGTCATTCAAGCATTCTTTTGTCTTCAATATAGAAGATCACTACCAAGAAAGCCCATAAATAAGGAGGCCAAGCTCAAAATGTTCAACAAAGGAAGAGGATATAAAATCCTCATTTGTAAAACAAGATTGAAAATTGTCATTTCCTAAAAACATACAATCTATGGCCAGAAGTATGAACACCCAATTATTTTATCCATATGTGATTGCTGAGAAACCCATCAAAAACACACAGGTATTAGTATGGCTTTGTTTTTCCCCAAAATAGGCCCAGGTGAATTCTGGGTGCATTAGTCAAGGCCTCTTCCAATTGGGTCGTTAGAAAACAATAGGAGGGAATATATATAAGGCTGTGCAGAGATGGCATCGGTGTTGGAAGTAGTAGTAGTAGTAGTAGTAGTAGTAAGTGAAAAAAATAAAGAAAATAAAAGTCATGGACAAAAACATTCTCAAAGAAATACTGGATTTTAAAATCCATAGCATTCTGCCCGAGGGCCTGACAAAACACCAGAGGTATAGTATTGTAGTGAATGACCCGGTGGACCGGGGAGAGTGGGGGATTGTTTGTATGGGGATAATTGCAGAGTGGCCGCACCTGTGGAGGGGAGTGTTTTCGGGAGGAATAGGAGATGTGAAAAGAGAGAGAGTGAGGGGGTGCGGGCGTCTCTGGGGAGCGGAGTTCGGTGAGCATTACGGGGTATCAGCCCAGCCGAGCATTTGCTGTTCACTCAATATCGGGGGGTGGTGGCCGTTCGCATGCCGTTTAGGGCTGCCGGCGGCGAAGATAGGCAGCGGGTGTAGGGCGAGGTTCCGGCGTGAGGCAGGGACGAAGTAGTGTTAGCGGGGAAACCTAGGAGTGTCTGTTTCCGCTTCCCGGACTGGTGTTGAGGCTCTCCTGCTGCAGGTGGAGACGTCTCACGGCGCTGGACCGGCGATCGCCTCGCAACCGACTCCGACGAAAGCCGGCCGGCGTTAAAGCTCAGACCCTGGGGGAGGGTCTCGGACCCCGGGCCAGTTAAGTGATTTTAATTGAGATCGATCAATTTGGCGTTATTTTGTCTGTGTGTGTTTTGTCTTTAGTGTCATGAATTTTAAGACAACAGCGTGGCTATAGTGACGGGGTGGGAAGGGCAGTTAGGGGAAGGTAGACAAGTCTCAGAGGTGTCACAGCATGTGGGTCCATAACACATGTGTGTAGTGGAGAGTGAGTTGTTTGCAGTGCAGTGCAGTGTCGTGTGGTGTGCCCTGTGGGGTTTGGTTTTGCCGTGCAGTACTTGCAGTGCCCTAAAGGGGGTGTAGTTCCATGTGGTGCGGTCCATGCTAATAGTAGCCTTACCTGTTTCTGGCCCTGGAGTGGCACCTTGAGGAGCAGGCTAATGACTCTCACTGTGTCCCATCCTTGTATGCTGAGCTACTTGCTGTACTTTAAGAAACTTGTGTTAATAAAGAATATAACTATCTGTACCTTCTAGTTTCCTCCTTCTTGTGTGTGCACAGTAGAAATACTCTGTGTACGGGCCCTCTACATTTCTCGCATTAGAAACAAGGTTTATTACAGTATAAAAAGAAGAGCCTCAACATATGTGCTCAAGGGTAAGTACTGGATTGATCTACCATCATTTACAATAAGTACATTTGTTCTGTTGTATAAAGACTGAGGACTTGTTCTTGTCCAGAGGATGGTCTCTACTATATCTGTAGAAGAAGACAAGACAAGACAGAGCACCTGGCCAAAGTGGTCACCTCAGCCACAGAGGCAGACATGGTGTTCAGAGAGATGCACTGCGGTCCACTGGGCTCCCACTGCGGTGTCGAGAAAACACATCATGCCATCATCAGCCGTTATTACTGGCCTGGAATGGAGGCTGACATCCGTAAGTGGGTAAGTAAGTTGGCTCACCCAAATTTGCCTTGAGTTTTTGACATTAAGGCCTACTTAACAAAACAATCGTTCAAGTTGAAGTAACAATACATTGGCTTGAATTAAGCAGTCAGTATCTTTTTGAAACCAAAGAGCCAATGAGCCACATTTATTTAAATATTTTTTGGCTTCAGGTTGCCCAGTGTCCAGACTGCCAGACCAAGCGGGCAAGTCTAAAGGAAAAGACACAGTACAAGCCAATACAAGTGAGGTTACTTGTGCAACTGCCTCTCACATGCAACAAAATGTGCTTACCTACCAACTATTTCTTGTACAGATGTCTAATTATCCTATGCTGTTTTCAGGTTTCAGAGCCATTTGAGCTGGTGGGGATGGATCTGATGAGGCTGACTGTTACAGAGGATGGTAATCAATACATTTGTGTAATGGTTGATTATTTCACAAAGTGGGCAGAGGCCTACCCTCTGAAGAGCAAGTCTGCAGTGGAGGTGACCAAGTGTATTCTTGATTTTGTATACAAATTTGGTGCACCTCAGAGACTGCTTACAGACCAGGGCACAGAGTTCAAAAACCAGGTAAAAATATGAGAAACATTTATATCTCACTCAGGTATACAGCAAATGCTGAATCATTTTCAAAATTGAATTTAAGGTGAATCTCAGACTCTGTGAGTCCCTGGGGATTCAAAGAAGCTTCTGTGCCCCTTACCACCCGCAGACTAATGGCTTGGTGGAAAAACTAAATGGAACCATCCAGAGGTAGGGTGCATATTGTGATATTGGCAGGTAATCATACACCCATGACATGAATGGTATAGACTGAATTGGTGACATAAAATGGCTGCTGTTTTGTTGACTAATATGCACAATTGTCAGGTCCCTCAACAAGCTGGCCCATAAGCGGCCCAGCACATGGGACCAGTATTTGCAGCCAACAATGTTTGGTCTCCGCTAAAAGAAACACCTGACGACCAAGTACACTCCATACTACCTAATGTTTGGCAGGGAGGCCAGGTATCCATCAGAGGTACCACAGGAGTATGAGGTAAGTGTGTATTAGTTTTATATTTATGAAGTCAAGGGGTTGTGGTAATGACTTTGATAAATGGCTTGGAATGTAACACCACTTTGCATTTTTATACTTTAGGTGACAACAGCTAAAGTGGAGAGTCTGGTGGTGAGGGAGGAAGTTTTCCAGGGGCTTGAATCCCAGCCTGGAACCTATGATAATGTGAGGGCAAATGTGTCAAAAACACAAAATAAAATTGCAAAACGAAAGCAGGAACAGGGGCACAATGACAATTTTAAAGTTGGGGACATTGTCCTTAAAAAAAACATCCGGGAGCAGCAAAGGAAGGGGGGTAAAATGGCCCCAGACATGCTGGGGCCCTTTACCATCACTGAAATCAAGGATAGAAGTGTGAGTTTGGCCAGCAAAACCACCAAACTTATTTCAAACATTGACCAGCTGACCAAATACACAGAGCCAGAGGAGAGAATACCAGCCAAGCTGCTCAAAGTTAGCGGCTCTCCTCTGGCTCGCCCTCCGACACAACCACCATCCAGCCCCCCCACAGAACCACCATCCAGCCCCCCCAAACAACCACCATCCAGCCCAACCAGCCTCAACTTGACTCCAATCTGCGACCCTCCAGCAGCCACCTTACAACAGAGTCGACCAATCCACAATGGTACATCCTGTTCAGTAATGTGACACAGTATGATAACGCTAATATGCTTTGAAATGACCGTGTTTAAAATTTCCAGCACTCGATGTTATATGGAGGAGCAAAGCAGAGCTCCTGTGGGCCAAGGTGGGGCCCTATATGCTATACACAGCTGATTTTCAAAGCCTGGCACCTGGGAGGGAAGTAGTAAGTGAGGTGAGTTTTGTGAGTTGTTTCAGATTTTTCCTCCTTGATATAAGTTAATAATTTCAATATTCTTTGTGCAGATCATAAATGGGTATCTGGAGGTCATTACAAAAACCATCCCTGCAAGGGTCAAGGTGGTTGACTCCTTCGAGATGACATCCATCTGGAATGGAACGTCAAGGGGGATGAGAATGGTGAGAATAATGGTTGTTTTCAAGTCTGTTCACTACAATTACACATCTTAAATCTGAAATTCTCACTTGCAGCTTGACGTATCAGAGTGGGATATTCTCATTGGGGCTGTCTGCAAGGACCGACATTGGACCTTGGTCGTAAGTGTATTTTGATGACTGCCATTTATGCAACTATATACACACAAGTCAAGTATCCTATCTGTAAAAGGCAACGTATCCAAAGGAGAGACGCTCCATTATTGTCGACCCCTTTGGAGCCACTCCTGCTCAGATACAGCAGTGCAAAGATTCAACAAGGTCAGTAAATCCAGGATTTATTTTGCATTTGCAAGTAACAAACGTAACAGTTTTCTTCCATTTTTGCTTTAGGGCCTTCATGCGGAAGAAGTTGATTGTTGATTGTTTGAGGGCAGTGGCAAGAAGGGAAAGAGTCCTGTCTACTCTATGTGTGACCTAGAAAAATGTTTCTACAGGTTTGCATTGTTTCCTAGTTATCCTACATTATGCAGTTTATGCAAGTAAAAGTAAAAAGTCACAATTACAATGTCTGCACTGTTTGTTGATGACATGCAGAACTGCAGGAGAATTGTTTTCTGTCAGCCTAGCTCAGGGTGGCCCAGCACCATGCTTCTTCAGAAATTGGTGTTACCAGTTTCTTGCAACAGGGGACTTTGATGCTCTGCAGCTGACCAAAGATGATGTGGATGAATATGCCTCACTCATAGAAAAGTTGAGTACATCTCTATGAACAACTGGGCAAGACCATTAAAGGCTTTTCTTAGTGTACAGTATTTCATTGCTATACTGTTAATAAGTTTGTTGTAATTTTAGGTGGAGGTAGCAACTGATCTGACACAGTTGACAGATGAAATCGTGAGTTGTGGCTACACTGGTTTGCTAAAGATGGACCGAAAGGACAGAATCATAAGGTCCATACTTATTCTCCAGAGTACAATTTTTATTTTTATATAATTCATTTTGATGCAGCCAGCATCAGTAGCCACTATAACAGAATAGTAATATTACTGTTTTTAGAAATGCAGCATTTGAACTTAAAATATAAATTTGTACAGCCTTGTCTTAGTCTTAATTTAGTTTTGTGGAAAAAAGCATGTATTTCCCTCTTGTTTATGGGTCTTCTGCAAATCAAGACAAACTTTGTTCCCTGTTCTCAATAGAGCCATTGTTCTGCATGCTACAATGCGTCTGACTCCTATGCTTCAGCAAATTAGAAATGGGATGAAGGTCTACAACTTTCTGGATGTGATTGGGAAGTATCAAACTCTCTGCTCAAACCTGTTTGTCCCCAAAGAGGACGATGACAGAGTAAGGATTCTGGGCATTAAATCATCCAGATTTGCTTTACTGCTATGACTTGATAATATGCTTAGAAACCCTACAGGATGTAGTAGTAGAGCTGCATTTTTTTTTATGATTGATACCATTATCTTTTTATGACTTTCTGTTATTGCTTTGCTTAACCTTTTTTGTTTTTGAAGAATACAAAGTCATATGTAATGTGGACCTGTGGTCTTTTTCAAAGTTTCTGTGTTCCTATATGTGTAGTCAACCCTCCTCCTTGTTTTCCCCATTTTGCCCCCCCCCCCCCCCCCCCCCCCCAGCCGGATGCTGATTACATAATGAGTATCCTAGTGCCTGAGCTGAGTGAGAAGGGAAGTCCAAGGCAAGCAAGAGAAAATGCCATCATCAACTTCCTCCAGGACTTTCTACAAGACCTGGAAATGACAGGTTTGACTTAACCAGTCTTTCTCACATTTTAAAGTACTATACATATTTGCCATGCAAACAGCTGTTACCTAAAATGAGTAGAGCAGAATATGATTCCACGTACATGACCTACATTTGGTTCTCAGTCTTTGATTAGGGAGATGAATATTAGCACTCAACCAAAAAGGACCATCAATAGATTTCCTTTTTAGAAACATTAATTTTGTGGGTAGTGGCGGGTGGCAATGCTTATGGCAAAATGGTCCAGGTTTTGAACTTCACTAGAGCCTTTCTGGACTTTGCCCTCCGCAGCCCAAAGACATAAGTAATAGATCAAAATACATGTTTCTTAAAAAAAACTGTTGAATGGAAACATATGCCTGTGGTGACAACATAGTACACTACAAATGTAATCAAAATATTTCATACTGTATACCTGGTATTCTTTTGGATTACATTATTCTCGGACTATTCCTACCTTTTGTTTTTATCTTTCAGTTATGTCAGTGTATATTAAATAGAAATGAACGCAGTAGGGTTAGATGAAATAGGCCTTTGGGATTAATCGTGCAAATTGGTAAATAGGGTTGGTTTCTTGCAGTGTTGTATTTTTACTCCATTGTAATGAAATACTCTGATTTGTTTTATCATGCAGATCAGAATGAAGACCAGAAAATGTGTGAGCCTCTGACCCAAGAGGAGCTGCTAAGTAAAGGGCACTGGAATCAACAAAAACATGCAAGCCTGTCTGTCCCAAGAGTAATGCAGTGGTTAACTGGACAAAGGCACAAGCCCCTTCTTCCATCAGAGAGGGCAGATTTTAAAATAAATCTAATATTTGAGCACCACTGTAATGAGAAAATGCCTGGTCACCACATTTGTTTCCCACTTGTAAGTGCCTGCATAAATACAATAACTATTCCTGACGAACATATGAAAACATACACAGAGTTCAGAGATATAATGACAGTAGCAATCAGAATGGGTAGAGACTTCGGTCGTGTGTAGAGGTCATGTTTTGTGACCACTGATGTTTACTTGAAGCCAGTATTGTGAATTTTTTTTGGCATTTTTGTTAAATCTGTTCAGTGAGCTATTTATTGTTCTGTGAGTTACACAGATAGCAAATACAGATAAGTCAAACCATAAAAACAGCTCAATATTACGGTTTGGTTCTTTACACTTGATTCTCCCATTGCATTGTTTTTTTAGTTTGGGATCACTGCTAACAATTTATTTGAAAAAAGGTCATTTAAGAACTCTGTATTTGCATTTTGTTTACAGCGCACTGACAAATGTACATGTAATGTAAAACTTTGAAATGTGATGCTGTTCCTCATATCACAAGGTTACGTGTACTATTGAAAAGTTGAAATTGTTCAGTCTTCCACATACACATTAGTTTCAACATGTGTATGGCATATTCATGTCATTTAAGTGAAATCAACTTTGTGGGGGTTTGGATTTTTTACTAAATCGTCAGCAAAAATTAACTTGACAACAATAAATATGGACATAATGCGGTCTGTGGCCTTTATCATTTTTCTCATTGTGAATATGTTTTACCTGAATATGTCTACAGTATTATGCTGTAAAATGGAACTAATGTGCTGTTTTCCACTGAAAAAAAAACCCAGCATATTACTTAAGAGCCCAACACAATACAGATGCACATTATGCAGCATCAAGGTGTTCAAATTCATATAGCTTTATTTTAAATTCTTCATTACCAAGATATCAAACATGACATATTGAGTTTGGTAGATGTGTTATGCAGTGTGAGATAACTGTCTAATGGTATTTAAGACGCCAGTTTAAAATATCTGCATACACTAGATTTAAAAGTTTGGCCAATAAAATTGTGGGAGGTTACATTTGGTTGTTTAAAACAAATAACAGCAGAATAAAACTGGATCTCTTTTTACCATGACAGACTGAGTTATTTATATACTGCATAGTAAAACCTATATATCCTAAACAATCTCCATAATAGTTCTGCACAAATACCTATTCATGCAAGCAATTACAATTTCATTTGTCTAAGAATCAGAAACAATTTTTTTGAAATCACAAAAACTGTTGAACATCTATTCTATATTGCAGACTGCATTTTATCCTGCAAAGTTTGAGT
The DNA here is from genome assembly GCF_965226575.1 of Pagrus pagrus. Taxonomy (NCBI): domain Eukaryota; kingdom Metazoa; phylum Chordata; class Actinopteri; order Spariformes; family Sparidae; genus Pagrus; species Pagrus pagrus. Next base: position 31,255,447 of record NC_140190.1, on the reverse strand, counting down.
GAAATGTTACATAGTCAAGCGCAGCCTTGTAAATGTCTCTTCCATTGTCCTGGGAGGGAGTGATAGGATTGATGGCTGCCCTCAGTCCAGCCATAGCCTGTGGCCCCAGAGGGCACTGGATGGGTGGTAGAACTACTCCACCAGCAGCAGCAGGAGCATCTTCTCTCAAACTGTCAGGGTTGAAGTCCAACAAGTGATCTTGCAAATCCTATGAATGGCAAGTAATTTTGTTATAACACTTGCCTTTTGTATACTTCACACATTTGATCTTCAAAGAATTCATTTTAATTTGTTGAGAGTACAAAAATACTGAATATACATTGTCGTTAAAACATTTTTTGACTTCTGATTTGATCTATTTTTGCATTATTTGTCACAATTGTTCCAGATCTTAAAATATATGAGACAATGGGTAAACCTGATTAAACATAGCTTGGATACAACATTTTTGAGGTCTACCTCTAGATTCTCTGGAGCAGCCACAGGATACTGGAGAAATCCAATGGTCCAAAGTTGATTGGGACTTTGTATTGTTACGTTCTTTGCAATGCAATTCTTTAATGCTTTAGGCATCAAAAAACAAATCATTGGGTTAGGGTTACTTAAAAGAAACACAACTTTGATATTTACCTTTGATTATGCACACTTTTCCCAGATATGTAGCTTGCTCTGCCACAGCCACGAATAGTGAACATGCATTGAGCAATGCCGACATTTTCGACCCCTTGGTCTCCTCTAACTCTAAATTATGACATAAGAAACAGAGATAAAGACAAATGTTTTCAGTCAATGAATTTTGGCAAAAAGACAACCATGCTCTTGCTGTTTTCTTACCTTAATGGAAAGTCAAACTTTTCAACTGAGCTCATGAAGAAGCCAAGTGCTGTTGATGCCTTGTTATTATTCGCAGAACCCAGGTACATTATGTAGAGTATAGTAACAAAATACTTGCGTGAATGTGCCATACTAAATAGAATATTGTAATACTAGGCTCAGCCGCATTGCTGTTTTGAAAAAGTGTCAAATGTTTACCTTTCGTGAATAACCATCAATTCCAGCGAAGATAACAATACCATATCTGAAAGGAAAAATAAATTATCAGAAAGTGTATCAACTCTTAAAATTATAATAGCTCTACATACACAAATCATTAAGTGGGTCAATTCAGATTTTCATACAAGGTATTTCCCAGGTTTTCATGTTTCATGTTAACTTACCATGAACCCATGTAGCATTTAGAATCTTTTCCCTACAGAATTGCATGTTTCTTTTCTCACTGTGCAGTTATACTGTAAAAGAAAAAAAGTTATCTTCATGATTCTGCTTTAACCAAATTACAATAAAAAAAATTAGGGTATTCAAAAAGGTTTAATCAGCAAAGATGGGCAGCATCCTCCGGTATATTGTCCACAATATTAATGGATGGTTTACTAGGGGGGTAAACAAGACATCTACCATCACTTTATTAAATAATTTCTTAATTAATTAATTTCACACTGTCCAAAGAGGACTCACTGGAGACAACTGCAAAGACCTTAAAGAAAAACTGTCAGTATTCAAGATGATGTTCTTGAGATGGTCTCATAGAGTGAAGTCCAATTATTTGTAATAGCTGCACTTTAGACGGGACATCCCCCTATAATATGACATGAGAAATGAAGCTAGCCTCAGTGTGTAAATGACTGTTTTTCCCTCCTTTATTTCATGTAACAGTTAAACCAATGTTGTACACATAACCATGTTTCATTATGTGTGGCACAGCAGACTTTTTCCTGACTGTATGACATCCTCATCCTGTTTTTTTATGGTAAACTACTGCATTTACTGCCTAACGCTGAATTAAAGAACCTTAAAGAATCATGCTAAAATGATCAAGGCTTCTTCAGGAATGTTCTTAATTTACAGCATGCATGCTGATCCATACAGTGTGGAATGGACTAAGAGTCACTAAGCACCAATCATTAAATAGCTACCCATTCACATGTTGAAATTTTATAGAATGGGGGCACAAACTAACTGTATGTGCAGCTTAAACTGTATTACAAAAGTTTGTTTTTTTGTAATACAGCTCCAGCAATCTATAGCCTATGTTTTAATAGCATACAAAATCTACCAGCATCCTTCAAACATGAATAGAACTTATTTGTAAAAGCTCAAGCAAGACTCACTCTGCAAACAATTTCAACATTTATGCATATAAATATATGAACATATTATACTAATATTCTTGTAAAACATAAACACATACACACACACCTGATAAGTTTGTGGTTTGTGTCCACGTGGACCAGTGAGTGGGGACCCTTGACAGAATATGTTCTTCTAGCAACACAGCCTAAACGTGCCATTCTCTCCAAGATCCCTGCAGAATCCACCCTGTGCATGGATGCTGAAACCTGCTCCCATCTGACTCGGTGTCCCATCGCTTGCAGTTCGCCCTTCATCATTCTATAGCCTATGTGCGGCATCCTCAATTTAACTGAGCGCACAAGATTGTCCAGCTCCATATCTGTGATATTGCTGTATGATCCCGTAACTGATAGTCCATACACACGCATCCGCCAATATACTGTCCTTTTGCAGACACCCAGGAGCTTAGCTACACAGGGGATGGACAACTGCATGTCGATAAGGTTTTGGAGACATTCTTTAGAAATTGCAAGTTTTGGCTGTCCCCTACCACCCCCCAGAACCTCTACATAGGTGGCAGCTGGATAACTCTCCTCTTGTAAACGAAGAAGTCTTAATAAGTCAGATAAAGCACGAACAACATCTTGAGGCAGCTCTACTACATTGGCAAAAGAGCGTAGAAGTCCCACTTCATGACTTAAAACAAAGTGCAAATAATCCAAATCCACAGGCTGACGTCGCAGAACTTCCTGAAGCCTTCTCAGCATTCTCTCCATGAACTGCCTCACAATCGAAGGTTCCTGTAATTAATATTAAAAAAAAAAAAAAACACTAATGTGATGACACATTTATCAGAGCTCAAGTTGCCATGACAAGCTACTCTACCTTAGATCTGCCATACAGCTATAGAAATGTTGAATTGGCACACATTTAATTAAATATTAATTACGTTTAAATCAAATAATTTAATGTTAGAAACCCCCCTTTCCACATATGAGCAAATGCAAAACTTTAATTTTGATTTCAAATTAGCTAAGCAGAACTCAGTGCAATTCATTAAATAACAAAAGATGTAATTTAAAGAAACTTGTCATTTCCTTGGATCATCAGAGCAAAAAGCCAAATATATAAAAGCTAATAGGTAAACATATTTTGATTAACTTACCGTCATCTGTTGGGGTCGCGAATCTGCCATCTCTCTCAACTTCAACAACACCTCCCTTGAACTGAAGTAATATTCCGGGTTTGTGCTTGTCGATTCTGTTGCACATGTGACTGCACTAGATTCTGCTGTGCTGGGGTGTGATGCTGCTGAATATTTTGCGTTAGCACGTTTATGAGGCCTTGTGCAGCAGCAATAACACTGGCCTCTAACTCCTAAAGAAAAAGAAAAGAGACATCACAGGGCTGGAGAATTAACGCTAACTATCATTAACCACAGATTAGCTAGCCAACACCTATTAACTTAGCATTTGTTTCAGTGGACCGCTGCCAAACCAGCACAACAGCCGTTCAAAGTTAACTTTAACTCGGCCAGGGTCTTTGTGAAAAACACAACGGCAAAACATCACAGGGCTGGAGACTTAACATTAGCTACCATTTACCCAGGGTCCACATTTAACTCTCTGGCTCATCTGCCAGTGGCAGGTAAACTGAGAAAAGCAGAGCTGGTAGTCACAGCTCAGTAAGTTAGCTGCTCAGACTCTCCATGACCGCGCTGGAAACAGAGTCCGCTGGAACATTTTTATCGTCACCAGTATTGTGTACCACCTGCGATGAAGCTGAGCTAGCGGCTCAAAGATGAGAGGCTGTATGGTGTGTGTGTGTGTGTGTGTCAGTAGCTTAACGTACACAGCCGAAGCCCTGCTGATTATCATGTCAATGTTAACGTCCCAGGCTATGTTACTGTTAGCCGCTGTTGTGATGTATTATTACTTGCCAGCAACAAGTATTTACCGCCAGGCCGGTGACACATGACGTTAATTTATTCTTCTGCCAAAACCGACTTTTAGCCGTGTTCGGCGCTTGGCGGGTGTTTATTTTTGATCCTGCATTAACCACAGGTTAAGTTAGCCAACACGGCTAATGTTAGAAACTTACATGCCTCCAGCGGACCTCTACAAAAACAGCATAACGGCCGTTAAAAGCTAACCAAACAGGCCAGGCTGCATGTGAATAAACATGTAAATAGCAGAGAAAAAAAACAGACTTACTTGCGGTTTGGAAGTTCCCGGTGAACAGGACATTTTAGCAATGCCACCATGCCAGAGGCTACGGGCTGATGGCGGGTTGCGCACTTCTTCAGGATGCCGATATGCAAATGATATGCAAACCACGCTCTACTTGCCCCTCCCCTCAGACCCCTCCCTCTCAACGCCAAAACAGTGACAGAAAGTTGAAACTGAAAATCAGTGACACTGAAAAATAACTGACATTGTAAAAAAATCTGTCACTGAAAAAAAAGTGACATGAAGAAAAAATCTGAAGATTGTCATTGAAAAATACAAAAAATCCCAAAAAAATAAAATAATAAGATTTTCAGATTTTAATTATTTTAATTAGTTTCCTTTTTCAGTGCCAATACTTGTTTCAATGCCAATACAACTGTTTTCAATACAAATGTTTCAATGCCAATGTTTCCTTTTTCAGTACTGGTTTTGTTTTCAATGCCAATTTTTTTTTTTGGATGCCAAATTTTAAAGTCACCGTTCTGGCTCCATAATAAGTTAGCATAGAAATCTCTAAGAATGTTGTTTATTTACTTATTTAGTTTGTAAACTCCTTCATGGTACACAAATTATTTATAAACAAACAATTATGCATAAACACATAGTGCATCTTTTGAATCTGCGTCAGGGTGTACTATATGTAAACAGCAGCAATATGATGGTGATGATAACATGGTCGACATCTCTATTTCAAAAGTTCGACACCTGGGAAACACTATCCATCAACTCTGACTGCGTGTGAGCACCAAGCATCGCTGTTAGTCCACCTCTCCTCTCCCAGCTGTAGTCCTGCGCTCTGTCGGCTCAGATCACAGTCCCCCCATCAATTGCAACAGCTTGATCTGAGATGTTGTGGCAGAGACAGGTCTCTGTTGGCACAACAGCCTCTGATTTCACGTTGTTTTGTCAGCCTGAGTCCCATTGTGTCCATTTCCTTTTCCTGTGACCAGACATCAGCCAGGAGCAGCCTTAAACCAAGCTGGATTAGCATGACTCTTATTCTGACTCTCTTCCTCTCTGGGGTGGTCCAAATGGTCAGGTTGGATGGTCGAAAGACACCATGGGCCATGATGGTCTCAAAGTCTGCTGCTCTTGATCCAAAACATCTGCTTTCTTCTCCAATAGTTAACAGTTTGCTGCCATAAGCAGTTCTTGTTTCAGCAATAGAGTGGAAAAAATTATGTTCAAAAAAACAAAAATGTAGCATAATTTGGAGGAGCTACTGGCCGTTGCATCTTCATGCACCACTGTTTTTAACAATAATATGGTAGTTTTATGTACCAATGGTATCAATGGTAATATAACCTCGTTAGACAAATGCTAAATGCTAAAGCAGTGGCTCATCAAGTAACAGCTATTGTCAAATCAAATCAAATCAAATTTTATTTGTATAGCCCAAATTCACAAATCACAGTTTGCCTCAGAGGGCTTTACAATCTGTACAGAGACGACACCCTCTGTCCTTCGACCCTCGATTCGAGTGAGGAAAAACTTGCCCCAAAAAAAGCCCTTTTAACAGGGAAAAAAAATGCGGAAGAAACCTCAGGAAGTGCCCCAGAGGAGGGATCCCTCTCCCAGGACGGACAGACGTGCAATAGATGTCGCATGTACAGAGCAGATCAACGAGATCACAATGTATACAATTATAATAGCTTGTTGACAGGAATGAAAGTACATAAAGAGGTATTACAGCAATAATAATGAAATGCACATAATGGAAATGTGACTACTAGTAATAACAGTAGTAGTGGTTAACGGTAAGGATAGTATGTAGTAATGCATTACAATAATAGTAGTGAAACGTATGTAACAGAGATATGACTAATATTAGCAACAGTAGTGGTGGGTGTCAGGCAGGGCCATGGCAGTAGGCGCATCCACGATCCACGACCCGGGTGCGGCCAGGATCCATGAGAGCCTGTAGGACTAGAAAGCACAAGGACTCCGGGGAAGAAGTGAAGTCAGTGACATGCAGAGATGGGGCATGTATACAGGCATAATGTATACAGATGGAGAGGAGAGGAGGAGAGAGAAGCTCAGTGTGTCATTTGTCCCCCGGACTAGGCCTATAGCAGCATAACTAAGAGCTGGTCCAAGACGGGCCTGGGCCAGCCCTAACTATAAGCTATATCAAAAAGGAAGGTCTTAAGTCTACTCTTAAAGTTAGAGAGGGTGTCCGCCTCCCGGACCAAAACAGGGAGATGGTTCCACAGAAGAGGAGTTTGATAACTGTAGGCTCTGGCTCCCATTCTGCTTTTGGAGACTTTAGGAACTACAAGTAATCCTGCGTTCTGGGAGCGTAATGCTCTAGTTGGGTAATAGGGTAGTATAAGCTCCTGGAGATATGATGGTGCCTGACCATTAACAGCTTTGTAGGTGAGGAGAAGGATTTTAAACTCTATTCTTGATTTTACAGGGAGCCAGTGCAGAGAGGCCAATACAGGAGTAATATGATCTCTTTTCTTAGTTCCTGTCAGTACACGTGCTGCAGCATTCTGGACCAGCTGGAGACTCTTTAGAGACTTGTTAGGGCAGCCTGATAATAGAGAATTACAATAGTCCAGCCTGGAAGCAACAAATGCATGGACTAGCTTTTCTGCGTCTTTTTGGGACAGGATGGGCCTGATTTTTGCAATGTTACGTAGATGAAAAAATGCAGACCTTGAAATTTGTTTTATGTGGGAGTTGAAGGACATATCTTGATCAAAGGTAACTCCCAGATTCCTGACGGTGGTGCTGGAGGCCAAGTTAATGCCATCCAAACTAGCTATATCATTAGATAATGCATCTCTAAGGTGTTTAGGACCAAGTACTATAACTTCGGTTTTATCTGAATTTAACAGCAGAAAATTGCAGGTCATCCAGGTCTTAATGTCCTTGAGACATGCATGGAGTTTAGTTAGCTGATTAGTTTCATCTGGCTTTATTGATAAGTATAACTGGGTATCATCTGCGTAACAATGAAAGTTTATGGAGTGTTTCCGAATTATATTTCCTAGAGGGAGCATATATAAGGTGAATAGTATGGGTCCAAGCACGGAGCCTTGAGGAACACCATGACTAACCTTGGTATACAGGGATGACTCATCATTAACATGTACAAACTGAAATCAATCCGATAAATAGGACTTAAACCAGTTTAATGCGGGTCCTTTAATGCCAATTAAGTGTTCCAGTCTCTGTAGTAGAATGTGATGATCAATGGTATCAAATGCAGCACTAAGATCTAGCAAGACCAGGACAGAGACAAGTCCTTTGTCAGAAGCGATTAGGAGGTCATTTGTAACTTTCACCAGTGCCGTCTCTGTGCTATGATGTGCTCTAAAACCTGACTGAAAATCCTCATATAAACTATTGTTATGAAGAAAGTCACATAGCTGGTTGGCGACTGCTTTCTCAAGGATCTTGGAGAGGAAAGGGAGGTTGGATATAGGTCTATAGTTGGCTAAAGCTTCTGGATCAAGATTGGGCTTTTTAAGAAGTGGCCTAATTACAGCTAGTTTAAAGGACTGTGGTACGTATCCTGTTAATAGAGACAGGTTGATCATTTCTAGTAGAGATGAGCTAATTAAAGGTAAAGTTTCTTTCAGCAACCTAGTTGGGATGGGGTCTAGGAGAGAAGTTGTTGGTCTAGATGAAGAAATCATCGAAGTTAGTTGGTGGAGGTCAATGGGAGAGAAGCAGTCTAAATATAAGTCAGAATTTGCAACTGTTTCTGAGGTTCCTGTGTTTAAAGATACAATAGTGCCAGTTGAGGGCAAGCAATGATGGATTTTGTCTCTAATAGTTAAAATGTTATCATTAAAGAAGCTCATGAAGTCATTACTACTGAGCGTTGTGGGAATACATGGTTCAGTAGAGCTGTGACTTTCTGTCAGCCTGGCTACAGTGCTGAAAATAAACCTGGTGTTGTTTTTATTTTCCTATTAATGACGAGTAATAGCTTGCTCTGGCATTGCGGAGGGCCTTCCTATATATTTTAAGGCTATCTTTCCAGGCTAAGTGAGATTCTTCCAAATTGGTGGAACGCCATTTCCTTTCAAATTTCCGTGATGTTTGCTTCAATTTGCGGGTATCCGAGTTATACCAAGGTGCTAACCTCCTGTGTTTTATAGGTTTCTTTTTCAGAGGGGCAATAGAGTCCAGTGTTGTTCGCAATGAGCCTGCAGTGCTATCAACAAGATGATCAATTTGTGAGGAACTGAGGTTAGTGGAGGAGTCCTCTATTATATTAAGACATGGCATTGAATTAAGTGCCAGCGGTATAATTTCCTTAAATTTAGCTACAGCACTATCAGATAGACATCTAGTGAAGGAGTTTTTGCCTGATGGTGTGTAGTCCAGTAATAGAACTTCAAAAGTTATTAAGTGATGGTCTGATAAAAGAGGATTCTGTGGAGAAACTGTTAGATTTTCAATCTCGATACCATAAGCTAGAACAAGGTCAAGGGTGTGGTCGAAACAGTGAGTTGGTTTATGTACACACTGAGAGAAGCCAATAGAGTCTAATAATGAGATAAATGCAGTACTAAGGCTATCATTAACGACATCCACATGAATATTAAAATCACCTACAATAATTACTTTATCTGATTTGAGGACTAGACTTGATAAAAACTCAGAGAATTCAGATAAAAATTCTGAGTAAGGACCAGGTGCTCGGTACACTACAACAAATAGAACTGGCTGTAAAGTTTTCCACGTTGGATGTGAAAGACTAAGAACAAGGCTTTCAAATGAGTTATAATTTAATTTAGGTTTAGGATTGATTGACAGACTTAAGTCATAAATAGCTGCAACACCACCTCCTTGGCCGGAGCCTCGAGGAATGTGAGTATTAATATGACTAGGGGGAGTGGATTCATTCAGGCTGACATGTTCTTCAGGATGCAGCCAGGTTTCAGTAAGACAGAATAAATCAATATTACAATCTGAAATTAAGTCATTTACTAATACAGCTTTCGATGACAGGGATCTGATGTTTAGGAGTCTACATTTAATTCTCTTGTCTTGTTTTGAAATTGCAGAGTTGCTGTTAATTTTTATTAGATTTTCATGCACAACTCCTCTTCTGTCATGTCCTCTCTTTCAGCTTTCCATGCCCTTTCAGCTCCTGAGATATGATCCACAAACATATGAGCCAGTCCGAACAGACTCTGAGAGATGCATACAAGCACAAATAGGTAAGTGTATCGCATGACAAGTCCTTCAACATGAAAGTCATCCAGTCTAATACAGAAGTTTGTATTAGTGCTTGGAAAGATTCACATTTCTTCATTCAAATATTGATGGAATCAATTGTGATCGACAGTCTCGGGTAACTTTCAGCAAAGACACTATCATTTTGCTATAACTTATGGGCACAATTGGACAATTGTTGATTACCAACGTTCTTAAAAGCACTGTACTTTGTACTTTTCTAAATTAAAACTGTATGTATTGGGGTGGAGCCGAACCCGAATACAGTATTCGGAAAGGCACAAATAACGTGTTTTTTACGAATACTTATTTCGAACAAATACTTTAAAAAATATTTGTATTTGGGAACAAGAAAAACATCATATCAAAAAGCTACGTTTCCTCATGAGACCGCAGTACATGCCCGGATGAGTGAGTGAGTGACGTTCAGGAGTCGGGGGTGGGGGCGTCAAAACACCGCTGTTCCGACCCCCCCGCCCCGGCAGCTGTCCATGGTGCTGCTGAACCAGGTGATGTTGTTTACACTCTGCGTTGTGGCTTGTCTGTGAAACGCACGCTGCTCAGGGACTGGGCAGATCTGTCCCACTTGCTTTGTCCCTCACTCCGTTGGGAGATCTTCCACAGAGTAAAAGAAATACACATTGTTTCTCTCCCCCGCTCCACTCGAGCGCGGCTGAACGCAGCTTGAGCCCACTTCACGGGGGCGAGGCTGCTGCAGCCGGCGACCCTGCTGACAGCAGACCAACAGATCAAGTTTAGTTCTTGGAATTCTGTGCATTAGAAAGAACAGTTCTTTTAAGTATTATTTGTTTTTATTCTGTCTGTTCAACGTCCTCCAACAAGGACGGGTGGGGTTCATAATGTTCACAATGATATTTTATTAGTTTTTGGTTTAACCATGGATGAGGTAATGGCTGTTATGTTATTTTCTTTTCAATGACATTCCTTGTTACATGTTCATTGCTGGATTTATGGAAAAACATCAACCAATATTGCATATCCCTAATTATTATAATGGATAATTAAAGAATACTTACACTATAACGAAAATTAGAAGCGTAACTAAAAAAAAAAAATATTTTTACGCCTATTTTGAATTTTTTTATCGAATACAAATACAAATACAAATACTTTTCCCCCCTCAACAAATACAAATACAGATACAAATAACGGCTGCTCTGCACACCCCTAGTATGTATGTAAAAAAGAGTCATAAAGTCTGTTGTATACGCAGTAGGTGTATATACAGAGGAAGGGCTCATGTGTCTACTAAACTAAAGTATATGGTCCCCCCCAAAGTATATGGTGGTTATGCCCATGCATACAAGGAATCACAAAAATGCTGAAATTCCGCTCAGAGGACCGAAGTCCAAAAATTCATAGCAGATGTTTGTTTTCAAAAAGTATTTGAGTACAACTGTGTGTGTGTGTGTGTGTGTGTGTGTGTGTGTGTGTGTGTGTGTGTGTGTGTGTGTGAAATCAAAGCAAAAGAATGGAAGCCTAAAGAATCAAAGCCAAATAGAACCTAGCAGTCTGTATAAGGTCTTCAACATTTCTTCAGTCTGAGTCTTCTTCAACCACTGACCCAGCCGTGAAAACGAGAGATAGAAAACCAAAGAAAAGCTTCAAGAGGAAGACATCTGATACGGACAATATCTGTTCATCGGAGACAACAGCATTTTTCTGAGACAGATTATACCAGCCAAATGGAGCTCTACAGCCAGCAGTACAGAGACGTGTCTCATCAGAGACTTCTTCAACCACTGACCCAGCCGTGAAAACGAGAGATAGAAAACCAAAGAAAAGCTTCAAGAGGAAGACATCTGATACGGACAATATCTGTTCATTGGAGACAACAGCATTTTTCTGAGACAGATTATACCAGCCAAATGGAGCTCTACAGCCAGCAGTACAGAGACGTGTCTCATCAGAGACTTCTTCAAGAGCTGGAAGCGACAAAAGAGCAGCTCAAAAAGCAAAAAACCCTGAAAGAAATGTACATCAACAGGGGAAAAGAAACAACCAGAGAGCTAGAGCGGCTGAGAAAGTACAGCGATGATGTAACTCTCAGCAACGCAAAGATAGCTACTCAGGTGAGAGATAACACCAGGCAGAAGAAGAAGAAGGACCTTCATAAAGATTATGAAGAGCTCCAAGTGGCCCATTTAATCAATGAGGAGAAGTTTCAAACTGACCTGCAGGCGGAGAAAGACAAGAACAAGCTTCTCCATGAAGAACTGGACAAGACCAGGGCTTCACAACAAGAGATCAGCCAAAGGTATGAAACTGAAGTCATCACTGTGAGACAGCAGGCTGATACTCTGCAGCGGGAGCTTGAGAAGGAAGTCAAGTCTCACGCAGACAAAGTGTCGAAAGGCTTGCAGATGATTACCAACTTGAGGGCTGAACAGGATGACCTCTGTCACAGGATCACCGAGGAAATCAATAATCTCCAGCAAAACATGGAGAAGGAGGGACGTTATGAGAGACATCTGGAGGAGCTGAAAACTCAGCTTAATGTTCAGATCTCTCTCAACGTTGAGCTCTCCACAGAGCTTAAGGCCTTGAAAGAAGTCCCTGAGGAGAAGCTGTGTGAGCAGCAGGAAACCATCCCTACTGCACCGGCCCCTGAACTTCTGGAGGTGACTCAAGTTCCCGAGGAGAAGCTGTGCGAGCAGCAGGAGTCCATCACTACTGCACCAGCCCCTGAACTTCTTGACGTGACTCAAGTCTCTGAGGAGAAGCCGTGCGAGCAGGAGTCCATCATTACTGCACTAGCCCCTGAACTTCTGGAGGTGACTCAAGTTCCTGAGGAGAAGCCGTGTGAGCAGGAGTCGATCACTACTGCACTGGCCCCTGAACTTCTTGACGTGACTCAAGTCTCTGAGGAGAATCACCAAGGCAAACCAAAAAAGACTGTCTGGAAAAGAGACCGTCACTTTCTGGGATTAAGGAAACCAAAGAAGTGGAAGAAGTAAGATGGCTTCAACAACTCAAGCTGTAACCAGGAGCTCCTCATACTTTGTCTTTCTGTGTGGAGGTAACAAGTACCCCCCCATGCCTCTGTCAAGGGGGGGCTGTAGCTCAGGAGATAGAGCGGGTCGTCTAGTGATCGGATGGTCACTGGTACGAATCCCGGCTCCCCCCAGCTACATGTCGAAGTATCCTTGAGCAAGACACTGAATCCCAAATTGCTCCTCATGAGCAGTTGGCGCCTTGCATGGCAGCCTCCGGCATCAGTGTATGAATGTGTGTGTGAATGTCATCTGTGGTCAGGCATGGGGGGGCAGTGGATCGCCGTTACCTCCCACAGCAGCACACATATATCTTGCGGACATAGAATGGGGAGAAACCAGGAGCTCCCCATACTTTGTCTTTCTGTGTGGAGGTAACATGTCCCCCCCATGCCTCTGTCAAGGGGCGGCTGTAGCTCAGGAGGTAGCACGGGTCGTCTAGTGATCGGAAGGTCACTAGACGTTGTGAATCCCGGCTCCCCCCAGCTACATGTCGAAGTATCCTTGAGCAAGATACTGAATCCCAAATTGCTCCTGATGAGCAGTTGGCGCCTTGCATGGCAGCCTCCGACATCAGTGTATGAATGTGTGTGTCAATGTCATCTGTGGTCAGGCATGGGGGGGCAGTGGATCACCGTTACCTCCCACAGCAGCACACATATATCTTGCGGACATAGAATGGGGAGAAACCAGGAGCTCCCCATACTTTGTCTTTCTGTGTGGAGGTAACATGTCCCTCCCATGCCTCTGTCAAGGGGCGGCTGTAGCTCAGGAGGTAGCGCGGGTCGTCTAGTGATCGGAAGGTCACTAGACGTTGTGAATCCCGGCTCCCCCCAGCTACATGTCGAAGTATCCTTGAGCAAGATACTGAATCCCAAATTGCTCCTCATGAGCAGTTGGCGCCTTGCATGGCAGCCTCCGGCATCAGTGTATGAATGTGTGTGTGAATGGGTAGATACCATATGTCATCTGTGGTCAGGCATGGGGGGGCAGTGGATCGCCGTTACCTCCCACAGCGGCACACATATATCTTGCGGACATAGAATGGGGAGAAACCAGGAGCTCCCCATACTTTGTCTTTCTGTGTGGAGGTAACATGTCCCCCACATGCCTCTGTCAAGGGGCGGCTGTAGCTCAGGAGGTAGCGCGGGTCGTCTAGTGATCGGAAGGTCACTAGACGTTGTGAATCCCGGCTCCCCCCAGCTACATGTCGAAGTATCCTTGAGCAAGATACTGAATCCCAAATTGCTCCTGATGAGCAGTTGGTGCCTTGCATGGCAGCCTCCAGCATCAGTGTATGAATGTGTGTGTGAATGGGTGAATGTGGCATGTCAAGCACTTTGAGCTGCCCGAGAGGACTGGAAAAGCGCTGTAGAAATGCAGACCATTTACCATCTGTGGGTTTTCCCCGGGTGCTCCGGTTCTCCCACAATTTTCAAAACAATTGTTTAAATTTGGATTTAAAGAAACACATAATTAAAAAAATAAAAAATGGAAAAAAAATAAAATTCCTGCTCAAATAGCTTTATATTGTAGTATGTAGTAATTGTACAGTAATGTATGTAAAATATAGGACATTGTCTTTCTTGAGGTGGGAACACATTTTGCCCCTCAAGTGGTATTTCATTTTTTGCACACTGTCAACATGGTCTGTCTACTATCCTGATCAAGAGGGACATAACATTCATTCAGTAATGAAAACTAATTGACAAAATCCTCTTAGAGCTATGCTCCTTGAAGCTGTACTTAGGCAGCGCTGTATAGTTTATCATGTTCAATGGCGTACTCTAATAATAATAATGATAATAATAATAAACTTTATTTATATAGCACCTTTAAAAGAGAGTTTTCAAAGTGCTTTGACAGTAAAGCTCAAGCAGGAAGACAATATTACAGAATAAACACTCATCAGTCTATATATAAATATAGCATAACACTATGCTTGATCAGAGGTCAGAATTGTTTGGCTGATCGGTGTATATATATATATATATATATATATATATATATATATATATATATATATATATATATATATATACATATATATGTATATGTACATATATATATTATATACATTTTTATATTTCCATGAAAGATGATGTGACTGTTTTCATTTGCTACACAGATATGAAATCAAATACTGATCTCTGATGTAGCAGCTTCTAAAACCAGTTTCATTAAACCTTCTGGTTTTATTGAACTTTCTGTGGATAATGTGATTTCTTTTTCCCACTAGCTCAGTATGAAACAAATTTCAATTGAGTGAAACCAATACTTTAAGACACCATAATGGTATTAACATAAACACTTGGGCATTGCAGATAGACTGTCGGGGTAGTCGTTAATATTGTTTGGGGATTCCACTGGAAGGAAAAAACCAGCTGAGATGAGTGATTGTCACATTACAGTAATATGAGCAGTAAACAGTCATCACTGGGTGTAAGAGGAAAAAAAGATGTACTCAGTGAACTTTGGTTTCACAGAAGTTATCACCCTCAAGACAGTCACAGGTTTTTTAGCGTTTTGTTCTGTGCATTATATTTTGTATAGTCTCAGACATCGTCTGGGACTTTTTTCAAGGTAAAATTACATTTCAGAAAAAGAAAAGAAGCTTCCCATTGTAGATGGAAATGTTTTGTCATAATAATCCCACATTTTGTCAAGTGAGATGCAGTGTTTGGCAACTGTTGTCAGCTGCAGATTATATATGATTTACTTAATAATAATAATAATAATAATAACAATAATCATAATAAAAATAATTTCATTATCTATCATAAGATTATAAATTATGACTTTTATTTACTCATTTATTTCTTGGTTTATTTACCAGGGCAAGTGCACATTAATAAACGAACATAGCTGTAAATGCAGTCGAGTTAGACCAAAGGCTGTTTTTCATATGTATTTTAGTCCCTGGATTGATGTTAAAGTCATTCAAACGAAGAGTATATGATTAAAATTACAAAAATGATTAAAATAATTTGTATGCATGCAGTTTGAAAATAAAAATGTCAGAGAATAAGACACCATAATAGCCTAATGTTAGTAATGGTGGTAAAACATCATACATTGCAACCAGAGCTACTGTGAGTTCACAGTTTGAGTCAAGCGTACAACACACAACCAACGAATCCAACCAATCACAGGTGGAGCAGGGCAGGTCTTGCAAGAAGTCCAGTGGGATCCTAGATGAAGGGTTGACATCAGTTTTGTCTCGTATTGACTTCTCCTTTACATGTTAGCTTGGCTGGTTAGCTTGCATCTCTCAAAAGATGAGAAATGCATCGCCTGGTAACTCCAAAGTTGTCTCATTTGCATGTTGCGTTAGCTAACGTAAGCCACTGGTAAGTCAAACATTTGTAAAAAAAGATTAATTCTATTCTGAGTTGGAAGGTGTGTGATCCCTGCAGCTTCTGCCATGCATAATTGTCTGTAAAATTCAAACTGTGTTAACGCAACCTTGCCAGGGGTTTTTTATTTTAGGAGGCAAGTTTGTTGAGAATGTGGATAGACAACTGAAATGTATTGTTGCTATATTGGCATACTGAAACTAAAACTAATCAGTCAACATTCAACAAACGGTTTACACATGACTGGTTGCATGAATAGGCAACTGTTGGTTAACAACTTTACCAACTGAACCAGCTTTAAAATTCTGAGATGTCAATATTTGTCTGGTGGCCAAAAAAACAAATGTTATTGCAGGCTAACTGTATCTAACCTCACCATAGTCACCAGTCACCATACCAGGGGTCCGTTTCACAAAGCAGGTTTAGTGAAAACTCTGAGTCTGTTAACCCTGAAATGAGGGAAACTCTGAGTTTTCCGTTTCACAAAGGGAGGTAACTCAAACCAGAGAAGGAGGGGTAACTCTAGCCTGTTTCACAGAGAGAGGTAACTTAAGCTCTCGGTCAGTTACCATGGTAACATGCTCTATGAACCTAACCTGGTCGGGACCAGGTTTTTCTCAACAAACCTCGAGTTTCTCTCTGTCTCCGCCCTCTTTCAGCCACACACGGTATTTGATTTCCTCATTCATTCAGTCAGCAGTAGAGTTTTGGCGTAATATAGTTCTGCCGTCTGTTTTTTGAGAAAATCATTGCAAAAATCAGTCAGTAGGCCTACATTAGAAGTTATATTAGGTGGCGACTATTTTCACTACCATGGCATGTCCTTTTGATAATGATCCCGTGGATGAAGGTGCAGCATTACTGCGCAAGAATTAAATATTCGTCGGGAGATGATTATCAGACCGCGCATAGATGTTCTTGCATTTCCAGACAATTATCTTTTTGAGCGGTACCGTTTCACGTCACAGTCCATCATTTACATACACAACCTAATCCGCCCTTACATTTCCAACATTACCAACAGAAGTCATGCTCTCACATCCCAGCAGATATTGTGTGTTGCGCTGCGTGTTTTCTTTTTTTTTTTTTGAATAGGGAGTTTTTTTATACAACGTCGGAGATGCAGAGCACTTGAGCAAGGCAACTGTATGCAGAGCGGTCAGAAAAGTGTGCCTCGCCCTGAAACGCCCAGTGGGGTGAAAAACGTAGCCCTCCTCTTCCCCGTTGCCATGGTGACTCGTCGAATCGAGGCTCCACTGATGCTGTCTTTTTATACTTGTGGCGCACGCGCTTAACTCCAGGTGAAACTACTCCGAGTTGATCAAACTAACTCAAATCAGCTGTTCTGGAACCGAAAACTCAGAGTTTTCTATCTCAGAGTAGATCAACTCAGAGTTCAAGGTTAGACTCAGAGTTTGTTGAACCTGCTTTGTGAAACGGACCCCAGGTCTGTGGAATCTAAAAATTTGAGTTACTCAAATATTTGTTTTCTCTTTAAACATTCAAAACATTTTCACTGAACATGAAAAGGACTTTGCATTTCCAGCATTTATAGTTGGTCAAATCAAATCACCTTCACAGAAACAGCACAGGCATAAACTACAGGTGTATTGTGTGCACGTATTGCAGTGTTTCTTCAGATTTCAATTTGAGGCCTTTGTGGATGACAACAACTCTATTTTAGGCATAACATGAAATAAGATGAGATATACTTCATTTTCCCTAAAGGAAAATTTTTCTTGGGCAATAGGGGTGCATACAGCTACAGTCAACTGAAAAACTGTATGTAAGTGACAAGACAGTACAGAGAAGAAAGTCCAGTGGTGTCTACCGTAACGATGTGGTACCCAAAACACAACAATAAGTTATAGGGATGTCCCGATCAGGTTTTTTTACCTCGATCCTGATCCGAGTCATTTGATATTTAGTATCTGCCGATACCGAGTCCCGATCCGATACTTAGCCCTAACTAATATTTTCCTAGATAATACAGCTGCAATAAGAAAAAATCACCTGCATCCAAGCTGTTCTTGATAGCTTTTTTTTTTTTTTGTTAAAACAAAGTAAATACTTTCATATGGCTCTTTCTTATTCTGCATATCCTTTGTTTTTTTTCTAACAAAAACAACCAAGTAAACAAAGTCAGTAACTAAACCCTGATCCTCTCACGGAGATGGGCTGGACATTTTATCCACAGGTTTTCCAGACTAACGTTACGAGCACGACTGCATTCTGCCGTAAATTGCGCTCCGTGGACGACAGCTGACGTAAAAATAATCGGGCTTGGATCCACGTTCAAAATTGCCGATCCCAATCAGTGAAAAAATGCCCATATCGGGATCGGGACATCCCTAATAAGTTACATAGACAAAAATGAACAGATGTAAAATATTGCACATGCTTGGGTTAGGGTTAGGGAAAGAAAAGTGTTTAATAATGAGGTAGTAATAATAAAAAACGTAAAATCACACTTATCTAACAAATAGCTGTATGTCATTTTTTACAGTGGTGTTAAATACTTTGAGTACCAGCAACTCTGTCCACTTTGCAGCTCGATTAATGTTGCACTTCAGGGCCTCCATAGCCATATATCATAGACATATCAAAGCAAGATAATGGAGGCACTACGGTTACTTTGCTATTTTTCCATTGTGACACAGTGACCTTTTCCATTCTGTGTATGCAGGATATGAAGGTCGAGCAGGTATGGCTGCTATCGTCTTAAACCCGGCTCACAAATTAAATGGGACAAAACTCTACAACCATGTAGTAAAAACAATTCCCTGGCCATGGTTTCTCAGAATACAGGTAAGTCTTTCAGATATTCATTACCTTCATTATGTGGTTTTAAGTGTCAAGTTAAACTGCTTGTTTGTATCCCTTTCTGTGTTTTCAGACCTCTCTGGATGTGACCGAGACCTTCAAGCAACAAAAGGTGAAGCTGGTCCAGGAGGGTTTTAATCCGGACATCACCCAGGATCCTCTGTATTTCTTAGATGTCTCAAAGAAGGACTATGTTCTCCTGACTTTATCTCTATATCAAGACATTGTGTCTGGAAAGACCAATTTATAAAACATTTAGTACAAGTTAGAGGCGGAATGAGTAGAATTTTCTAAACACAACCCTCCTTCTGGACTCCTGGACTTGTGTGCATGATCTTGCACCTAGTCGCTACATTTTTACAGAGTCCTGCCCTCATACCCTGTGCGCTTTTATTGGCTGGGGGCTATATGCCCACTTCCCAAAGGTTGATGTTCAGAAAAGTCCCAACTCAAGTAAAATAAAAAAAAAACATACATGCAGAGGACTGGGCCTCTGTAGATGCAAACACCGTAGCACACTACTAGTGGTTCATACGCGATGATTGAGAGGGCCTGTTTTCTCCGCTTAAAAGGTTATGTTTTCACCCGTGTCCGTTGTTTGGTTGCTTGGTTTGTCAGCAAGATGACACGAAATCTACTCAACAGATTTCCATGAAACTTGGATTGAGGATGGGTCTCTGCGTAGATCTTTAGACTCTGTTAACTTTTGGTGCAGATTCAGAAAAATAGAGAAAGTGACTTTTCTTCTCACTTTTGAGATTGGGTGTTTTTGGACTTTTTTAAATTTTTTTATAACTCATCTATGATTGAGTCAGTTATGTCAGCAGTTATGGGTGGTTGGGCCTTCGTTGTTTCTTTTTTTGAAGATCCTACTTATTCTGCCTTTAATGTAGAAGTACTGACAGTGCTCCAGTACAGCACAGAAAAATAAGCTAAAGTGATTCCATGTTGTGGCCTCATTTCCATTTGTCGGTATTTAAACCCAGATTTGTGATCAGTTACCACAGTGAGGAGTATAATTAAAAAATGTTGGGATTTTTAACACTTTAAAACCACTGTCTCTTCCCTTATTCCCAGTTTGCATACATGTATGTCCATGAATTGTGAGCATTTAACCAACAACTTTCCTCAGATTGTTGAATAATATCGATCTGTCCGAAGAGGTAACATTGGCCTGTAATTCACAAGAAAAGAAGCCAAAATGTGAAAAATAACTACAACTGTGGAGCAGAAAATGTTTTTCCTGCTTTCTTATCTTGTTAAACATTCAACCTACACTCAGTGTATATGGTGTGTGCAGGCACACCGTATTCAACCGTGACATTTCTTTTTTCTACACTTTTTAGTTTATTGTTTTACAAAAATTGAAAAAGAATTTGAATATTTAACAATTTGACAAAACTTCCTTGAGAAGATTCTTATTTATTTACTGTAAAATTAGTGGCTGTAGGTTTTAATTACCTCAATCTTATCTTTATTAGTAGTAGGTTAATATTAAAGATGGGTCTTTATTTCTAATTTTCCCTGTTTTGTATGTAAGTATATTTGATCATATTTTAGTAAGAAGCCTCTCTGTGTCCTGGCTGTTGTTTTACTCAACCCCTCCTCCATGATCACATGTTATCTTGACATGAATAAGGTATAATTTATTACACAGTATGTCAATTTCCACAGCGCTAATCAATCAATACAACAACAGGATCTTTTACAATTTGTGACAACACTTTTAGTATGCTTTTCAACACAAACACAAACAGATCCAACAATACCGACGACACACAGCAGCAGAAACAGGTGTCAGCAGCAGAAACAGGTGTCTTCTCAGCTTGAGGGCAGAAAATTCCATAGGACAAAATTGAGGCAGATCTGCACTCTTCATATATATTTTTATTAGGGCCGGGACTTGATTAAAAAAATTAATCTAATTAATTAGAGGCTTTGTAATTAATTAATCGAAATTAATCGCATTTTTAATCGCATATAAATATTTGACCTGAGAACAGTGAGAAGCAATTTTTTTCATATGGGTTTTAGTATACCATTGAATAATGACTGAATACATAAGCTTAAGCAACAAAACATTGTTTATTTTTTTTTCAAGGTGGTACTTAACCAAGACCAACAGACTAGGGATGCAAATTATCGATTAATTCATTAATCGTTAGTTGATGGACCTTATCGATCGATTAACGATTACCTGATAAGATGCGATTTTCCTGAGAACCTAAATTTAAGGGGAAAATTTCAGCTGAACATTCCTTATACAGGACTCTACACTAGTTTGTTAGTTTATTTTTAGAGCACAGCACAATGAAACATGTTTAAGTAACACGTTATTTGGTAAATAGTCTTTCCTGCCACTATGTTGATTACTGTATTTAACTACATAAATCGCAGTAGCATAAACTGATTTGTTGAACTCAGCCTGATGTAAACATTAATAAAACACAGGCAGCTCTATGTTTTCCCTGTGTGATGTGCACCGTGAGACAGTAGGCTCGTTCGAGATGAACTGCGCCTCACCTGGAAGGTGGACGAGACCAGGCGGCAGCAGCAGGGGGCAGTGACAAAAAGCTGCAGTCAAGTCGGACAGTGTCCAGCCGCCATCAAAGAATATACAGGAAGTCACAGAAATATGTCCGTCCTGTTAGAGCCATCTGTAGGCTACCTGTAGTTTGCAGAACACGTTCGGATAGCTATGGCTGAAGAAATTGCGCATGCGTTCTTGATCGCTGATGAAATTGAAGCAGAAGAGATCCCCCTACTTTTCCACTTTGCACATAAATTCCCCTGTGTTAATCCTCTTAATGGGCAGATGGGATGTGGTGTGATTTTTACTATTTAATCTCACAAATGTAACAAATAGAAATACAAACGTTGTACCAATGAATTGATCATACTTCTTAGGTTCACGGTTTTGAGGTCATACAAAGTGGATTTTTCTAAAATGATAACTACTTTTCACTGTGGTCTAAATTTGTCAATCATAACTTTTTGATGACACTGTTATGATTGAGGTGAGAATCATAACGAGTGGGCAGATGTCAGCCCTGGGAAGTCATATTTATTGAATAAGAATTGCCTACAAAGTAGATTTATGTAAAAGCACTGTCATTTATAAATCATACAATCCCTAAATCCCCAGAAATTGAACTAGGCTACTGAATTAACAGTCCAAACGTTCTAGCAGCTACATATATAGGCTACACATGGGGAGGACAAGCAGCAAAGGTTTCTTATGATCTTTATTTATTGATGTAGGCTATTTATATTTGTAATTATATACAGTATATCAACCACACAAAATATGTTTAACAGATTAAACCTTCATTGCACATGAGATTCATATAATCTAGCATTAAATATAACCATTACACGTAGTATTTGTCGTCCTAACTTAGAGCCAATCAGCTCTTTGATCAGGTGACAGCCAGGCGTTTCTCATCATGCCCTGAGGTCTTGCAGTCGGTGGAGAGCAACTGCGGCGCCTGGCTCTAACAACTTTGGCCGCCTTGATCTCGCGAGGTTATCGTTGCAGGCGCGTCCATGACGTCAGAGTAAGTCGGGATCAAGTCGGACACAAATCTAACCGGCATGCATTGTGCGGTGGTCGCCGGTGATCGATTCTGCGCAGGCCTTGCTCATCTCAAATGAGCCTATTGACAGGTCTGTAGGCTACCTACGTCTTGACCACATGTCAGCTGTTCAGCTGCAGCAGAGGAAACTCCGCTGTTCTCAGCTCCACTGCGATGAGCGCTTTTTAAACAGTAGCAGTAGCGACCGTTTATCAAAGCTTGGTCGCAGTGCTGAGGCACCGGGTCGGTTTGAGCTGCGTTCGGGCTACATTAAAACTTTATAGATCCATGGGCAGTGATCAGTGTCGGCGGCTTTTTAACTCGTTAAATAATTGTGCTCCAGTATAATCGGTACGCCTGAAACTCATCCAGTGAGAAACATTCCGCGGTGCAAAAATAAGTGCGATTAAAATGCGTTAATTTTTTTAACGCGTTAATTTTTGTGTAATTAATTAAACTTAATTAACACGTTAAAGTCCCGGCCCTAATTTTTATAAATATTAATTGTATCAGACATTCTGTCAATGAAATTTGTAAAATGTGATTTTGTTGTTCTGTTCTGTGTACATGTGGTACACCTCAAAAATATAGGGACCATTTTTGGTGTTTATTTAATTTAACAAGCTGAAAAGTAATTTCCTTTAATTTCTTGGGTCTAATATTTTGCCTAATAATATGGGGAACCATCTTATTATTTTATTTTTCATGTGTGGAAAATGCCAGCAGCATATAGGTGGAACATGGGACACAGGAACTATGGTGCCCCAGGTTGTTTCGGGGGGAAACTTTTGCCCAAACCCCAGATGCAATCTGGATGACGAACGAATAACGTGTGTCTTCATTGCTGCTGGTCTTTATCTGTATTTTACAGGTTAGTATTTGATAAAATGATACAAATGTCAACTTCTATAAGCTTACCTTTATGTTAGCAAGTGTCGCGAAGATATTTTGAGATAGTTTCGGATACTTTATAAACCGAAGTATCTGCCTTGGTCTCGCGGCAGGTAGACGCTGCTGCTGCACACGGTTCATGGGTTTTTATCACCTGTGCAAGGTCTCGCAGGCAGGTCGTTAGGGTTTATGTTTACAATGTAAAGACTTTACTTGGGCTCCTACACATGTAATAAATTCAATGAACAGTAACAGTAAGAGTAACAGAAATGTATTCATTTGTGGAAAAGGTTAAAATGATAATTTACAGTATGCAGTTATATAAATTTGAAACCTTGTTATGGTTGTTATGTTTAGTTGATTTTGCACTTGAAAGGATTTTCTCATGAGTGATAGTAATGGATGAAGTAAGTGCCTGGGTCCAGAGTCACTTTAGAATAAGTGTTTGTTTGCTTTAAAGACAGTTAAGGATTACTGTAACTTGCACTATATTGATATAGTAGCCTTGATTCACATCAAAATGTGTGAGGCTATATTTGCATGCCACCTGACGCTTGAAACTGTGAAATGCTCACTAGAAATGTGGGAAAGGTTTACATATTGTGAAGTAATTTGGATTTGACTTGAATAATATTGTTTTATGGACTTCATATGCACTTGAGATAAACATGGACTGAAGCAGAAGCTAGCACTCAGGAAAATATGTTTTGAGTATGTTATTGAGGAATAAAACCCCAGATGCAATCTGGATGACGAACGAATAACGTGTGTCTTCATTGCTGCTGGTCTTTATCTGTATTTTACAGAAATCTCTTTTGTTACTTCGGTACCAATCCTGGGACCCGTAACAAATTGTGGGGGCTCGTCCGGGATCTCTCTCCATCCAACACACCAAGGGGAGCAGATCCAGTGATAACAGAACCACAGAGCCAAGGTGAGGGGCGTGGCTACAGTCCTGACGACAGCTGGTGGGTGTCCACGAGGGGAGATCAGAGCCTGAGGACGGTCTTCATTCTCCCAAGGGAACCGTACTGCTGCGGCATCAGATCAACGCACGCCATGTCCACAGCACGTAAAGAGCTTGTGTGGGGCATCAAAAAGAACTTGTTCAAGCTTACTGGTATTGAAGCATATGAGCTGGCAAAGGAGATTGCAACTGATAATGAAGATGCAGCCAACCTGCAGTCCACAGATGAAGAAGGCTGTGTGGACTATATCCTTGATTATATGCAATCTGATAAGTTACTTAGCTCTGAAGATGAAGGTATGAGTCAGTTGTTAATATTGAATGACCTTGTATGCAGTCTCGTTAATGATCCTGGTGCAGTTGTCAACACAAATGGGGTAGCACAGGAACACAAAACACTCATAACCCTGCCAACCAGTGTAGTGAATCAAACCACGCTAACACATGGTAATGATGATGCATTGAATACTAGAGATAGTATTTCTATTCCGGTTGCTGCTGCTGCCATCGATGTCACACAACAGTACACAAACACAGACATGACAAATGTAGACCATCTCCAAATAATGCATGAAGAGCTGGGCAAGAAGCTGCAATATTACAAAGAGAAGACAAAACATTCGGACAGTAGGCACCACAGCCCTGGTGAGCCAACATCAGATCAACTTCCACGCCACACACCACCTATTGGTGGTCCAGAGAAAATGGTTACCTTAAAGGACCTCTCATATCTCCAGCGAAGGGAATTTAAAGTGCATGGGGGGCAGATAGGGGACCACAACTCTGATATCACGTACAACACTATTTACAAACAGATAGAAGAAGGAGTCAGGGAGGGCTTCACGGAGACAGAGATTATTCGAGGTGTGCTGAGGATTGTTAAGCCAGGTGCCTTTAAGGACATGCTCTCTCATAAAGATGAAATAACGATTGGTGAACTCAAGGGCTTCCTGCGGTCCCATCTTGGTGAGAAAGCCAGTACAGAACTGTTCCAAGAATTAATGTGTGCGAAACAGAACGACCAAGAACCCCCTCAGCAATTCCTCTATCGCATGATTGGACTCAAACAGAAGATCCTCTTCCAGTCAAAACAAGTCAACACAGACATCCGCTATGACCCCAAAACCGTCCAGGAGATTTTCCTCCACACCATCTACCAGGGTCTGGGATCCAAACACACAGACATCAGACAGCAGCTGAGGCCTCTCCTCTCTAACAGCCAGGTCACTGATGAGGAAGTGGTCAGCAAGGTCATGAAAATAACCAGTGATGAAAATGAACACCAGAGGAGGCTAGGCTATCTCCCACGACAGAAAACAACACACACACATAGTGTCCAAGCGGAAGGTGGAGAACAAGTTATAAATAAGAAAGAAAATCAGACAATTCAACAGCTCAGCGCTCAAGTGGAGACTTTAACGAACATGGTTGCTGCCTTGATGGACCAGCATCAAGCAGCCACGCATGCCATCCACCCAAAGACACAAGCACAACCCCCTCCCACATCTATTCCAAGCCAAGTAAGTCCTCCCACAGCAGGCCAACTCCTCACAAGGAAGGGTAAATCACTCACCTGTACTAACTGTTCACAACAAGGCTTAGAGAACTGTAACCACTGTTTTGCGTGTGGAGATCCAGGACATCGGGCCATTGGCTGTTTAAAAAGAACTAGATTGCAGGGAAACGGGAGTCGGTCTCTGATGAGGGGCAACCAGAGGCCGTTCAACAGTTCCAGTCCCTCCCAGTAAGAACCACACAAAAGCAGCGACTCTCAAAGCAACAGAAATGTCACAAAAGAGAGTCTGACCCATGTTCTCAAAAGACACTAAAAATGCCTGAAAATACAACTCGCACAGCACAATTGATTGGAAAAAAGAGTCTGCTCAAATGCTTTATCAGTGGTTATGCATCCACAGCATTATTTGACACCGGCTCACAAGTGAGTATCATCGACAGGTCCTGGAAAGAGACATTCATCCCCCACTTCCAAGTACGACCATTGGAAGAGCTCCTTGATCCAGGGGAGAGCCTTGACCTCTATGCTGCCAATGGGGAACCACTCCCATACGATGGATGGGTGGAGCTGATGGTCAATCTCACAGGAAATGATAACCCAAACCTTGAAATACAGGTCCCCTTCCTTGTCAGCCAGGTCCCGTTCCCACAGCCATTACTGGGTTCTAATATTCTCCGAGAGATGATGAACGGGCAAGCATCCTCTGAAACCGCACCTGTCATGCTTGTAAGTCTCCTCCAAAAAGCACTTGGTGTAGAAGTAGAACAAGCGGAAGCAATGGTCAACTTGATTCAAGCCCATAAAACATCAACACACAGTATGGCAACGATCAGAGTGGGAAGAGAGAATGAAAGTATCCCCCCTGGAAAGACAATACATGTGCGATGCAGAGTACCACCCAGCTTTGACATGTCCGACCCTGTTGTCCTATATGAACCCTCAGAAAACAGCACAACCTTAGAACAGCTCAGTGTGGGGGAAGGGCTCTTGGAGCTCAGTAAGAACAGGTGGCCGCTTGTCCACGTGCCCATTTCTAACCACACTAGGCATGAAATTATCCTCCCCAAGAGAACCTCATTGGGCTCCATCCAGCATATAACCAAAATCATTGAGATAAAAAAGACAGAAACACATCATGCTGAGACACCACAGACAACAGTTAGAGCTGACGTCAACAATGTTACCACCCCTAAAACATCCTCAACCGAGTCCTGGAAACCACCGGCTGACCTTAGTCATCTCACTCCAGAACAACAAAAGATAGTTGAGAAAATGCTGTCTGAGGAGTCCGCAGCATTTGCCCGTGATGGTAATGACATTGGATGTATCCCCTCTCTTCAAATGCCAATCAGACTCAGAGATGACATCCCTGTTCAAAAGGCTTATGCTTCTATTCCAAAGCCGCTGTACAAGGAAGTAAAAGAGTACATTCAGGAGTTGCTACTGAAAGGATGGATTGTAAAGTCCCAGTCACCATATGCTGCACCTATTGTTTGTGTGAGGAAGAAAGATGGGTCACTACGCCTTTGTATCAACTACCGATTACTCAACAAAAAGACTGTGCCAGACAAACATCCCCTGCCCCGCATACAGGACTTGCTTGACTCGCTTGGGGGCTACAGCTGGTTTTCCATCCTTGACCAGGGTAAAGCGTACCACCAAGGCTTCATTGCTGAAGGTTCCAGGCACGTGACAGCTTTTACAACCCCTTGGGGCCTATATGAATGGATTAGAATGCCCTTTGGGTTGTCAAATGCACCAGCCGCCTTCCAAAGAAGCATGGAGGAAATGCTTGATACACTGAGGGATGAGTGTTGCATTCCTTATTTAGATGATGTTCTCTGCTTCTCCAGATCTTTTGAAGAGCATGTCGAAGTCTTACGTCGGGTCCTTCAAGCCTTACAGCACCACGGGGTAAGGTTGAGACCAGAGAAATGCGAGTTTTTTCGCAAAGAGGTGAGATATGTTGGTCGGCTTGTGTCTGCAGATGGAGTGAGGGTGGACCCGAAGGACGTCGAGGCAGTACAGGCTTTGAAGGAGAGAACTCCACAGACAGTAGGAGATGTAAGAAGACTGCTGGGTTTCCTCAGCTATTACCGAGCGTATGTACAAGATTTCTCACGCATAGCACGACCGCTGTACAAGCTCCTTGAGGTAGGACCCAGCCCGCCACAGCCAAAACCTGCGAACAGACAAGCAAAGGGGCCCCAACTGCCTTCACGCACCTCAGTGGAGTGGAACAGCGAACATCAACAGATCCTTGAGCGCCTCATAAACATTCTAACTAACCCACCAGTGTTGGGGTATCCAGACTTTGAACGTCCCTTCATACTCCACACTGATGCCTCCCAACAGGGCCTCGGAGCGGTCCTTTACCAAAATCAGGACGGAAGGATGAGGGTGATCGGCTATGGTTCCCGCACGCTAACACCGGCAGAACAGAGTTACCATCTTCATAGTGGAAAGCTGGAATTCTTGGCCTTGAAGTGGGCAGTGTGTGACAAATTCAGGGACTACCTGTTTTATGCTCCACATTTTGTTGTCTACACTGATAACAACCCACTGACCTATGTAATGAGCACAGCCAAGCTTAATGCCGTAGGACATCGCTGGGTGGGGCAGCTGGCTGACTTCCACTTCGAGCTAAGATACAAACCAGGCAAACTGAATGTCGACGCAGACACCCTTTCTCGTTGTCCCCTTGACATAAACACCTACATGAGTGAGTGCTCAGAAAGATGGTCAGAGGAGGCAGTGTGTGCCACCTGGGAAGGAAGCAGAACTGCCCAGCAGGGTGAAGTAGCATGGGTGGCAGCCCTGAACATCGCAACCCAACAGCAAACCCACACAGAACCTTTCCCTGTAATTAACCACACTGAACTTGCAAGTGAGCAGAGAAAAGATCCGGTCATTGGGAAAATCTTGGATTTAAAGGAAAATAACACAGAACTGACTGAGGAGAAACGTAAGACATTGGACAAAGACACCAGGAAACTGTCAAGAGAGTGGAGCAGGCTTGTTATCGAAGATGGACTTCTGTATAGGAAGCCCCTTGGTCGCAAGCAGCTAGTCTTGCCAGCCACCTATAAGCAGACAGCTCTCACCTACCTGCACAACAAAATGGGACATGTGGGTGTAGAAAGAGTTCTGAGCCTTGCACGAGAACGATTTTACTGGCCTTTCATGAAGAGGGATATCGAAGAGTACATCACCAGAAAGTGCCATTGCATAAAGCAGAAAAAGCCAGTTTCACATGACAGAGCACCAATGGGGAGTCTGACATCAAGTTCCCCCCTTGAGCTTGTCTGTATTGATTTTCTTCACCTTGAGACCAGCCGTGGTGGGTACGAGTATATTCTGGTTGTAGTCGATCACTTCACCAGGTTTGCTCAAGCTTACCCCACCAGAAACAAAGCAGGAAAAACTGCTGCTGACAAGATTTTTAATGACTTTGTTCACCGCTTCGGATACCCGGCCAAACTCCATCACGATCAGGGCCGTGAGTTTGAGAACGAGTTGTTTAGAGCTCTCAGGCAGTACTCTGGTGTGAACCATTCAAGGACTTCCCCTTACCATCCCCAAGGCAATCCAGCGGAGAGGTTCAACCGGACCCTGTTGCAAATGCTAAGAACACTTGGAGAGAAAGAGAGAGAAAGTTGGAAAGATCACCTGTCTCATGTCATACACGCTTACAATTGTACTAAGCATGAGTCAACGGGTTACTCGCCATACTATCTGCTTTATGGTCGTCACCCACGACTCCCTGTCGACCTCCTCTTCGGGTTGGTTGCCGAGGAAGGAACAACCACAGCAAGAGGATACGCAGAGAAATGGGCAGAGAAAATGATCGAAGCGTACAGAATCGCAAGCACTAACAGCCAACAGTCAAGTGCCAAAGGCAAACATTATTATGACAAAAGAAACAAAGGTGTGACTCTTCAGCCAGGAGACAGAGTCCTTGTCAGGAACGTTGCTGAAAGAGGAGGCCCTTGTAAACTAAAGCCCTTCTGGGAAAAGATTATATACATTGTCAGAGAGCAGATTGGAGATAACCCAGTCTATAAGGTGAGCCCTGAGACTGGCAGTCGTCCCACCCGCACTCTCCATCGAAACTTGTTGCTCCAAGTAAATGACTTACCTATTGAGCCACCAGAACCAAATGCGGCTGTAAAGTCGCAAAAGAGAGATTTAAGGTCGACAAAACTAAGCAGAGCAACTGAACAGACACAGAACGTTGAGTCAGGTGAATCAGATGAAGAGGAGGATCAACCACGATATTGGCTGCGGATACCAAGGGAAACCCCAAGAGTTGATAATCCTGCACCATACCAAAGAGTCAACTGTGAGACACGAAATAATTCTGAGTGGACAGGAGCCTGCTTTGGAGAAACAACCTCTGTTGAACCTGCACCTGAGGGAGAAGGTGTTAATATGGAAGAGCTGGAGAGACTAAGTGAAAGTACACCAGGCCCTGACGAACCCCAGCTTTATGATGAGCAGGACCTGTCTCAGGCTAATGACTCACTCAAAGACACCCAAGAGACTCAGCTTGACACCCAGCCCACATTGAGAAGGTCTACCAGAGACAGACACCCTGGCCAGATGTTGACTTACACCTCTCTTGGTCAACCGACCTACCAGCCACGTTTCATGGTGGGTGCCATAGGAACTCAGCCGCCTGTTTACACTCACCAGTATCCCCAGTCCTTCTTTCACTCATTCCAGCCCATGCCCATTATCCATCCCACATACCAGCCCATAGCTTATCCTTTGCATTGCTACTGAGTGCTTACACGACAGTGTGTATGGTTAGCTGGTAACATGCTTTAGAATTTTGGGTGTCCCACAGAAATTTGTTTGATGTCTGGTTTATTATTGAGAGTGGGCACAGCTAAGTGGGGTATTTAAGTTTAATTGTTAAGTGTCGGGAGCCACTTTTGTTAGTGGGGGAGTGTGTGGTACACCTCAAAAATATAGGGACCATTTTTGGTGTTTATTTAATTTAACAAGCTGAAAAGTAATTTCCTTTAATTTCTTGGGTCTAATATTTTGCCTAATAATATGGGGAACCATCTTATTATTTTATTTTTCATGTGTGGAAAATGCCAGCAGCATATAGGTGGAACATGGGACACAGGAACTATGGTGCCCCAGGTTGTTTCGGGGGGAAACTTTTGCCCAAACCCCAGATGCAATCTGGATGACGAACGAATAACGTGTGTCTTCATTGCTGCTGGTCTTTATCTGTATTTTACAGGTTAGTATTTGATAAAATGATACAAATGTCAACTTCTATAAGCTTACCTTTATGTTAGCAAGTGTCGCGAAGATATTTTGAGATAGTTTCGGATACTTTATAAACCGAAGTATCTGCCTTGGTCTCGCGGCAGGTAGACGCTGCTGCTGCACACGGTTCATGGGTTTTTATCACCTGTGCAAGGTCTCGCAGGCAGGTCGTTAGGGTTTATGTTTACAATGTAAAGACTTTACTTGGGCTCCTACACATGTAATAAATTCAATGAACAGTAACAGTAAGAGTAACAGAAATGTATTCATTTGTGGAAAAGGTTAAAATGATAATTTACAGTATGCAGTTATATAAATTTGAAACCTTGTTATGGTTGTTATGTTTAGTTGATTTTGCACTTGAAAGGATTTTCTCATGAGTGATAGTAATGGATGAAGTAAGTGCCTGGGTCCAGAGTCACTTTAGAATAAGTGTTTGTTTGCTTTAAAGACAGTTAAGGATTACTGTAACTTGCACTATATTGATATAGTAGCCTTGATTCACATCAAAATGTGTGAGGCTATATTTGCATGCCACCTGACGCTTGAAACTGTGAAATGCTCACTAGAAATGTGGGAAAGGTTTACATATTGTGAAGTAATTTGGATTTGACTTGAATAATATTGTTTTATGGACTTCATATGCACTTGAGATAAACATGGACTGAAGCAGAAGCTAGCACTCAGGAAAATATGTTTTGAGTATGTTATTGAGGAATAAAACCCCAGATGCAATCTGGATGACGAACGAATAACGTGTGTCTTCATTGCTGCTGGTCTTTATCTGTATTTTACAGAAATCTCTTTTGTTACTTCGGTACCAATCCTGGGACCCGTAACATACACTACACAACTATTGCATGTCTGTCCGTCCTGAGAAAGGGATCCCTCCTCTGTGGCTCTTCCTGAGGTTTTTTCCCCTGTTAAAAGTTTTTTTTTCTCAATATGGCAAGTTTTTCCTCACTCTAATTGAGGGTCTAATGGTGGAGGATGCCGTTCACTGTACAGATTGTAAAGCCCACTGAGGTGATTGTGATTGTGGGCTATATAAATAAAATGTATCTGATTTTGATTTGCAACACTGGTAGATTCACGGCTTTTTTTTGTGTAAAAGAACTAAAGTTTTGATGGTACTGTGTCTTCATCAGAGACAAAGTGGACAAAGACATGAGGCAAACGGCATGCAGTCAACCAAGACAAGAGGCCTGTACTACAAAGCATGATTTTTGTTAAGTAACTTCTCGGTTAAATCTGGGAGCTTTGACAGTGGTTAGCGGGGTACATATGCTTGAGGTAACAGAACAACACATAAAAGCACTGCCTTCTGACCAATCAATTCCGAGGCCCGCTACTGTGTTCTTCGTCTATATTTATTTCCTGTTTGCTCAAAGCAGTGTCAAATGCATTACATTTTTTATACTAATAATCATCTTACAAGAGACTGACTGAAGCACTGAAGCCTTGTACTTGTTATAAGATATGAAAGTACTTTATATATTTATTTTTTATTTGTTCCCAAGTCTGTTTTTGTCAGCTGCCCTCCTGCATTAGCTGTAACTGTGTTGCTTTTAGCTTGGATTGTGTTTTTAACTTCTATTTGTCTAACATTATAGGTTGTTTGAAATATTCCGCTCTGCTGCCAGTAGACTTGTCCATGTTTGTGATTGGTCATATGCCACAAACACCTCCCCTTTTATGTGAATGCACTTATGACCAATTTGGGAAAACCTGGGTTGACTTATCAAGTTGATAACCAACTTTTTGTGACTGTGAAGCCAGACAACGGAAAGACATCCTGGGTATGTTGAACCTGTTTTGTAGTACAGGCCTCAGGCGCATGATTCAGTAGATGTTTGGTTGAACTGAGTTTGAAATTAATTGGATAATGAGTCTAAGAGTGGCAGTTGCCAAAGTCAGTGTCCAATTTCCACAACCCTAAAAGCATATCAGGAACAGAACATACTGTAGATCTCTAATACACAGGGCCACAAGAACTAAACATCCGACTCAGCCTCAGACCTCTTTATAGGAATGTAATGATATACCAAATTTTCACACTATCATGTGGTTATTTTGCTCATAAAGTTTGTGGATCTAACAAGGGAAATCAGTATGAATACATTATCCTGTGTCTCTTCGTCATTGTATGGTCATACTACTCAAGAAGAGAGACTCGTTCTCAAAACCCACCCTATTCCACCACTGATTGGTTGGCTTCGTTGGTTTCATTCTCAATGCTTTACTCAAACTGTTAGCTTACACAGACGCTCCAGTAATGTCTGTTTTCAGCAGTCTTTGAGCTGTAATACCACTCAGACTTCTCCACTCATTCTCCAGAGCCGCCTTCTGCTGCAAGAGTGTCTCTAGGCTCTTTAGGTGGAGCAAGCAGGCCGGCTGTCCTGTCGCTGCTCCACCACCCATCCTGTCAGCTTCATCTAATGAGCCCAAAGACACTGCAGCTGTGACAGCCAGGTGGTGTGTTTACAGGCAGCGAATCTACCGCTTAAATTCTGCTGCATACACTCCACTGCTGGCTGACAACTACTGAACATACAGTTAGTGTCAGTGACGCTGACAGAGATTTCCGTGGCCCTGGTTGTCTTGCTCAACGTCCAGAGGAAGGAGGGAGGGAATGCTACTGGCTGTTGGCTGCATTGTTTTGCAATTGTACATATTCCAGTGGCTACTTTTTACACATGCAGGTCATGGCCAGCTACTTTCTCTTATACTATAGAAGGAAAGCAGAAGGACCCCAAGTAAAAAGCAAAAGTAAACTATATATCAATAATTAATGCTGTACACATCACATTTATTATTAAAGGACATTGTTCAAGTCCTTTTTAAAAAAAACATTTTAAATATCATGGTGAACATTGTGCCGTGGACTAAATATGGTGATAACGTACCTTGGGTTTTTGGCATTGTTACATGATGTACATACCACATAATTGAAGCAAAAATTGCTAACTCACATAATTATTAAAATAATTAAAATCTTTATTTGTGCTTCTAATTTCCGTAAGTTGTAAAACATAATGCACGAGTAAATGCAGAATGATTTGTATCTGCAAATTAATAGCTGTGCCTCTTTGTAATTTTCAATGGACATTTATTTGTGGATCTCAGCCTATTGTGTGGATTCTGTTGATATTGTATATTTTGTATCAAACCACCAGTGGACAAGATCATACTAATGAGCAAGACTGTTGTTCTTCGAGTGCCCTCTATTTGTGTTTTAACTTTGCTACCTTTACATGTGCTGAAGTGTATTATCAGAAACAACTTACATCAATCGCACTTTCAATTTCTCCACAAATTGCACAGTCTTGTTATTACTCTATTTTCATCCCTTTTTAGAGCACTACCAATTCTACACTGGTGCAGGTAGAAACATGATTCCAAAAGTGTTTAGGAGATAAATGCTATGACTTCTGGTGGTGATACAGTATCTGCGGTCATTCAGTTTGTGTTATTTTTATTATTAAGTTTATTTTTTGGAGAATTTTGAAATGAATGGGCCTATGGAAGTAGAGACTTGATTAAACAGTTAATGCAGAACAAACAACGTAACACTGAGACAAACAGGCATGAAAAAGTGATTTATTTGTGTAAGAAGGCACATTTAGAAGACAGAGTACACAGATGAATATTCTTATCACCCAAACTTCCCCTGGCACCTCATTTATAAAGGGTCGCTATACACAAAATGGGTCCAAAATGGGGGAGAACACCCCTTCCCATGCAAAAGTTGAGATCCATTAAAAACAACTCGGCAAGCAATATTGTGTTGAAAATACATCTTACTGCAGGGTCATACCACTGAACTACTGGTTAGTGGATGACCGCTCTACTTTCTTTTACTTCATGTGACACATTATTTACAAATCCTTTATCATAAGTATTCAAACCGCTGGTGTTGTTTGTGCTTCAAGAACATCTCACTTGTAAAAAATATAAACCAAGTTTCTCATCTACATCTCTGTGGTAGAGAGCACCACAGCTGTTGAAATGCTCAGATTCAGGAAAGTCTGGCTTGCCATTCTTGATATTTAGCGTCAGTGTACTGGGTACCGGAAGGCTGTTTTAAGATTCATTGCTGAAAGTGCTACTTTTCTTATTGAAAATGCAATTTTAAAAAGTGAACCTATGAGCATGATTTATAACAAATAGTGTGGAAGCCAATCCTAGTCTAATGCTCAGCATTCACAAGTGTGATTTGGAAAATGAAAGCCTCCAGTACACAAACCCTGAGAATGGACTTTACAGTGAGGGAGGAGACATCTTGAGTCTCCACCAGTTAAACTCATGAAATGAAAAAAATTGCATATTCATATATTTTTTTTTTTTTTTTTTTTTTTTTTTTAAAAAGGAGGGAGAAGGAATAGATACCATTTTAAGGATTTTAATGCGGTGATTATATTTTTCCTTGCAAAAACCAAATCAGACACACATCGGAGAACATTTACATGCGTCTTAAAACATGTGGAGGGGATCTTTAAGTAAATAGTGTTCACCCATCAAACATCCATTGTGAAATTATATCCCAGGGTGGAGGATACCACCGACTGTCATGATCAATTTGGCAAGATGCTGTTAACATAAATACTGCGACGACACTCACACATAATGCTGCATGGAAGAATTAACAATATGTGCTTTTTAACTTTTATCTCACCCACAATCATCGTGATTTCTGATAAATGAGGCCCCAGGTTACTATTGGCATCCTACTGCAATTAGTCATGGGTCAGACTGTTTTTACCTTACAGTGTAGTGCATGCATACAGCACAAAACCCAGCAAGCATTGGTTGGAAGGTGACGTCGTTGTGTTCCTGGCCAAAAATGGTCCCTAACCAACGCCACTAGCTGTCAAGAATGTCACATTGTAAAAGAAGGTCTGACTGGAATGTTATTAGACATAAAAACAATCAGAAAATATTTCTCATATAATTGGAATTTTTCTAACTTTGTTTAACATTGTGAGATTGGGAATTTTTCAACATTTTCGTTAATTTCTCAGGGCATAATGCATGGTTCATGCTTAGACTGGAAAGGACATTGAAACATAGTGGGACATGTTGACTGTTCAAACAATGGTCATACGTCACAATGTTTGCTGGGCAGCGATGGTGGGCACATACTTTCCAATAAAAACAAGAAAGAATCAATGAATGTGACACTACACAACAGATTATATCTACAATGTGATGACATCATTTGACCCATCACACCCAACTAGCTGTGCCCCCATTGCACACTATTGAAGGCCTGGTGACTCTAAATGAATTTAATGCAGTCACATAACTATGTGAAGATGGACCGCTGCAGACTAAACTTGCTTGGCTTTAGAGTGAGGGGTTGAGGGCAAGGCTGGGTTACCAATAGGAAACTAGTGATGAAGCCTTGCTTCAATGCAGCAAAAATCCAATGATCATATCAAATGAGGCTTTGTTACGCCACACAAATAATCAGTGGTGTCACCTTGATAATGAACACAGGCAATCGGTCACAGATCACAATTCTGACTGCATCAAAACACCAAACCATTTTCAGCACAATTGCTTCATACAGATTCAGTGCTTTAAAAAGCTTCTACAGTAAACTGTCTCAGGACACCCAACCACCTTGGCCCCCTCTAAGGCTGCAGGTTCACTGTGCAGAAAATGATTTATGGTAATTTGCAAAACTCTAAGTTTGTATGAAACTATGGGAATATGCACTAAAGCACAATATCTACTGACATTATAAAAGATGAGCCCTGTGTCAAAGTTGTAGTCTAGTTTTAAAGCCATTATTATACCCACATGATGCATATCCCCATTTAATTTGTGTTAAATCAACAGTTTACTACACCAAAAATTCTTACATAAATTTAGCATAAGCAATTATCCTAGGAATACCGTGAACAACGATGGGTTAACAGAGCCAGCCGCTCGTTTTAGCTCCAGGGCCCTTTCATACTTTAATCCGGCCATGAGTTATTTACAGCTAGAAAGACATTTTTTTTTTTTTAAATGTGGACAATGGGTTGATGGTTGTAGCAACATCTTAGAAATCAAAATATACACAAAAAAAAATCATAAAAAATAAAGTAATGAAAAATATCATTTTACCAGCTTTAAGGTTTTGAAATGTGAAATTGGCTGTAGTGCTAGAATATCAGCTCATACCTTCTATCATGTCAATTATTAAAAAAAGTGTCTAGCCACACTAGTGCACTGGCAACTTAAGTACAAAGTAGGAGTTACAGTGTTACATTATACAGTGAAGTACTTCACCGGTCCAATCACTTTCTAGTATCCATGATCTGACCCAGGTCCACATTATCTATGGTCTAACTGGGTCAGACACATGTGTCTGTCAGGTTTCAGGTTCTCTCTCTGTTGGGGTGTGTCTGGGTCTACTACATTGTGGATTGGTCTCTTAAAAGCAAATTCATGCCAGTAAGCTTTGAGTAGTTTTTCCAAAATTTGGGATCTGTAACCAACTTATGTATATAGAATACAACTGGGACACAGTCAGTCCATGCAGTAGTCTAGAATAATGGTAAGCATTCATAAAAAATAACCAGAAGACGAAATATTACCACAATACGTGTTATGATTGTTCATATTAAAATACGTGATGTGTAATAATCTTTCAAGGACAATGATGAGATGAAAATCCTTACGAGAATATTTGGCTATGCCCCGCACGCACACATGGAGGACAGATTAAGAACTATGAGGAGCCTCGCTGTCCAATCAGCTAGTTTTTCCTCCAACATGTGTCCGACTCCTCCCAGTTTGTGACAGAAACCGGTACCATTCAGCCTCACACAGTCCTGGGTGGCAGCTGCTGTTTGTAGATCCCAGCCAGAGCTTTGGCAGCACTCTGGATCATCTGGCATTGGGTCATGCCTGTCATGGCCTGATGCCAGCCTGTTCTGTTGATGTTGGGCAAGTTGTGCTCCAGGACTTCACCGACGGTAACAATCAGACCTAACCAGCACAGGTTGTAGTCAGGTGGGGTCAGAGACTGAGCCTGCAGAGGGAATAGTTGCAAAACAGTTTGATGAGTTGCTGTGAGTGATAAGAGTAAAAAAAAACAAAAAAACCTGAAGCTAAGTTTTCCTCACCAGTGACAATATACCGAGTTAAAACCACAGTGGTTGAAACATGAAAAGGCAAAAGATGTGATACCACTAACAGATGCAAGGGGCCAGTGCCAAGGAAATTCACACTATACATTATCATTATGCTCAAACAGCATGCAAATAAAGTGAACTGGGAAGTTCGAGCTCACCACCATCCTGAACATGATAAAGGGGTGTCAACTATGTTTAGAAAGTTTCTGTGTATTTGTGTGGAAAAAAAGTTGTTCTGAACAGCCACACTGGCAGGTGGAATGATACGCTGGCTGTCATACAGAGGGCAGTGGGGATGTCATTAACCTTATATATAGCAATGACAGTGCACCTTGGTGTGACAGGCATACAGAATGTTTCACTCTGCTATTCAGGTGAAAACAGAAACAGTTGTAGCAAGAATGAAAAAGCGCTTGAAGGAAGTTCAAAGCCCACTTTCATTCTCACTGCCACACAGCTGATCAGTCACTGATTGAGGTGGGTGTGATTGTGACAATGTTGTTGAGAGTTACAGAAAAACTACTACACTATTCCAACATTGTAAAGGTGTCGGGTTGGAGGGGATTTCTGAAGCCAATTTGTTCTTGAAAAAATGTTGGGACTGTTTCTGGTAAAAAAAAAAAAAAAAAGACTTAATTCTCATAACATTACAAATTGTTACTTGAAATATTTTAACTTAAACTTTAAACTAAATCCGTTTTTCCAAACAGTGGCCCTCTGTGGTACATGTGAAGGTGTCACTTGTGTGTTTTCACTTGTACCTGTTGGATGAGCTCTAGAGTCAGAGGAGTTGCCTGAGTGAAGACCTCGATGCAGATGCTATGACAAGGGTCCTCCAGGATCAAACATCCAATGTCAAACCACCTGCAGACAACATATTTGAAACAAACATATGAGAAACATATGAGAAATTTGCAGTGGGGAGGGTGGCCCTAGCCAAAAATGGCTAAATCCCTAAAAAAGAAAAAAGGTAACAGCTGCTAGCTTATTTACATTCGTACCATTAGCACCAGGGTATTGTTACCATGTTGCCACCTTTAGCATGTAGGTTGCTGTTGTTGTTTCACGTACTGTAGGGACAGAAATCTTTGAAAACAGTCATACCTGATAGTGGAGGGGAGGAGAATGTGGCCTGAAATATGCCAACATTCATCCCGATCCAAAGGGCCTCTCTAACCATGTGAGTCCGGAAGTGCTCCTACCCTGACAATCTAAGTTAAAGACGAAGATGGAAGGAAGACGCTGAGGCATCCATGTCCTATAGGTGGTTGACTCTATGCAGAGTTGATACAAAGAGTTAAATATCCAAAAAGAATATTTAGGCCATTAGTGACAAGGGTATGCACACAAGCAGCAAAGATCCAAAAATAGACCACTAAATGGTTTCATGTGAAAATACTGACTCTGCATGACAGGGCACAGAAGGGAGGACTTCAATAGTGTGCTGTTGAAAAGAGAGACTTTTTGGTTGTTTTCTGTGAATACCCATATCACTAATTGCCTAAATATTATTTTTTGATTTTAAACTCATTTGACTTGCATACAGTTTCACCTATAGCAAGTGTGTGTATGTGAAATAAAAAAAAGAAACGTCTCACTTGTCAGGAAAGAGCTCAGCGATGAAGTTTTCCAAAGAGACAACTGGCTGCTTCTCA
This sequence comes from Pagrus pagrus, assembly GCF_965226575.1. Classification (NCBI taxonomy): domain Eukaryota; kingdom Metazoa; phylum Chordata; class Actinopteri; order Spariformes; family Sparidae; genus Pagrus; species Pagrus pagrus. The sequence continues at coordinate 31,215,680 of NC_140190.1, read as the reverse complement.
TGGATCACACCACTTCGACGCAGCCGACTCCTGCTCCTTTGTCGGCGGTCCAGCCGACTCCTGCTGGGGATCCCCAGTCGGTGGTCCGGCTGACACCTGCCAGTGGTTCACCGTCGGCAGCCAGGCCGACTCCTGACCCTGCTCCTCTGCCCGCTCCCAGGCCGACAGCAGCCTGTGATCATACGCCGGCTCCCAGGCCGACAGCAGCCTGTGATCCTCCGTCGGTGGTCCTGCCGACATCCAGGAGTGTTTTCCAGACGGCGCTTCGACTTCCAGAGGGTCACAGCCTTCGTCTTCGCAGCCGGCTTCCAGAGGGTCCCAGCCCTCGCCTTCGCCGTCGGCCTCCAGAGGGTTTCAGCCTTCACCTACAGCCCCCTGAGGGCTTTTGCCGTCGCCACCTGCCTCCGGAGGGTTTCAGCCTTCACCTACAGCCCCCTGAGGGCTTTTGCCGTCGCCACCGGCCTCTGGAGGGTTTCTGCCTTCACCGCAGGCCTCCCCATCAGCCACTGCCCCTTACCTTGACCTCCTGGTCTTCCTACACCTGTCTGGGACTGTCTTGGTCCGTGTCTCTCAAACACATCTTTTACAAGTTAATTTAGTCACTGTAGGCTACAGTATGGACTGTCAGCAGGCTAAAACATACACATAATTCAATAAAAATAATCAAAACATGGCAAGATTATGTTATCAAACAAACCTACTGTATTAAATTATTTAAACCAATTACAATTATTTTTAAAAAAGTTACAATTTACAAACCTATTTCAAAGGTACATTGGGCAAAGTCCACAGTTTCCATGTCTAATAATGGTACAGATAACAGTGATTTGACAGATTTCTTCAAGTTTGACTATGTTGAGCAATCAATGAAGATAAATGAGAACAGTGTATTGAAAGTCTTCATCGAGGCATATGTCTCGAACTTAAACCAAATCTCAAAACTTTATAGGGGTTTAGAGAAAACAAAATGTAACTCATTGTAAGTAAGACAGAAATGGGAAAAGGAAGGAAACCAAAGTACAACAGAGGAGAAATGGGAGCTACAATAGAAACATTTTAACTTAACTTTATGGAGAGAGATTTGTTAAAAAGAAAAAATCTCGCTCTGTTCTTTATTACACCATGTCAAAGAGTTGTTATAAAAAAATCTTCCAGCTGCTGGAGATTGTGTGGATTCTCTGAGGCAAGTCATTATCATTTATTCTGGTCCTGCCCCATATTGACTCCTTTCCAGCAGGAGGTTCAGAAAGTTTTGCAAAAAGTTTCCCAGGCAAACATTCAATTTAAACCATGTATTTGGGTGCACTGCCATTACAAAATGATTCCTCTCATGTTACATACTTATTCTAGATTGTAAGCACAGCTGACAGGAAGGCTATCATGATTTTTTTGTTTATTATTAGTGTGAATGCTGACACAGCATTCACACTATTGTTCTTCCGGAATTTATTAAAGTTTTTATTATTATTAGTGTGAATGCTTCAAAGCATTCACACTATTGTTCTTCTGGAATTTATTATTAGTGTGAATGCTTCAAAGCATTCACACTATTGTTCTTCTGGAATTTATTAAACTTTTTATTCTTCTTCCGTACGTTTTTTGGCTCGCTACTACTCCTACAAATTTTGTGCTACAGAAACCATTCAACTATCAAAATGTTCAGCTTTTTAAGGACAGTCTTGCTTCCATTTTTCTTTTTTCTATCTTTCATACTTTTGGAAATATTCAGCTTTTTCTGCCAAATGTTCCCCATTCATCCTTATGGGGATTTTTTCAAATTTCGCTCTGCTACTACTTCAGCATACGTTCAGCTATAGAAACCGTTCAACTATCAAAATGTTCAGCTCTTTATGCTCTTTCAGCCTTGTGCTTTTCAGCTTTTCAGCTTTTCAACTTTTTCAAATATTCAGCTTTTTCAAAACTAAAACCAAAATTTTTTCCCATTCATCCTTATGAGGATTTTTTCAAATTTCATTCTACTACTACTTCAGCGTACGTTCAGCTATAGAAACCGTTCAACTATCAAAATGTTCAGCTTTTTAAGCTCTTTCAGCCTTGTGCTTTTCAGCTTTTTAGCTTTTCAACTTTTTCAAATATTCAGCTTTTTCAAAAACAAATTTAACATGGAAACAAATGGGAAAATCCTCAAATCCTCCTCAAAACTCATCCACTTTCAACCTCTTCTGCTCCCTCATACTTTGAGCTAGAGACACCATTCCAACTTTAAACTATTCACAAGACCTTGAACTATTGAACTTGTTTTTCAGTTTTTGAAAATCTTTTACGGTTTTGAAATGATCACAGTTTTAGTTTTAAGGATTTTTAGCTCCTCTTCTGGGTTTATAATGGGTGTGTATTGCGTGAGCTAGAGTGCGGAACATCACCGCTAGAGTGGAGAGCAGCTGGAAAGACTTGAGAAAAAATTGTCTTCAGCTTGATTTGGGTCCCACAGCTTTTACTTCACATAGACAATATATACATAGAAATGTAGGAAATCTTGTTGGCTTTCAGATGATGTTCTTATTTCAGATGTAGGACTTAAACTTTTGGTTGTAGAAGCCCTTGAGCGACAAGCACTCCAGCAACTCCCCCATAAGCCGCAATGTTAACTTTGAGCCTAAATTTCTGGAGTGGAGCAGACGGTACCGGTTTTGTCTCTCGCTCTTGTGCCCTCATTTTTCACTCTACAGAAATAAAAAATACATCACATGGTTCAGCAATGTCTCCTGTTACTCACTGTATACATATTTTGGCCATAACCATTACACTTTTTTCTAAACCTGCAGCTGTTTGGGAGGTGTTTTCCCATTCATTCTTATGGGGACATTTTCAAATTTCATTCTGCTACTGCTCCAGCATATGTGCTGCTACAGAAACTGTTTGGCTGTCAAACTGTTCAGCTTTTCAACCTTTTCAGCTTTTTCAAATATTCAGCTTTATGTTCAGCCATAGAAACCATTCAACTATCAAAATCTTAAGCTTTTTAAGCTCTTTCAACCTTGTACTTTTCAGCTTTTCAACTTTTTAAGCTCTCAAATATTCAGCTTTCTGCCTCTACAGCTTTTTCAAGTATTCAGCTTCATGTTCAGCTATAGAAACCGTTCAACTATCAAACTGTTCAGCTTTTTAAGCTTTTTCAACCTATTACTTTTCAGCCTTTCTGCCTTTTCAGCTTTTTCAAGTATTCCGCTTTTTTAAATATTCAGCTTTCTGTATTTCAGCTTTTTCAAGTATTCAGCTTCATATTCAGCTATAGAAACCGTTCAACTATCAAACTGTTCAGCTTTTTAAGCTCTTTCAGCCTTGTACTTTTCAGCTTTTTCAAATATTCAGCTTCATGTACAGCTAGAGAAACTGTTCAACTATCAAAATATTCAGCTTCATGTACAGCTAGAGAAACTGTTCAACTATCAAAATGTTCAGCTTTTTAAGCTCTTTCAACCTATTACTTTTCAGCCTTTCTGCCTTTTCAACTTTTGAAAAAATCAGCTTTTTCTGCAAGTTCTTGACCATTCATTCTCATAGTTTCATGCATTTTTTATGCATTAGGCAAGTGTTTTCCAGCACATTCAGCAGATTTTGCAAAATCACTTCAGCAATCAGCATTCACACTGTATTTTCGCAGGAAATACAATTTTTCTAGTTAGTGTGAATGCTTCAAAGCATTCACACTATTGTTCTTCTGGAATTTATTATTAGTGTGAATGCTCCAAAGCATTCACACTATTGTTCTTCCGGAATTTATTAAAGTTATTATTAGTGTGAATGCTTCAAAGCATTCACACTATTGTTCTTCTGGAATTTATTAGTGTGAATGCTTCAAAGCATTCACACTATTGTTCTTCTGGAATTTATTATTATTATTAGTGTGAATGCTCCAAAGCATTCACACTATTGTTCTTCCGGAATTTATTAAAGTTATTATTATTATTATTATTCCAGCTTCCGTACGTTTTTCAGCTCTCTTCTACTCTTTCAAATTTTGAGCTACAGAAACCATTCAACCATCAAAATGTTCAGCTCGTTAAGGACATTACTGCCTCTATTTTTCATTTTTCTATCTTTCATACTTTTGGAAATATTCAGCTTTTTCTGCCAAATTTTTCCCATTCATCCTTATGGGGAATTTCTCAAATTTCATTCTGCTACATCTTCAGCATACGTTCAGCTATAGAAACCGTTCAACTATCAAAATGTTCAGCTCTTTATGCTCTTTCAGCCTTGTGCTTTTAAGCTTTTCAGCTTTTCAACTTTTTCAAATATTCAGCTTTTTCAAAACTAAAACCAAAATTTTTTCCCATTCATCCTTATGGGGATTTTTTCAAATTTCATTCTGCTACTACTTCAGCATACGTTCAGCTATAGAAACCGTTCAACTATCAAAATGTTCAGCTTTTTAAGCTCTTTCAGCCTTGTTCTTTTCAGATTTTTAGCTTTTCAACTTTTTCAAATATTCAGCTTTTTCAAAAAAAAATTTAACATGGAAACAAATGGGAAAATCCTCAAATCCTCCTCAAAACTCATCCACTTTCAACCTCTTCTTCTCCCTCATACTTTGAGCTAGAGACACCATTCCAACTTTAAACTATCCACAAGACCTTGAACTATTGAACTTGATTTTCAGTTTTTGAAAATCTTTTACGGTTTTGAAATTATCACAGTTTTAGTTTTAAGGATTTTTAGCTCATCTTCTGGGTTTATAATGGGTGTGTATTGCGTGAGCTAGAGTGCGGAACATCATCGCTAGAGTGGAGAGCAGCTGCAAAAACTTTAGAAAAAACTCTCTTCAGCTTGATTTGGGTCCCACAGCTTTTACTTCACATAGACAATATATACATAGAAATGTAGGAAATCTTGTTGGCTTTCATATGATCATCTTATTTCAGATGTGCGACTTAAACTTTTGGCTGTAGAAGCCCTCGAGCGACAAGCACTCCAGCAACTCCCCCATAAGCCGCAATGTTAACTTCGAGCCTAAATTTCTGGAGTGGAGCAGACGGTACCGGTTTTGTCTCTCGCTCTTGTGCCCTCATTTTTCACTCTTCAGAAATAAAAAATACATCACATGGTTCAGAAATGTCTCCTGTTACTCACTGTATACATATTTTGGCCATAACCATTACACTTTTTCCTAAACCTGTAGCTGTTCGGGAGGTGTTTTCCCATTCATTCTTATGGGGACATTTTCAACTTTGGTTCTGCTACTGCTCCAGCATATGTGCAGCTACAGAAACTGTTTGGCTGTCAGACTGTTCAGCTTTTTAAGCTCTTTCAGACTATTACTTTCAGCTTTTCACCCTTTTCAGCTTTTCAACCTTTTCAGCCTTTTCAACCTTTTCAGCTTTTTCAAATATTCAGCTTTATGTTCAGCTATAGAAACCATTCAACTATCAAAATATTCAGATTTATGTTCAGCTATAGAAACCATTCAACTATCAAAATATTCAGATTTATGTTCAGCTATAGAAACCATTCAACTATCAAAACATTCAGCTTAATGTTCAGCTATAGAAACCATTCAACTATCAAAATATTCAGCTTTATGTTCAGCTATAGAAACCATTCAACTATCAAAATATTCAGATTTATGTTCAGCTATAGAAACCGTTCAACTATCAAAACATTCAGCTTTATGTTCAGCTATAGAAACCGTTCAACTATCAAAACATTCAGCTTTATGTTCAGCTATAGAAACCATTCAACTATCAAAACATTCAGCTTTATGTTCAGCTATAGAAACCGTTCAACTATCAAAACATTCAGCTTTATGTTCAGCTAGAGAAACTGTTCAACTATCAAAACATTCAGCTTCATGTTCAGCTATAGAAACCATTCAACTATCAAAATATTCAGCTTCATGTTCAGCTATAGCTTGCGTTAGGCAAGTGTTTTCTAGCACATTCAGCAGATTTTGCAAAATCACTTCAGCAATCAGCATTCACACTGTATTTTCGCAGGAAATACAATTTTTCTAGTTATTATTATTATTCATGATTCCGTACGTTTTTTGGCTCTTTTCAACTCCTTCAAATTTTGAGCTACAGAAACCATTCAACTATCAAAATGTTCAGCTCATTAAGGACATTATGGCATCCATTTTTCTTTTTTCTATCTTTCATACTTTTGGAAATATTCAGCTTTTTCTGCAAAATTTTCCCCATTCATCCTTATGGGGAATTTCTCAAATTTCGCTCTGCTACTACTTCAGCATACGTTCAGCTATAGAAACCGTTCAACTATCAAAATGTTCAGCTATTTATGCTCTTTCAGCCTTGTGCTTTTCAGCTTTTTAGCTTTTCAACTTTTTCAAATATTCAGCTTTTTCAAAACTAAAACCAACATTTTTTCCCATTCATCCTTATGGGGATTTTTTCAAATTTCATTCTGCTACTACTTCAGCATACGTTCAGCTATAGAAACCGTTCAACTATCAAAATGTTCAGCTTTTTAAGCTCTTTCAGCCTTGTTCTTTTCAGCTTTTTAGCTTTTCAACTTTTTCAAATATTCAGCTTTTTCAAAAAAAAATTTAACATGGAAACAAATGGGAAAATCCTCAAATCCTCCTCAAAACTCATCCACTTTCAACCTCTTCTTCTCCCTCATACTTTGAGCTAGAGACACCATTCCAACTTTAAACTATCCACAAGACCTTGAACTATTGAACTTGATTTTCAGTTTTTGAAAATCTTTTACGGTTTTGAAATTATCACAGTTTTAGTTTTAAGGATTTTTAGCTCATCTTCTGGGTTTATAATGGGTGTGTATTGCGTGAGCTAGAGTGCGGAACATCATCGCTAGAGTGGAGAGCAGCTGCAAAAACTTTAGAAAAAACTCTCTTCAGCTTGATTTGGGTCCCACAGCTTTTACTTCACATAGACAATATATACATAGAAATGTAGGAAATCTTGTTGGCTTTCATATGATCATCTTATTTCAGATGTGCGACTTAAACTTTTGGCTGTAGAAGCCCTCGAGCGACAAGCACTCCAGCAACTCCCCCATAAGCCGCAATGTTAACTTTGAGCCTAAATTTCTGGAGTGGAGCAGACGGTACCGGTTTTGTCTCTCGCTCTTGTGCCCTCATTTTTCACTCTACAGAAATAAAAAACACATCACATGGTTCAGCAATGTCTCCTGTTACTCACTGTATACATATTTTGGCCATAACCATTGCACTTTTTTCTAAACCTGCAGGTGTTTGGGAGGTGTTTTCCCATTCATTCTTATGGGGACATTTTCAACTTTGGTTCTGCTACTGCTCCAGCATATGTGCAGCTACAGAAACTGTTTGGCTGTCAAACTGTTCAGCTTTTTAAGCTCTTTCAGCCTATTACTTTCAGCTTTTCAACCTTTTCAGCCTTTTCAACCTTTTCAGCTTTTTCAAATATTCAGCTTTATGTTCAGCTATAGAAACCATTCAACTATCAAAATATTCAGATTTATGTTCAGCTATAGAAACCATTCAACTATCAAAACATTCAGCTTAATGTTCAGCTATAGAAACCATTCAACTATCAAAATATTCAGCTTTATGTTCAGCTATAGAAACCATTCAACTATCAAAATATTCAGATTCATGTTCAGCTATAGAAACCATTCAACTATCAAAACATTCAGCTTTATGTTCAGCTATAGAAACCGTTCAACTATCAAAACATTCAGCTTTATGTTCAGCTATAGAAACCGTTCAACTATCAAAACATTCAGCTTTATGTTCAGCTAGAGAAACTGTTCAACTATCAAAACATTCAGCTTCATGTTCAGCTATATAGAAACCATTCAACTATCAAAATATTCAGCTTTATGTTCAGCTATAGCTTGCGTTAGGCAAGTGTTTTCTAGCACATTCAGCAGATTTTGCAAAATCACTTCAGCAATCAGCATTCACACTGTATTTTCGCAGGAAATACAATTTTTCTAGTTAAACTTTTTATTCTTCTTCCGTACGTTTTTTGGCTCGCTACTACTCCTACAAATTTTGTGCTACAGAAACCATTCAACTATCAAAATGTTCAGCTTTTTAAGGACAGTCTTGCTTCCATTTTTCTTTTTTCTATCTTTCATACTTTTGGAAATATTCAGCTTTTTCTGCCAAATGTTCCCCATTCATCCTTATGGGGATTTTTTCAAATTTCGCTCTGCTACTACTTCAGCATACGTTCAGCTATAGAAACCGTTCAACTATCAAAATGTTCAGCTCTTTATGCTCTTTCAGCCTTGTGCTTTTCAGCTTTTCAGCTTTTCAACTTTTTCAAATATTCAGCTTTTTCAAAACTAAAACCAAAATTTTTTCCCATTCATCCTTATGAGGATTTTTTCAAATTTCATTCTACTACTACTTCAGCGTACGTTCAGCTATAGAAACCGTTCAACTATCAAAATGTTCAGCTTTTTAAGCTCTTTCAGCCTTGTGCTTTTCAGCTTTTTAGCTTTTCAACTTTTTCAAATATTCAGCTTTTTCAAAAACAAATTTAACATGGAAACAAATGGGAAAATCCTCAAATCCTCCTCAAAACTCATCCACTTTCAACCTCTTCTGCTCCCTCATACTTTGAGCTAGAGACACCATTCCAACTTTAAACTATTCACAAGACCTTGAACTATTGAACTTGTTTTTCAGTTTTTGAAAATCTTTTACGGTTTTGAAATGATCACAGTTTTAGTTTTAAGGATTTTTAGCTCCTCTTCTGGGTTTATAATGGGTGTGTATTGCGTGAGCTAGAGTGCGGAACATCACCGCTAGAGTGGAGAGCAGCTGGAAAGACTTGAGAAAAAATTGTCTTCAGCTTGATTTGGGTCCCACAGCTTTTACTTCACATAGACAATATATACATAGAAATGTAGGAAATCTTGTTGGCTTTCAGATGATGTTCTTATTTCAGATGTAGGACTTAAACTTTTGGTTGTAGAAGCCCTTGAGCGACAAGCACTCCAGCAACTCCCCCATAAGCCGCAATGTTAACTTTGAGCCTAAATTTCTGGAGTGGAGCAGACGGTACCGGTTTTGTCTCTCGCTCTTGTGCCCTCATTTTTCACTCTACAGAAATAAAAAATACATCACATGGTTCAGCAATGTCTCCTGTTACTCACTGTATACATATTTTGGCCATAACCATTACACTTTTTTCTAAACCTGCAGCTGTTTGGGAGGTGTTTTCCCATTCATTCTTATGGGGACATTTTCAAATTTCATTCTGCTACTGCTCCAGCATATGTGCTGCTACAGAAACTGTTTGGCTGTCAAACTGTTCAGCTTTTCAACCTTTTCAGCTTTTTCAAATATTCAGCTTTATGTTCAGCCATAGAAACCATTCAACTATCAAAATCTTAAGCTTTTTAAGCTCTTTCAACCTTGTACTTTTCAGCTTTTCAACTTTTTAAGCTCTCAAATATTCAGCTTTCTGCCTCTACAGCTTTTTCAAGTATTCAGCTTCATGTTCAGCTATAGAAACCGTTCAACTATCAAACTGTTCAGCTTTTTAAGCTTTTTCAACCTATTACTTTTCAGCCTTTCTGCCTTTTCAGCTTTTTCAAGTATTCCGCTTTTTTAAATATTCAGCTTTCTGTATTTCAGCTTTTTCAAGTATTCAGCTTCATATTCAGCTATAGAAACCGTTCAACTATCAAACTGTTCAGCTTTTTAAGCTCTTTCAGCCTTGTACTTTTCAGCTTTTTCAAATATTCAGCTTCATGTACAGCTAGAGAAACTGTTCAACTATCAAAATATTCAGCTTCATGTACAGCTAGAGAAACTGTTCAACTATCAAAATGTTCAGCTTTTTAAGCTCTTTCAACCTATTACTTTTCAGCCTTTCTGCCTTTTCAACTTTTGAAAAAATCAGCTTTTTCTGCAAGTTCTTGACCATTCATTCTCATAGTTTCATGCATTTTTTATGCATTAGGCAAGTGTTTTCCAGCACATTCAGCAGATTTTGCAAAATCACTTCAGCAATCAGCATTCACACTGTATTTTCGCAGGAAATACAATTTTTCTAGTTAGTGTGAATGCTTCAAAGCATTCACACTATTGTTCTTCTGGAATTTATTATTAGTGTGAATGCTTCAAAGCATTCACACTATTGTTCTTCCGGAATTTATTATTGGTTGTGAATGCAGGAGGCATTCACAACATATGTTCTTCTACGCACGGAATTCTTTATTTTTATTTTTATTATTATATCTTCCGGGTCAGAAAGTTTGGCCCTTAACTCCTTCAACATTTTTCAACGTATTCACTCCATTCAAAAACCAAAATATTCATCTCAATTGGGAATCGACCGCGTCTATTTTTCTCATTCATATCATTCATAGTTTCCGAGATATTCAGCGTTTTCCGGCCATTTTTTCCCATTCAAGCAGATTACGGAATGTTCAAAAAATCCCACATTTCACACTTTTTCAAGCATTTTCAAAACTCATCTAGTCATTCACACTTCAAGATAGAAACTCCATTCAAACTCTGAAATATTCCACTATTTGTCTACATTCAAGCCTGTATTCATCTTTCTCACAGCATTCATACTTTTTGCACAGTCGCAGTTCAAACATCGGTAACGTTTCAGATTTTTGCATTGGTGTGTATTGGGTGGATCACACTTTTTCAAGCATTTTCAAAGCTCAGCTAATCATTCACACTTCCAGATAGAAACTCCATTCAAACTTTGAAATATTCAACTATGTGTCTACATTTAAGCCTGTATTCATCTTTCTCACAGCATTCATACTTTTTGCACAGTCGCAGTTCAAACATCGGTAACTTTTCAGGCACTTTCAGATTTTTGCATTGGTGTGTATGGGGTGGAATGTTGAGAGCCAGAGTGGAGGAGCCAACTGACAGAGTGGGGAGCACCTCAAAAAAATTCAGAAAATCTCGTCTTCAACTCGCGCTTGCATCCACAATTTTCACTCCAGCAGAAAAATAACCACATCAGCTTGTAGGAAAATTCGTGCCGGTCGCTAGAGTGGTTCTCTGGAGCCAATCGGACAAAAACTCTTGGCTCAGTGGGCGTTTAACTGAAAGCAACACCGACCAACTGCCGCATCAAGTCCCATGTAATTGATAGGAAAAATATCTGGAGGCAGGCAAACACATCCACTTTTCTGAACTGCTCCACAAGACACATTTTTGACCACACACACACAAAAATTTCACTAAATGTTGACAAGACTCTCATAGTCTCGACCATATCATTATTTGAGTGATAGCAGTTACTGTTTTGGAGGGAGAAGCATGTTAATGTGAGGTGAACCTCAGCAGAAATCACTATTAAATCAACTCCCACAGTCCGTTGCCGCGACCACCCTGGTTACCGTCACTGTGGCAACCGAGATAGAGAGACAGATTTATCAATGAGTCAGTTTACTACACCCAGTGTATTACAGAGTATATTTCCCAACATTTCAACTATATTTAACTATTATCTTTTCATTCATTCAAGCCAGAATCTCCATCTAAATATTGAAATGTTCCCAATCACTGACACATTGACATTTATTTAACGTTTCAGTCCCATTCAGAGTATTTGATCCATTCTCACTGTAACATCTCTTCATACTCCTGTTTGGCTCACAGCTTATATTCTATTTTTAATCCTTCATTCTCACCCAACTATTAGGAAGCTTCATTGTCTTCAGACGAGACTTCAAATAAATTCAAGCCACCAATTCAGTTTGGCCTTAGCTTTTCAACAAACCCTAAATTATTTCACAGTTTTTAGATATTCTGGACATTATTCAAAGTTTTCACAGCCAGCAATCCGCATTTGGCGTCAGCTCTTCAAAAACCTTCAAATATTCAACATATTTCATATATTCTGGACATTATTCAAAGTTTTCAACGTCACCATTGCGCATTTGGCGTCAGCTCTTCAAAAACCTTAAAATATTCAACATATTTCATATATTCTGGACATTATTAAAAGTTTTCAACGTCAGCAATCCGCATTTAGCATCAGCTCTTCAAAAACCTTAAAATATTCAACATATTTCATATATTCTGGACATTATTCAAAGTTTTCAACACCAGCAATCCGCATTTGGCGTCAGCTTCTCAGCAGGGTGCATTCACAACCGCAAGTTCTTCAGGACTTGCCTTCTCTAGTTATTATTATTATTATTATTCCTGCTTCCGTACGTTTTTCAGCTCTCTTCAGCTCCTTCAAATTTTGAGCTACAGAAACCATTCAACTATCAAAATGTGCAGCTCATTAAGGACATTCTTGCTTGTATTTTTGGTATTTCTATCTTTTATACTTTTGGAAATATTCAGCTTTTTCTGCAAAATTTTCCCCATTCATCCTTATGGGGAATTTCTCAAATTTCGCCCTGCTACTACTTCAGCATACGTTCAGCTATAGAAACCGTTCAACTATCAAAATGTTCAGCTTTTTATGCTCTTTCAGCCTTGTACTTTTCAGCTTTTTAGCTTTTCAACTTTTTCAAATATTCAGCTTTTTCAAAACTAAAACCAAATTTTTTTCCCATTCATCCTTATGGGGATTTTTTCAAATTTCATTCTGCTACTACTTCAGCATACATTCAGCTATAGAAACCATTCAACTATCAAAATGTTCAGCTTTTTAAACTCTTTCAGCCTTATACTTTTCAGCTTTTTAGCTTTTCAACTTTTTCAAATATTCAGCTTTTTCAAAAATAAATTTAACATGGAAACAAATGGGAAAATCTTCAAATCCTCCTCAAAACTCATGGACTTTCAACCTCTTCTGCTCCCTCATACTTTGAGCTAGATACACCGTTCCAACTTTAAAATATTCACAAGACCTTGAACTATTGGGCATGTGTTTAGTTTTTGAAAATCTTTTACAGTTTTGAAAAAATCACAGTTTTAGTGTGAAGGATTTTTAGCTCCTCTTCTGGGTTTATAATGGGTGTGTATTGCGTGAGCTAGAGTGCGGAACATCACCGCTAGAGTGGAGAGCAGCTGGAAAAACTTGAGAAAAAATTGTCTTCAGCTTGATTTGGGTCCCGCATCTTTTACTTCACATAGACAATATATACGTAGAAATGTAGGAAATCTTGTTGGCTTTCAGATGGTGTTCTTATTTCAGATGTGCGACTTAAACTTTTGGCTGTAGAAGCCCTCGAGTGACAAGAACTCCAGCAACTCCCCCATAAGGCGCAATGTTAATTTTGAGCCTAAATCTCTGGAGTGGAGCAGACGGTACCGGTTTTGTCTCTCGCTCTTGTGCCCTCATTTTTCACTCTACAGAAATAAAAAATACATCACATGGTTCAGCAATGTCTCCTGTTACTCACTGTATGCATATTTTGGCCATAATCATTACACTTTTTTCTAAACCTGCAGCTGTTTGGAAGGTGTTTTCCCATTCATTCTTATGGGGACATTTTCAAATTTCATTCTGCTACTGCTCCAGCATATGTGCAGCTACAGAAACTGTTTGGCTGTCAGACTGTTCAGCTTTTTAAGCTCTTTCAGCCTATTACTTTTCAGCTTTTCAACTTTTTCAGCTTTTTCAAATATTCAGCTTTATGTTCAGCTATAGAAACCATTCAACTATCAAAATCTTCAGCTTTTTAAGCTCTTTCAGCCTATTACTTTCAGCTTTCAACCTTTTCAGCTTTTTCAAATATTCAGCTTTATGTTCAGCTATAGAAACCATTCAACTATCAAAATATTCAGCTTCATGTTCAGCTAGAGAAACTGTTCAACTATCGAAACATTCAGCTTTATGTTCAGCTATAGAAACCGTTCAAGTATCAAACTGTTCAGCTTTTTAAGCTCTTTCAACCTATTACTTTTCAGCCCTTCTGCCTTTTCAGCTTTTGAAACAATCAGCTTTTTCTGCAAATTCTTGACCATTCATTCTCATAGTTTCATGCATTTTTTATGCATTAGGCAAGCGTTTTCCAGCACATTCAGCAGATTTTGCGAAATCACTTCAGCCGTCAGCATTCACACTGTATTTTCGCAGGAAATGCAATTTTTCTAGTTATTAGTGTGAATGCTTCAAAGCATTCACACTATTGTTCTTCTGGAATTTATTATTATTATTATTATTATTCCTGCTTCCGTACGTTTTTCAGCTCTCTTCAGCTCCTTCAAATTTTGAGCTACAGAAACCATCCAACTATCAAAATGTGCAGCTCATTAAGGACATTCTTGCTTGTATTTTTGGTATTTCTATCTTTTATACTTTTGGAAATATTCAGCTTTTTCTGCAAAATTTTCCCCATTCATCCTTATGGGGAATTTCTCAAATTTCGCCCTGCTACTACTTCAGCATACGTTCAGCTATAGAAACCGTTCAACTATCAAAATGTTCAGCTTTTTATGCTCTTTCAGCCTTATACTTTTCAGCTTTTTAGCTTTTCAACTTTTTCAAATATTCAGCTTTTTCAAAACTAAAACCAAATTTTTTTCCCATTCATCCTTATGGGGATTTTTTCAAATTTCATTCTGCTACTACTTCAGCATACATTCAGCTATAGAAACCGTTCAACTATCAAAATGTTCAGCTTTTTAAGCTCTTTCAGCCTTATACTTTTCAGCTTTTTAGCTTTTCAACTTTTTCAAATATTCAGCTTTTTCAAAAAAAAATTTAACATGGAAACAAATGGGAAAATCTTCAAATCCTCCTCAAAACTCATGGACTTTCAACCTCTTCTGCTCCCTCATACTTTGAGCTAGATACACCGTTCCAACTTTAAAATAGTCACAAGACCTTGAACTATTAGGCATGTGTTTAGTTTTTGAAAATCTTTTACGGTTTTGAAATTATCACAGTTTTAGTTTGAAGGATTTTTAGCTCCTCTTCTGGGTTTATAATGGGTGTGTATTGCGTGAGCTAGAGTGCGGAACATCATCGCTAGAGTGGAGAGCAGCTGGAAAAAGTTTAGAAAAAACTCTCTTCAGCTTGATTTGGGTCCCACAGCTTTTACTTCACATAGACAATATATACATAGAAATGTAGGAAATCTTGTTGGCTTTCAGATGATGTTCTTATTTCAGATGTAGAACTTAAACTTTTGGCTGTAGTAGCCCTTGAGCGGCAAGCACTCCAGCAACTCCCCCATAAGGCGCAGTGTTAACTTTGAGCCTAAATCTCTGGAGTGGAGCAGACGGTACCGGTTTTGTCTCTCGCTCTTGTGCCCTCATTTTTCACTCTACAGAAATAAAAA
Source organism: Pagrus pagrus (assembly GCF_965226575.1). Taxonomy (NCBI): domain Eukaryota; kingdom Metazoa; phylum Chordata; class Actinopteri; order Spariformes; family Sparidae; genus Pagrus; species Pagrus pagrus. Next base: position 31,200,521 of record NC_140190.1, on the reverse strand, counting down.
ACACATCACATGGTTCAGCAATGTCTCCTGTTACTCACTGTATACATATTTTGGCCATAACCATTACACTTTTTTCTAAACCTGCAGCTGTTTGGGAGGTGTTTTCCCATTCATTCTTATGGGGACATTTTCAAATTTCATTCTGCTACTGCTCCAGCATATGTGCAGCTACAGAAACTGTTTGGCTGTCAAACTGTTCAGCTTTTTAAGCTCTTTCAGCTTTTTCAAATATTCAGCTTTATGTTCAGCCATAGAAACCATTCAACTATCAAAATCTTAAGCTTTTTAAGCTCTTTCAACCTTGTACTTTTCAGCTTTTCAGCTTTTTAAGCTCTCAAATATTCAGCTTCATGTTCAGCTAGAGAAACTGTTCAACTATCAAAACATTCAGCTTTATGTTCAGCTATAGAAACCGTTCAACTATCAAAATATTCAGCTTTATGTTCAGCTATAGAAACCATTCAACTATCAAAATATTCAGCTTCATGTTCAGCTAGAGAAACTGTTCAACTATCAAAACATTCAGCTTTATGTTCAGCTATAGAAACCGTTCAACTATCAAAATATTCAGCTTTATGTTCAGCTATAGAAACCATTCAACTATCAAAATATTCAGCTTCATGTTCAGCTAGAGAAACTGTTCAACTATCAAAACATTCAGCTTTATGTTCAGCTATAGAAACCATTCAACTATCAAAATATTCAGCTTCATGTTCAGCTAGAGAAACCGTTCAACTATCAAAATGTTCAGCTTTTTAAGCTCTTTCAGCCTATTACTTTCAGCTTTTTCAAGTATTCAGCTTCATGTTCAGCTAGAGAAACCGTTCAACTATCAAAATGTTCAGCTTTTTAAGCTCTTTCAGGCTATTACTTTCAGCTTTTGAAAAAATCAGCTTTTCCTGCAAATTCTTGACTATTCATTCTCATAGTTTTATGCATTTTTTATGCATTAGGCAAGTGTTTTCCAGCACATTCAGCAGATTTCCAAAATCACTTCAGCTTTCAGCATTCACACTGTATTTTCGCAGGAAATACAATTTTTCTAGTTATTATTATTCCTGCTTCCGTACGTTTTTCAGCTCTCTTCAGCTCCTTCAAATTTTGAGCTACAGAAACCATTCAACTATCAAAATGTGCAGCTCATTAAGGACATTCTTGCTTGTATTTTTGGTATTTCTATCTTTTATACTTTTGGAAATATTCAGCTTTTTCTGCAAAATTTTCCCCATTCATCCTTATGGGGAATTTCTCAAATTTCGCCCTGCTACTACTTCAGCATACGTTCAGCTATAGAAACCGTTCAACTATCAAAATGTTCAGCTTTTTATGCTCTTTCAGCCTTATACTTTTCAGCTTTTTAGCTTTTCAACTTTTTCAAATATTCAGCTTTTTCAAAACTAAAACCAAATTTTTTTCCCATTCATCCTTATGGGGATTTTTTCAAATTTCATTCTGCTACTACTTCAGCATACATTCAGCTATAGAAACCGTTCAACTATCAAAATGTTCAGCTTTTTAAGCTCTTTCAGCCTTATACTGTTCAGCTTTTTAGCTTTTCAACTTTTTCAAATATTCAGCTTTTTCAAAAAAAAATTTAACATGGAAACAAATGGGAAAATCTTCAAATCCTCCTCAAAACTCATGGACTTTCAACCTCTTCTGCTCCCTCATACTTTGAGCTAGATACACCGTTCCAACTTTAAAATATTCACAAGACCTTGAACTATTAGGCATGTGTTTAGTTTTTGAAAATCTTTTACGGTTTTGAAATAATCACAGTTTTAGTGTGAAGGATTTTTAGCTCCTCTTCTGGGTTTATAATGGGTGTGTATTGCGTGAGCTAGAGTGCGGAACATCACCGCTAGAGTGGAGAGCAGCTGGAAAGACTTGAGAAAAAATTGTCTTCAGCTTGATTTGGGTCCCACAGCTTTTACTTCACATAGACAATATATACATAGAAATGTAGGAAATCTTGTTGGCTTTCAGATGATGTTCTTATTTCAGATGTAGGACTTAAACTTTTGGCTGTAGAAGCCCTCGAGCGACAAGCACTCCAGCAACTCCCCCATAAGCCGCAATGTTAATTTTGAGCCTAAATTTCTGGAGTGGAGCAGACGGTACCGGTTTTGTCTCTCGCTCTTGTGCCCTCATTTTTCACTCTACAGAAATAAAAAACACATCACATGGTTCAGCAATGTCTCCTGTTACTCACTGTATACATATTTTGGCCATAACCATTACACTTTTTTCTAAACCTGCAGGAGTTTGGGAGGTGTTTTCCCATTCATTCTTATGGGGACATTTTCAACTTTGGTTCTGCTACTGCTCCAGCATATGTGCAGCTACAGAAACTGTTTGGCTGTCAAACTGTTCAGCTTTTTAAGCTCTTTCAAGTATTCCGCTTTTTAAAATATTCAGCTTTCTGTATTTCAGCTTTTTCAAGTATTCAGCTTCATATTCAGCTATAGAAACCGTTCAACTATCAAACTGTTCAGCTTTTTAAGCTCTTTCAGCCTATTACTTTTCAGCTTTTTCAAATATTCAGCTTTATGTTCTGCTATAGAAACCGTTCAACTATCAACATGTTCAGCTTTTTAAGCTCTTTCAACCTTGTACTTTTCAGCTTTTTCAAATATTCAGCTTCATGTACAGCTAGAGAAACTGTTCAACTATCAAAATATTCAGCTTCATGTACAGTTAGAGAAACTGTTAAGCTATTAAAATATTCAGCTTTTCCTGCAAATTCTTGACCATTCATTCTTATAGTTTTATGCATTTCCAGCAGCACATTCAGCAGATTTTGCAAAATCACTTCAGCCGTCAGCATTCACACTGTATTTTCGCAGGAAATACAATTTTTCTAGTTATTATTATTATTCCTGCTTCCGTACGTTTTTCAGCTCTCTTCAGCTCCTTCAAATTTTGAGCTACAGAAACCATTCAACTATCAAAATGTGCAGCTCATTAAGGACATTCTTGCTTGTATTTTTGGTATTTCTATCTTTTATACTTTTGGAAATATTCAGCTTTTTCTGCAAAATTTTCCCCATTCATCCTTATGGGGAATTTCTCAAATTTCGCCCTGCTACTACTTCAGCATACGTTCAGCTATAGAAACCGTTCAACTATCAAAATGTTCAGCTTTTTATGCTCTTTCAGCCTTATACTTTTCAGCTTTTTAGCTTTTCAACTTTTTCAAATATTCAGCTTTTTCAAAACTAAAACCAAATTTTTTTCCCATTCATCCTTATGGGGATTTTTTCAAATTTCATTCTGCTACTACTTCAGCATACATTCAGCTATAGAAACCGTTCAACTATCAAAATGTTCAGCTATTTATGCTCTTTCAGCCTTGTGCTTTTCAGCTTTTTAGCTTTTCAACTTTTTCAAATATTCAGCTTTTTAAAAAAAAAAATTAATATGGAAGCAAATGGGAAAATCTTCAAATCCTCTTCAAAACTCATCCACTTTGAACCTTTTCTGCTCCCTCATACTTTGAGCTAGAGACACCATTCCAACTTTAAACTATTCACAAGACCTTGAACTATTAGGCATGTGTTTAGTTTTTGAAAATCTTTTACGGTTTTGAAATTATCACAGTTTTAGTTTGAAGGATTTTTAGCTCCTCTTCTGGGTTTATAATGGGTGTGTATTGCGTGAGCTAGAGTGGGTGACATCATCGCTAGAGTGGAGAGCAGCTGCAAAAACTTTAGAAAAAACTCTCTTCAGCTTGATTTGGGTCCCACAGCTTTTACTTCACATAGACAATATATACATATAAATGTAGGAAATCTTGTTGGCTTTCAGATGATGGTCTTATCTCAGATGTAGGACTTAAACTTTTGGCTGTAGAAGCCCTTGAGCGACAAGCACTCCAGCAACTCCCCCATAAGCCGCAATGTTAACTTTGAGCCTAAATTTCTGGAGTGGAGCAGACGGTACCGGTTTTGTCTCTCGCTCTTGTGCCCTCATTTTTCACTCTACAGAAATAAAAAATACATCACATGGTTCAGCAATGTCTCCTGTTACTCACTGTATACATATTTTGGCCATAACCATTACACTTTTTTCTAAACCTGCAGCTGTTTGGGAGGTGTTTTCCCATTCATTCTTATGGGGACATTTTCAACTTTGGTTCTGCTACTGCTCCAGCATATGTGCAGCTACAGAAACTGTTTGGCTGTCAGACTGTTCAGCTTTTTAAGCTCTTTCAGCCTATTACTTTCAGCTTTTCACCCTTTTCAGCTTTTTCAAATATTCAGCTTTATGTTCAGCCATAGAAACCATTCAACTATCAAAATCTTAAGCTTTTTAAGCTCTTTCAACCTTGTACTTTTCAGCTTTTCAACTTTTTAAGCTCAAATATTCAGCTTTCTGCCTCTACAGCTTTTTCAAGTATTCAGCTTCATGTTCAGCTATAGAAACCGTTCAGCTATTAAAATATTCAGCTTTTTAAGCTCTTTCAAACTTGTACTTTTCAGCTTTTCAACCTTTTCAGCTTTTTTAAATATTCAGCTTTCTGTATTTCAGCTTTTTCAAGTATTCAGCTTCAGGTTCAGCTATAGAAACCGTTCAACTATCAAACTGTTCAGCTTTTTAAGCTCTTTCAGCCTATTACTTTCAGCTTTTCAACCTTTTCAGCTTTTTCAACCTTTTCAGCTTTTCAACCTTTTCAGCTTTTTCAACCTTTTCAGCTTTTCATCCTTTTCAGCTTTTTCAAATATTCAGCTTTATGTTCAGCTATAGAAACTCTTCAACTATCAAAATGTTCAGCTTTTTAACCTTTTCAGCCTTTTCAAGTATTCAGCTTCATCTTCAGCTCGAGAAACTCTTCAACTATCAAAATGTTCAGCTTTTTAAGCTGTTTCAACCTTGTACTTTTCAGCTTTTCAACCTTTTCAGCTTTTTAAAATATTCAGCTTCATGTTCAGCTATAGAAACCGTTCAACTATCAAAATCTTCAGCTTTTTAAGCTCTTTCAACCTATTACTTTTCAGCCTTTCTGCCTTTTTAGCTTTTGAAAAAATCAGCTTTTTCTGCAAATTCTTGACCATTCATTCTCATAGTTTCATGCATTTTTAATGCATCAGGCAAGTGTTTTCCAGTACATTCAGCAGATTTTGCAAAATCACTTCAGCCATCAGCATTCACACTGTATTTTCGCAGGAAATACAATTTTTCTAGTTATTATTCTTCTTCCGTACGTTTTTCAGCACCTATCTCCTCCTACAAATTTTGAGCTATAGAAACCATTCAACTATCAAAATGTTCAGCTTTTTAAGGACACTCTTGCTTCCATTTTTCTTTTTTCTATCTTTCATACTTTTGGAAATATTCAGCTTTTTCTGCAAAATTTTCCCCATTCATCCTTATGGGGATTTTTTCAAATTTCGCTATGCTACTACTTCAGCATACGTTCAGCTATAGAAACCGTTCAACTATCAAAATGTTCAGCTCTTTATGCTCTTTCAGCCTTGTGCTTTTAAGCTTTTCAGCTTTTCAACTTTTTCAAATATTCAGCTTTTTCAAAACTAAAACCAAAATTTTTTCCCATTCATCCTTATGGGGATTTTTTCAAATTTCATTCTGCTACTACTTCAGCATACGTTCAGCTATAGAAACCGTTCAACTATCAAAATGTTCAGCTTTTTAAGCTCTTTCAGCCTTGTTCTTTTCAGATTTTTAGCTTTTCAACTTTTTCAAATATTCAGCTTTTTCAAAAAAAAAATTAACATGGAAACAAATGGGAAAATCCTCAAATCCTCCTCAAAACTCATCCACTTTCAACCTCTTCTTCTCCCTCATACTTTGAGCTAGAGACACCATTCCAACTTTAAACTATCCACAAGACCTTGAACTATTGAACTTGATTTTCAGTTTTTGAAAATCTTTTACGGTTTTGAAATTATCACAGTTTTAGTTTTAAGGATTTTTAGCTCATCTTCTGGGTTTATAATGGGTGTGTATTGCGTGAGCTAGAGTGCGGAACATCATCGCTAGAGTGGAGAGCAGCTGCAAAAACTTTAGAAAAAACTCTCTTCAGCTTGATTTGGGTCCCACAGCTTTTACTTCACATAGACAATATATACATAGAAATGTAGGAAATCTTGTTGGCTTTCATATGATCATCTTATTTCAGATGTGCGACTTAAACTTTTGGCTGTAGAAGCCCTCGAGCGACAAGCACTCCAGCAACTCCCCCATAAGCCGCAATGTTAACTTTGAGCCTAAATTTCTGGAGTGGAGCAGACGGTACCGGTTTTGTCTCTCGCTCTTGTGCCCTCATTTTTCACTCTTCAGAAATAAAAAATACATCACATGGTTCAGAAATGTCTCCTGTTACTCACTGTATACATATTTTGGCCATAACCATTACACTTTTTCCTAAACCTGTAGCTGTTCGGGAGGTGTTTTCCCATTCATTCTTATGGGGACATTTTCAACTTTGGTTCTGCTACTGCTCCAGCATATGTGCAGCTACAGAAACTGTTTGGCTGTCAAACTGTTCAGCTTTTTAAGCTCTTTCAGACTATTACTTTCAGCTTTTCACCCTTTTCAGCTTTTCAACCTTTTCAGCTTTTTCAAATATTCAGCTTTATGTTCAGCTATAGAAACCATTCAACTATCAAAATATTCAGATTTATGTTCAGCTATAGAAACCATTCAACTATCAAAATATTCAGATTTATGTTCAGCTATAGAAACCATTCAACTATCAAAATATTCAGATTTATGTTCAGCTATAGAAACCATTCAACTATCAAAATGTTCAGCTTTTTAAGGACATTCTTGCTTCCATTTTTCTTTTTTCTATCTTTCATACTTTTGGAAATATTCAGCTTTTTCTGCAAAATTTTCCCCATTCATCCTTATGGGGAATTTCTCAAATTTCGCTCTGCTACTACTTCAGCATACGTTCAGCTATAGAAACCGTTCAACTATCAAAATGTTCAGCTATTTATGCTCATTCAGCCTATCAATTTTCAGCTTTTTAACTTTTCAACTTTTTCAAATATTCAGCTTTTTCAAAACTAAAACCAAAATTTTGTCCCATTCATCCTTATGGGGATTTTTTCAAATTTCATTCTGCTACTACTTCAGCATACGTTCAGCTATAGAAACTGTTCAACTATCAAAATGTTCAGCTTTTTAAGCTCTTTCAGCCTTGTGCTTTTCAGCTTTTTAGCTTTTCAACTTTTTCAAATATTCAGCTTTTTCAAAAAAAAATTTAACATGGAAACAAATGGGAAAATCCTCAAATCCTCCTCAAAACTCATCCACTTTCAACCTCTTCTTCTCCCTCATACTTTGAGCTAGAGACACCATTCCAACTTTAAACAATCCACAAGACCTTGAACTATTGAACTTGATTTTCAGTTTTTGAAAATATTTTACGGATTTGAAATTATCACAGTTTTAGTTTGAAGGATTTTTAGCTCGTCTTCTGGGTTTATAATGGGTGTGTATTGCGTGAGCTAGAGTGCGGAACATCATCGCTAGAGTGGAGAGCAGCTGGAAAAAGTTTAGAAAAAACTCTCTTCAGCTTGATTTGGGTCCCACAGCTTTTACTTCACATAGACAATATATACATAGAAATGTAGGAAATCTTGTTGGCTTTCAGATGATGGTCTTATTTCAGATGTAGGACTTAAACTTTTGGCTGTGGAAGCCCTTGAGCGGCAAGCACTCCAGCAACTCCCCCATAAGGCGCAGTGTTAACTTTGAGCCTAAATCTCTGGAGTGGAGCAGACGGTACCGGTTTTGTCTCTCGCTGTTGTGCCCTCATTTTTCACTCTACAGAAATAAAAAACACATCACATGGTTCAGAAATGTCTCCTGTTACTCACTGTATACATATTTTGACCATAACCATTACACTTTTTTCTAAACCTGCAGGAGTTTGGGAGGTGTTTTCCCATTCATTCTTATGGGGACATTTTCAACTTTGGTTCTGCTACTGCTCCAGCATATGTGCAGCTACAGAAACTGTTTGGCTGTCAAACTGTTCAGCTTTTTAACCTTTTCAGTTTTTTCAAATATTCAGCTTTATGTTCAGCTATAGAAACTGTTCAACTATCAAAATCTTCAGCTTTTTAAGCTCTTTCAACCTATTACTTTTCAGCTTTTCTGCCTTTTCAGCTTTTGAAAAAATTCAGCTTTATGTTCAGCTAGAGAAACTGTTCAACTATCGAAACATTCAGCTTTATGTTCAGCTATAGAAACCGTTCAAGTATCAAACTGTTCAGCTTTTTAAGCTCTTTCAACCTATTACTTTTCAGCCTTTCTTCCTTTTCAGCTTTTGAAAAAATCTGCTTTTTCTGCAAATTCTTGTCCATTCATTCTCATAGTTTTATGCATTTTTTTATGCATTAGGCAAGTGTTTTCCAGCACATTCAGCAGATTTTGCAAAATCACTTCAGCCGTCAGCATTCACACTGTATTTTCGCAGGAAATACAATTTTTCTAGTTATTAGTGTGAATGCTGACACAGCATTCACACTATTGTTCTTCCGGAATTTATTAAAGTTTTTATTATTATTATTCCTGATTCCGTACGTTTTTTGGCTCGCTTCTCCTCCTACAAATTTTGAGCTACACAAACCATTCAACTATCAAAATGTCCAGCTCGTTAAGGACATGATGGCGTGTATTTTTCTTTTCTCTATCTTTTATACTTTTGGAAATATTCAGCTTTTTCTGCAAAATTTTCCCCATTCATCCTTATGGGGATTTTGTCAAATTTCATTCTGCTACTACTTCAGCATACGTTCAGCTATAGAAACCGTTCAACTATCAAAATGTTCAGCTATTTATGGTCTTTCAGCCTTGTACTTTTCAGCTTTTTAGCTTTTCAACTTTTTCAAATATTCAGCTTTTTCAAAACTAAAACCAAAATTTTTTCCCATTCATCCTTATGGGGATTTTCTCACATTTCATTCTGCTACTGCTTCAGCATACGTTCAGCTATAGAAACTGTTCAACTATCAAAATGTTCAGCTTTTTAAGCTCTTTCAGCCTTGTTCTTTTCAGCCTTTTAACTTTTCAACCTTTTCAAATATTCAGCTTTTTCAAAAAAAAATTTAATATGGAAGCAAATGGGAAAATCTTCAAATCCTCCTCAAAACTCATCCACTTTGAACCTCTTCTGCTCCCTCATACTTTGAGCTAGAGACACCATTCCAACTTTAAAATAGTCACAAGACCTTGAACTATTAGGCATGTGTTTAGTTTTTGAAAATCTTTTATGGTTTTGAAATTATCACAGTTTTAGTTTGAAGGATTTTTAGCTCGTCTTCTGGGTTTATAATGGGTGTGTATTGCGTGAGCTAGAGTGGGTGACATCATCGCTAGAGTGGAGAGCAGCTGCAAAAACTTTAGAAAAAACTCTCTTCAGCTTGATTTGGCTCCCACAGCTTTTACTTCACATAGACAATATATACATAGAAATGTAGGAAATCTTGTTGGCTTTCATATGATCATCTTATTTCAGATGTGCGACTTAAACTTTTGGCTGTGGAAGCCCTAGAGTGACAAGAACTCCAGCAACTCCGCCATAAGCCGCAGTGTTAACTTTGAGCCTAAATCTCTGGAGTGGAGCAGACGGTACCGGTTTTGTCTCTCGCTCTTGTGCCCTCATTTTTCACTCTACTGAAATAAAAAACACATCACATGGTTCAGCAATGTCTCCTGTTACTCACTGTATACATATTTTGGCCATAACCATTACACTTTTTTCTAAACCTGCAGGTGTTTGGGAGGTGTTTTCCCATTCATTCTTATGGGGACATTTTCAGCTTTGGTTCTGCTACTGCTCCAGCATATGTGCAGCTACAGAAACTGTTTGTCTGTCAAACTGTTCAGCTTTTTAAGCTCTTTCAGCCTATTACTTTCAGCTTTTCACCCTTTTCAGCTTTTTCAAATATTCAGCTTTATGTTCAGCTATAGAAACCATTCAACTATCAAAATCTTCAGCTTTTTAAGCTCTTTCAACCTTGTACTTTTCAGCTTTTCAACCTTTTCAAATATTCAGCTTTCTGCCTTTTCAGCTTTTTCAAGTATTCAGCTTCATGTTCAGCTAGAGAAACTGTTCAGCTATCAAAATGTTCAGCTTTTCTGCCTTTTCAGCTTTTGAAAAAATCAGCTTTTCCTGCAAATTCTTGACTATTCATTCTCATAGTTTTATGCATGTTTTGTGGATTAGGCAAGTGTTTTCCAGCACATTTTGCAAAATCACTTCAGCAATCAGCATTCACACTGTATTTTCGCAGGAAATACAATTTTTCTAGTTATTATTATTCCTGATTCCGTACGTTTTTTGGCTCGCTTCTCCTCCTACAAATTTTGAGCTACACAAACCATTCAACTATCAAAATGTGCAGCTCGTTAAGGACATGATGGCGTGTATTTTTCTTTTCTCTATATTTTATACTTTTGGAAATATTCAGCTTTTTCTGCAAAATTCTACCTATTCATCCTTATGGGGAATTTCTCAAATTTCGCTCTGCTACTACTTCAGCATACTTTCAGCTATAGAAACCGTTCAACTATCAAAATGTTCAGCTATTTATGCTCTTTCAGCCTTGTGCTTTTCAGCTTTTTAGCTTTTCAACTTTTTCAAATATTCAGCTTTTTCAAAACTAAAACCAAAATTTTTTCCCATTCATCCTTATGGGGATTTTCTCACATTTCATTCTGCTACTGCTTCAGCATACGTTCAGCTATAGAAACCGTTCAACTATCAAAATGTTCAGCTTTTTAAGCTCTTTCAGCCTTGTACTTTTCAGCTTTTTAACTTTTCAACCTTTTCAAAAATTCAGCTTTTTCAAAAAAAAATTTAATATGGAAGCAAATGGGAAAATCTTCAAATCCTCCTCAAAACTCATCCACTTTAAGCCTCTTCTGCTCCCTCATACTTTGAGCTAGAGACACCATTCCAACTTTAAAATAGTCACAAGACCTTGAACTATTAGGCATGTGTTTAGTTTTTGAAAATCTTTTATGGTTTTGAAATTATCACAGTTTTAGTTTGAAGGATTTTTAGCTCGTCTTCTGGGTTTATAATGGGTGTGTATTGCGTGAGCTAGAGTGGGTGACATCATCGCTAGAGTGGAGAGCAGCTGCAAAAACTTTAGAAAAAACTCTCTTCAGCTTGATTTGGGTCCCACAGCTTTTACTTCACATAGACAATATATACATAGAAATGTAGGAAATCTTGTTGGCTTTCATATGATGGTCTTATTTCAGATGTGCGACTTAAACTTTTGGCTGTGGAAGCCCTAGAGTGACAAGCACTCCAGCAACTCCCCCATAAGCCTCAGTGTTAACTTTGAGCCTAAATTTCTGGAGTGGAGCAGACGGTACCGGTTTTGTCTCTCGCTCTTGTGCCCTCATTTTTCACTCTACAGAAATAAAAAACACATCACATGGTTCAGCAATGTCTCCTGTTACTCACTGTACTCATATTTTGGCCATAACCATTACACTTTTTTCTAAACCTGCAGCTGTTTGGGAGGTGTTTTCCCATTCATTCTTATGGGGACATTTTCAACTTTGGTTCTGCTACTGCTCCAGCATATGTGCAGCTACAGAAACTGTTTGGCTGTCAGACTGTTCAGCTTTTTAAGCTCTTTCAGCCTATTACTTTCAGCTTTTCACCCTTTTCAGCTTTTTCAAATATTCAGCTTTATGTTCAGCCATAGAAACCATTCAACTATCAAAATCTTAAGCTTTTTAAGCTCTTTCAACCTTGTACTTTTCAGCTTTTCAACTTTTTAAGCTCTCAAATATTCAGCTTTCTGCCTCTACAGCTTTTTCAAGTATTCAGCTTCATGTTCAGCTATAGAAACCGTTCAGCTATTAAAATATTCAGCTTTTTAAGCTCTTTCAAACTTGTACTTTTCAGCTTTTCAACCTTTTCAGCTTTTTTAAATATTCAGCTTTCTGTATTTCAGCTTTTTCAAGTATTCAGCTTCAGGTTCAGCTATAGAAACCGTTCAACTATCAAACTGTTCAGCTTTTTAAGCTCTTTCAGCCTATTACTTTCAGCTTTTCAACCTTTTCAGCTTTTTCAACCTTTTCAGCTCTTTCAACCTTTTCAGCTTTTCAACCTTTTCAGCTTTTTCAACCTTTTCAGCTTTTCATCCTTTTCAGCTTTTTCAAATATTCAGCTTTATGTTCAGCTATAGAAACTCTTCAACTATCAAAATGTTCAGCTTTTTAACCTTTTCAGCCTTTTCAAGTATTCAGCTTCATCTTCAGCTCGAGAAACTCTTCAACTATCAAAATGTTCAGCTTTTTAAGCTGTTTCAACCTTGTACTTTTCAGCTTTTCAACCTTTTCAGCTTTTTAAAATATTCAGCTTCATGTTCAGCTATAGAAACCGTTCAACTATCAAAATCTTCAGCTTTTTAACCTTTTCAGCCTTTTCAAGTATTCAGCTTCATCTTCAGCTCGAGAAACTCTTCAACTATCAAAATCTTCAGCTTTTTAAGCTGTTTCAACCTTGTACTTTTCAGCTTTTCAACCTTTTCAGCTTTTTAAAATATTCAGCTTCATGTTCAGCTATAGAAACCGTTCAACTATAAAAATCTTCAGCTTTTTAAGCTCTTTCAACCTATTACTTTTCAGCCTTTCTGCCTTTTCAGCTTTTGAAAAAATCAGCTTTTTCTGCAAATTCTTGACCATTCATTCTCATAGTTTCATGCATTTTTAATGCATCAGGCAAGTGTTTTCCAGTACATTCAGCAGATTTTGCAAAATCACTTCAGCCATCAGCATTCACACTGTATTTTCGCAGGAAATACAATTTTTCTAGTTATTATTCTTCTTCCGTACGTTTTTCAGCACCTATCTCCTCCTACAAATTTTGAGCTATAGAAACCATTCAACTATCAAAATGTTCAGCTTTTTAAGGACACTCTTGCTTCCATTTTTCTTTTTTCTATCTTTCATACTTTTGGAAATATTCAGCTTTTTCTGCAAAATTTTCCCCATTCATCCTTATGGGGATTTTTTCAAATTTCGCTATGCTACTACTTCAGCATACGTTCAGCTATAGAAACCGTTCAACTATCAAAATGTTCAGCTCTTTATGCTCTTTCAGCCTTGTGCTTTTAAGCTTTTCAGCTTTTCAACTTTTTCAAATATTCAGCTTTTTCAAAACTAAAACCAAAATTTTTTCCCATTCATCCTTATGGGGATTTTTTCAAATTTCATTCTGCTACTACTTCAGCATACGTTCAGCTATAGAAACCGTTCAACTATCAAAATGTTCAGCTTTTTAAGCTCTTTCAGCCTTGTTCTTTTCAGATTTTTAGCTTTTCAACTTTTTCAAATATTCAGCTTTTTCAAAAAAAAATTTAACATGGAAACAAATGGGAAAATCCTCAAATCCTCCTCAAAACTCATCCACTTTCAACCTCTTCTTCTCCCTCATACTTTGAGCTAGAGACACCATTCCAACTTTAAACTATCCACAAGACCTTGAACTATTGAACTTGATTTTCAGTTTTTGAAAATCTTTTACGGTTTTGAAATGATCACAGTTTTAGTTTTAAGGATTTTTAGCTCATCTTCTGGGTTTATAATGGGTGTGTATTGCGTGAGCTAGAGTGCGGAACATCATCGCTAGAGTGGAGAGCAGCTGGAAAGACTTGAGAAAAAACTCTCTTCAGCTTGATTTGGGTCCCACAGCTTTTACTTCACATAGACAATATATACATAGAAATGTAGGAAATCTTGTTGGCTTTCAGATGATGTTCTTATTTCAGATGTAGGACTTAAACTTTTGGCTGTAGAAGCCCTCGAGCGACAAGCACTCCAGCAACTCCCCCATAAGGCGCAATGTTAATTTTGAGCCTAAATTTCTGGAGTGGAGCAGACGGTACCGGTTTTGTCTCTCGCTCTTGTGCCCTCATTTTTCACTCTACAGAAATAAAAAACACATCACATGGTTCAGCAATGTCTCCTGTTACTCACTGTACTCATATTTTGGCCATAACCATTACACTTTTTTCTAAACCTGCAGGAGTTTGGGAGGTGTTTTCCCATTCATTCTTATGGGGACATTTTCAACTTTGGTTCTGCTACTGCTCCAGCATATGTGCAGCTACAGAAACTGTTTGGCTGTCAAACTGTTCAGCTTTTTAAGCTCTTTCAGCTTTTTCAAATATTCAGCTTTATTTTCAGCCATAGAAACCTTTCAACTATCAAAATCTTAAGCTTTTTAAGCTCTTTCAACCTTGTACTTTTCAGCTTTTCAACTTTTTCAGCTCTCAAATATTCAGCTTTCTGCCTTTTCAGATTTTTCAAGTATTCAGCTTCATGTTCAGCTAGAGAAACTGTTCAGCTATCAAAATGTTCAGCTTTTTAAGCTTTTTCAACCTATTACTTTTCAGCCTTTCTGCCTTTTCAGCTTTTTCAAGTATTCCGCTTTTTAAAATATTCAGCTTTCTGTATTTCAGCTTTTTCAAGTATTCAGCTTCATAGTCAGCTATAGAAACCGTTCAACTATCAACATGTTCAGCTTTTTAAGCTCTTTCAACCTTGTACTTTTCAGCTTTTCAACCTTTTCAGATTTTTCAAATATTCAGCTTTAAGTTCAGCTAGAGAAACCATCCATCTATCAAACTGTTCAGCTTTTTAAGCTCTTTCAGCCTATTACTTTCAGCTTTTCACCCTTTTCAGCTTTATGTTCAGCTATAGAAACCATTCAACTATCAAAATATTCAGCTGCATGTTCAGCTATAGAAACCGTTCAACTATCAAACTGTTCAGCTTTTTAAGCTCTTTCAACCTATTACTTTTCAGCCTTTCTGCCTTTTAAGCTTTTGAAAAAATCAGCTTTTTATGCAAATTCTTGACCATTCATTCTCATAGTTTCATGCATTTTTTATGCATTAGGCAAGTGTTTTCCAGCACATTCAGCAGATTTTGCAAAATCACTTCAGCCGTCAGCATTCACACTGTATTTTCGCAGGAAATACAATTTTTCTAGTTATTCCTGATTCCGTACGTTTTCTGGCTCGCTTCTCCTCCTACAAATTTTGAGCTACACAAACCATTCAACTATCAAAATGTCCAGCTCATTAAGGACATGATGGCGTGTATTTTTCTTTTCTCTATCTTTTATACTTTTGGAAATATTCAGCTTTTTCTGCAAAATTTTCCCCATTCATCCTTATGGGGATTTTGTCAAATTTCATTCTGCTACTACTTCAGCATACGTTCAGCTATAGAAACCGTTCAACTATCAAAATGTTCAGCTATTTATGCTCTTTCAGCCTTGTACTTTTCAGCTTTTTCAAATATTCAGCTTTTTCAAAACTAAAACCAAAATTTTTTCCCATTCATCCTTATGGGGATTTTCTCACATTTCATTCTGCTACTGCTTCAGCATACGTTCAGCTATAGAAACCGTTCAACTATCAAAATGTTCAGCTTTTTAAGCTCTTTCAGCCTTGTACTTTTCAGCTTTTTAACTTTTCAACCTTTTCAAATATTCAGCTTTTTCAAAAAAAAATTTAATATGGAAGCAAATGGGAAAATCTTCAAATCCTCCTCAAAACTCATCCACTTTGAACCTCTTCTGCTCCCTCATACTTTGAGCTAGAGACACCATTCCAACTTTAAAATAGTCACAAGACCTTCAACTATTAGACATGTGTTTAGTTTTTGAAAATCTTTTATGGTTTTGAAATTATCACAGTTTTAGTTTGAAGGATTTTTAGCTCGTCTTCTGGGTTTATAATGGGTGTGTATTGCGTGAGCTAGAGTGGGTGACATCATCGCTAGAGTGGAGAGCAGCTGCAAAAACTTTAGAAAAAACTCTCTTCCGCTTGATTTGGGTCCCACAGCTTTTACTTCACATAGACAATATATACATAGACATGTAGGAAATCTTGTTGGCTTTCATATGATGGTCTTATTTCAGATGTGCGACTTAAACTTTTGGCTGTAGAAGCCCTCGAGTGACAAGAACTCCAGCAACTCCGCCATAAGCCGCAGTGTTAACTTTGAGCCTAAATTTCTGGAGTGGAGCAGACGGTACCGGTTTTGTCTCTCGCTCTTGTGCCCTCATTTTTCACTCTACTGAAATAAAAAATACATCACATGGTTCAGCAATGTCTCCTGTTACTCACTGTATACATATTTTGGCCATAACCATTACACTTTTTTCTAAACCTGCAGGTGTTTGGGAGGTGTTTTCCCATTCATTCTTATGGGGACATTTTCAACTTTGGTTCTGCTACTGCTCCAGCATATGTGCAGCTACAGAAACTGTTTGGCTGTCAAACTGTTCAGCTTTTTAAGCTCTTTCAACCTATTACTTTCAGCTTTTCAACCTTTTCATCCTTTTCAAATATTCAGCTTTCTGCCTTTTCAGCTTTTTCAAGTATTCAGCTTCATGTTCAGCTAGAGAAACTGTTCAGCTATCAAAATGTTCAGCTTTTCTGCCTTTTCAGCTTTTGAAAAAATCAGCTTTTCCTGCAAATTCTTGACTATTCATTCTCATAGTTTTATGCATGTTTTGTGGATTAGGCAAGTGTTTTCCAGCACATTCAGCAGATTTTGCAAAATCACTTCAGCAATCAGCATTCACACTGTATTTTCGCAGGAAATACAATTTTTCTAGTTATTATTATTATTATTATTATTAGTATTATCATCATCATCATCATCATTTGGTATTACCCATGATTACAACTGTATATTAATCCCTATGAAAATGATAACACTATTTGAATGGACCTTGTGGCAACTCAAAAAGAAAAATTCACAAACAGGAAAACTTCATTCTCAAAACATTATCACCCGTCTCCTCAAAATGTTTTTTCCTCGTGTTATTTTTTTTCGGACAGACCGACAGAATAATGAGAAAGATTTCTAAAGGCTCGTATCCACAAAGTCTTGACAATACATTATTTTGTCTTCCCAGACCTTGCCTGGCCTTTTCTGACTGTATGGGAAAGCTGTGTACTTCAGAAACCGGTTTGGAAATTACATGTTGAAGCAGTTTAAGGTTTTGGTCAGAAGTGATGAGTATGAAGGCAAGTATGATGAAACATGATCCTGTAAAAATGTAAAGATCTACTACAGTGGTTCTGTCCTGTTCTGTTGGAGAAGCAGCAGTGAACTGACCTTGATACCGGCTGCACAGCCCACAGGCTGTGGAGCGATGTTAGACTGACCAGGCTTGTGACCTGAAAAAATGAGGACTCAGATGCAGAGGGTTCAAAATATAATCAGGCTTTTATTCTGAAATTCTCTATTGGATATTAAGACAGTGACAAAACATCCGTCTATGAACCTCACTATATCTAGGATACTAGAAAACACAAATAGACAAAACCAAAAAAACACAGAAAATCGCTCCACCTGGGAGGGAAAAGAAAAGGCTGAAACTCATCTACTCTACTGAGGATTCACTATGAAAAATACAAAGAAAAGCGCTCCCTAAGGAGGAAAACAAAACAGATGCTATAAAATGAAACTACTCTGCTGCTTGACTAAAAAACTATGAAAATAAAGTCGCTCCAACAAGGGAGGATAGCAGGGCTATGAAAAAGGCTGACTACAAAACCAAACAGAAAAACTTGCAAAAAAAAAAAAAAAATAGATCACTCTACTTAAGAGGAAATAAGAGAACAAAAGAAATACAAACGTGGTTGCTTGGAACGAGACAAGGACTGTGACCAAACAATCAGGGATCAGGGGAGACGTCAGACCGGTGACACAAGAGGAAGGGCAAGTGACCTGAAACAAGAGGAGTTATTTTTCAAAATAAAACATCAAAATCACAAGACAGAAAAACCAGGACAAGACACCCCTCACCGCGGTGTGACATGACCATCCCAAAAACCTCCTGGAAGGCATCTCTGACTGCCTCCACATTTACTTATCTGATGTCACCACAATGTCAATGTCTCCACCAGACTCTGGAGAGCAACAATACAGCAACATTTAGTGAGGATATTTGAAGTCAGCTTTCTTCATTTAAGAGTAATGAAGTGATGAGGAGAGAGCAGGAGAACTCACTGATGTATGGGGCCATGCCAGGATCCAGAGTGGTGATCATGGACTCCACAGAGTGCTTGGTTTTGTCCGGGACTGACTTTACTACATGTTACCTGCTACTCCCTGAGGACACAGACAAAACATGGGACATGACTGTCAGAAAACTGATCAGGCCTTGATTTTCAAAATACGTCATAGTTAGGGCCAAGATCAGTTTTAAAAATTGACACATTTCACAATTTGAGACACACATTTTTTCCACATGGGTTTTAGTATACCATTGAATAATGACTGAATACAGAAGCTTAAGCAACAAAACATTGTTTTTTTTTTCCAAGGTGGTACTTAACCAAGACCAACAGACTAGGGATGCAAATTATCGATTAATTCATTAATCGTTAGTTGATGGACCTTATCAATCGATTAACGATTACCTGATAAGATGCAATTTTCCAGAGAGCCTAAATTTAAGGGGAAAATTTAAGCTGAACATTCCTTATACAGGACTCTACACTAGTTTGTTAGTTTATTTTTAGAGCACAGCACAATGAAAAATGTTTAAGTAACACGTTATTTGGTAAATGGTCTTTCCTGCCACTACACCATGATGATTACTGTATTTAACTACTTAAATCGCAGTAGCATGAATTGATTTGTTGAACTCAGCCTGATGTAAGTAAGGGGTAATGTAACTATACATTATCCCGCTTATTACACGGCCTTACGCGTGAAATAAATAATCACCCACAATGATTGCTCGTAAAGTTTTAACTTTCACTTTCAAGGCCGGCCTGAGAGAGGAGCTGGACAGCGTGCTGTGGTTGGTGTAACGCGCTGAAAGTCCAGCTGTCTTGCTTATGTTGCTATATGTTGCCAGGGCGGGTCAGAGCGCCGTCCCTAGCTGCTCTCATGTGTCCAGTCACAGACTGGATCTGATGACTTTCAAGGCCTGAGGGAGGAGCTGGACAGCGGTGCTGTCTTGTTTATGTTGCCATTGCGCCAGTGTCGGCGGCTTTTTAACTCGTTAAATAATTGTGCTCCAGTATAATCGGTACGCCTGAAACTCATCCAGTGAGAAACGTTCCGCGGTGCAAATATAAGTGCGATTAAAATGCGTTAATTTTTTTGTAATTAATTAATCAATCTTAATTAACGCGTTAAAGTCCCGGCCCTACAAAATACATAAACTATTTGTATCTTCAGCATTTTTTTCATGCGTCATTGTTCCACAGGTATACCAAACAGTGATCCAAAACCTGCAGTCCATCATGTACCATCAATTTGGTGTAGTTTCACCCCTATGGTCGATCAATGGATTATATTGTAAAGGTAAAATGACTAGTTGATCGATTAGTTAATCAACAGAAAATCAATCTGCAACAATAACCTTCAGTCATGGTCAAAAGTTAACATCCACTTGTAAAGAACATGTGTATCATGGCAGTCTTCAGTTCCAATGATTTCTACAGCGCTCAGTTTTTTGTGATGAATGAGTGGAACACAAACTACTTTGTCACAAAAACATTCATGAAGTTTGGTTCAGTAATGAATTTATTATAGGTCTTCTGAAAATGGAACCATCAGTTTTGGTGATTATAGAAAAGTTGTATGAATCAAATGTTCTTTGTAGCATGGCCTCTTAACTTCTGACTGGTTCTGATTAATAACAGCTCCTGACTTTTCTGGGCCAACGTGAGATATACATGTTGTAGTGTATGTAACTTTTGATCACGACTGTACATCAGTCCATCCTGAGGGATTTCTGGTAGGAACTTTGGATAACAAGTCGGATTTACTGAGTACTTCTGAGGAAGGCTTCATGGGTAAAAAAAAACAAAAAAACAACTTGTTTACGATGGAAATCGTGTGTTTAGGAAGAACACAAGCATGGCTCTCACCTGGCTTGGCCGTAGGACTGGAGAATGTTGGCATCAGTGGTGTCTGTGGTGACCCCGTGTGATGTCATATCCTGCACTCATGGAAAAACTGGATATGGGTGGGCCTACGGGAGGGGCCAAACCCGGGAGCTGAGGCGGGAGGTGGTCTGATGAGGGGGATAAGAGGAGGCACAGCAGGGGAGGTGGAAGGAAGGAAGAGTTGGGGGAGGCAAGTGTAGAGGTAGGGGGAAACTGGGAGGCGGTGGCCAGTGGGCTGCTGAAAGCAGGCAGGGAAGGAACAGGGGGGAGAGTGGTGGAGACTGATGGCTTATTATTGGAGACGGAGCTGGTGCCTGGGAGGGACTGAGGGCTGAACAGACCTACAACACAAAGCACACCTCAGAGATGCTCACGTTCTAGAGTAAAGAACTTAACGTTTAGTACAGGTCAGGCTTCACATGTGTCAGCCCATTCACTATCATTTTAATTTACTAGTTCTGCTACATTCAGTAAGCTATGATGATAAACTTGTAGAGAGCCTTAAAAACTTGCCTAATGTAACCCAAGTTACCAATGAAATTATTTTTTTCACAATTTAAAGCTATACAGAATTACATTTAGCAATACAGCTCAACCAATACTGGGCGTTTAAAACAGATTCCAATTATCAGTATTTGAATGTTGAATCATCAATATTTGACCATCTAATAAAGATATATTGGTCAATAGTCATTTTCTACACATTCATGCGACACACATTTTTTTTAAAAGAAACCCCTTTAAAAGACCAATGTGTTCAGTGGCATCCAGCAGTGTGGTCGCAGTTTGCAACATACTGAGCACCCCTTATCTCACCCTCCCCTATGGTGGCTAAAAACGCAAAAAATGAGAAAGGCCCTCTCTAGTCAGTGGCTGTGTCTCAATTCAGGGGCTGCAGCTCTCAGAGGCTCCTTCTAATGTTAAGTCAAAATACAACCTTTTTTAGTTTCAGTTGATTCCGACAAATATTAAATTCCATTGCTAAACTTCTATTTTAAATACATTTTAACTGAGCAGGACATTTCACAGCTCAGCGTTTCCCCTATATGCGCCTAGTAGTGGCGCACCTACACTGTTGAAACTTTTTTTTTTTTTTAAAACAGAAAAAAATCCCCCTCCATCATCCATCAGATGAAAATCCCCCTCCATCAGAGAGGAGGGGGATAGGGAAAGACAGGAGAGAAGTTGCTTACCTTAAACGGTAGGTCTATATGATTTTGCACTATGGACACTTAACACACCTGCAATAACAGCAGATCAAGGGAGAGGAGAGGACGCCTTCTGATAACTTTTAAGGTTTTATTTTTTGTTGTGGCTGATGCTTCATCTCCAGATCACTTTAGACACACATAACCTTTGCACTTATTTGCCTGCTCAACAATTATGACAAGCATCTGCTAGATAAACACTGAAGCAAATAAGAAATATGATTTATGCCTCGATTCATGCTTCATCCATTTGGAGAGTTGAGGATGAGTTCAGGAGTCTCACAGCCTGGGGGTCTGGTGGTATGGCAGTGGATAATTCTGTATCTTTTCTAAGTAGACTGGAGTTCACTGCAGCAGAGGGAACCTTGTCTGCTCACATAGCAACATTTCAAAGGTTCTGTCTTACCTATGGTCATTGGTGTGGAGCTGACTGCAGCAGCAACAGTCAGGGGAGGTGTAGTCTCAATTCCACTCTTCCATCATCTTCTCAGCCTTATACCTTCAGTTCAGCCCAGAGTATAGCTGCATAAGATGAATCAGGACATATTCAACTTGTTTAGCAATTCTAATGCCTGCACATATACACTATGGTGAAGCTATTCAGATATTGATCATAGACTTATTTACATTAAATTTGGTTGCTTCCATGTCAAATTTGAATATGAAATCAGTTACATGAATTCGGTCACATCCTGCCATTAACTCAGTCATTAGTGACTTATTGTTGACATACATAAAAATGACTGACCGTAATAGTTCAATGCTGTGAGGTATATAGATTTCACACAATCTGGGAAAAACAGGGCACTGGTATCTGCTGCTCTAAAGAAAGTAAATGGAATAATGAAGAAAGAGGATTAGCTCCAAATTCTTCAGGAAAACCTTAAATCAGCAGAAGATTGGCTCTTGGGTGCAGCTGGGTGTTCCAACAGGACAAAGATCCCGAACACAGAAACAAGAAATGGCTAAATCAGGCTAGAATTGAGGTTTTGAATTACCAACAAATGTAGTTGAACTTCACCGGTTCCATCAAGAGGAGTGGTTACAAATTCAGCCAGAGGACGACCAGAAGCTTGTGGATGGCTATTATGGGGCGCCGATTGTAAAGTTGCGCCTGCTAAAATAAACAGCAACTTTTCCACACATTTAGCAAAAAAAACACGTTTAAAAAACACATGTTAATTTTAAAATGTTACTTTTGACCAGATTTACAGCAATATTTGTGAACTTTGTGACATTTACTTCTCTTGTAAAAATATAATGTCAATGTTAAATCTAAATACAAAATCTAAATCCAAATGTTAAATCTAAATGTTAAATATAAATATAAATGTTACATTTAAATATAAATGTTAAATATAAATATTCAATTTAAATGTTAAATCTAAATCTAAATGTTAAATCTAAATGTCATGGTGAAACTAAATATTTAGCTAATATGCAAATTCACACTGCCTGTCACCGGAAGTACCAAAATAAAAGCTCATTGTCGCGAACAAGCGCTATCCGCGGTCTCCTCGGGTAGGCAGGCGAGTGATTGCGCTGCACTGTTAGTCACGTCTCCTCACCGTGCTCTCATGTTGCCTGCCACCATGTCCAGCGACTTCGCTGGAAACATTGGTAGGGCCGTTTTGGCAGCAATACAGAGGTTCAGCAATGCGTCCATAACGACAGCGACAGTAGCCCTTTTCACAGAGTCTCCGCATTATCGCCGCAGCGGCGGTTCGCCATTTCTCTGTCGTCGTTGTTCACACAGAGCCAAGCAGCTTGATGTTTGGTGGGTCAGGATCTCAATCCCAACACATTATAACAGCATCCATATGATTATAAACAGTCAGCAGTACATGTTTAGATTGACAGGACTCCTGTCAATGGAGGACACCTGGGGAAACACCTTGAAAAAACACACAGACGTCATCAACATGACGTGTACCTCTTTCGGAGCCGCAGCGCCGGCTTTCTGTGTGAATTACACAGCGGTTCGTCTTTATGCCAGCGCTGCTTGGCTCTGTGTGAACAACCAACAGCGGAGAATTAGCGAACCGCCGCTCCGGCGATAATGCGGCTTCTCTGCTTGAAAGGGCTAGCACAGCTACAGCATACACCACAGTAGAGCCACTACAGCACTCGGTAGCTTTTATTTTGGTACTTCCGGTGACAGGCAGTGTGAATTTGCATATTAGCTAAATGTTTAGTTTCACCCGTGACATTTAGATTTAACATTTAGATTTAGATTTAACATTTAGATTCAACCTTTAGATTTAGATTTAACATTTAGATTTAACATTTAGATTTAGATTTAGCATTTAGATTTAGATTTAACATTTAGATTTAACATTTATATTATATTTAACATTTATATTTAGATTTAACATTTAGATTTAACATTTAGATTTAACATTTAGATTTAACATTGACATTATATTTTTACAAGAGAAGTAAATATCACAAAGTTCACAAATATTGCTGTAAATCTGGTCAAAAGCAATACTAAAAAATTCACATACGTTTTTTTAAATGGGGTTTGGTGCTAAATCTGTGGAAAAGTTGCCGTTTATTTTAGCATGCGCAACTTTACAATCGGCGCACCATAGGCTATCAAAACCTGATTGAGGTGAAAATGTCCAATAGACATTTTACCAAATATTACAATTACTGTATGTATACTTTTGATCGATTAGATGTGGTCTCATTTTCAGAAGACCTATAATAAATTAATTATTGAACCAAACTTGATGAATGTTTTTTGTGACAAAGTAGTTTGTGTTCCTCATCACAGAAAACTGAGAGCTGTAGAAATCACTGGAACTGAAGACTGCCATGATAAACATTTTTTTTTTACAAGTGTATGTAAAGTTTTGACCGTGACTGTATATACATTGATATCTTGAAATCTTCTCAAAAGCACTTCATATATATTCAGCACAACTGCCCTTTGGGTTTATTTAACAAAAACTGCTCAGCACTTAAAAGTAGAAAATGAAAATTGCTTGCCCTTGAATATAAAAAATAAAATAAAAAATCAGTGGTTTGTCATCATTGGCTCATTTACAGACCAAATATCACTTTTTGAATAATATTACTTTTCCAAAATCTGAGTTACACATGCTTCAAACTGGTGTTACAACCCCCCCTTTAAGTGAGGTCCAACACAAGATAACAAACCAGTGGTAGTTTAAAGAAAGATACATTTCTTAAAGAACCAGCAAACAAACAAATTAACTGCTGAGCCGGCCAAAATAAACAAAAGAAGGGCAGCCACCCAGACCAGCCCACCAGGGCCGTCAGATCTGGAGACTAACCCTCTACCCTAAAAAAGAGACAATCGTACCCATCAGATAACCAACAAACAAATACACATACTACCACTGCCTCCCTGGTCAGCGTCAGGTGAATGAGGTTAGAGCATGAGCAAGAGAGACCAGAGCCTAGTGCCCTACCCCCTCTTATTGGATTTTTATCAATCAGTCAAACTGCTGTCACCTGGCCATCCAAGAGGCCAATCAGTGACACATCCTGGCCACAGAGAGGGAGCATGTAACACTGGAGTGAAATACTTTAAACTAATGGAGACAAATTAAATAATAAAATAATGCCTGAAACATAAAGACAAACAACACACAAAATAAAGACAATAAGGAGACAACAACCTGCCAAGGATGAAATGAGAAAGAGGCAAAGACTGGAGGATTGCCTTCCAGTAAGGTCATTATACGAGTTAATTTAAAATCCAATCTGGACTAAAAGCAATATACAATATTAAATGTTATACAATCGTGACTGTCGGTATATTCTCATTGAAATCATCTTCATAAAATATCTCCTCATGAATTTCAGAGGGGAGTCTGAAGGTCATCTTGCCCTGCGTGTCAATGAAACGTCCGTCAGGTCAGAGCGCTGATCTGCAGCCCGACGATGGGGACATGAGGACATCAGGGACACGTGGACGACACGGATGATCCACACGGGTAGTGTACACACATGTAGGTAAAAGTCATGTGGTTCACTCCCCCGCTGAATAATGAGCAAAGGCTTTTATTGTGAATGAAGGACAGAGTTTCTATCTGTATCTTTACTTTGAGCTCTGTTCAGTACAACAAAGCATCAAGGCTCAATCATGTGTCAGTGTCCTGTTTGGTCTGAAAGCTGTAATTCAGTATTGACTCTCCCTGAGCTCATCATCCAACCATAGCTGGTGACGCACTGACATTAGTGGCCTTTTGTCTCTGTGGAGCAACAGGAAGCAAAACATGAGGCCACTGATGAAAGAAGACTCCTTCCATCTTACTAAAGCTACTATAGTATGTCACCCCATTACCAGAATAAATGTTTCTGCAAAACCACATATAAGTTTAAACTGAATGTTCCTTTTTGCAACTTTACGTTTGTTTAGGTTGAATTTTCTATTTCTCTCTTGTCACAACACTGTGCTTATGCTCTGGTTAGGTTTTGGCACAAACACCACTTGGTAAGGGTTAGAAAACATCATGGTTTGTCTTAAAATACCTGTTTTGGTCGCCACAAACACAGATGGAGATGGTCCAACTTCCCGCAAAAAGTAGCTGGTTTTGGTCGCCATGAAAGCACCTGGAAATTTCCGCAGGTGTCCTTAATAATATCCAGTGGTGTGACTTGAACGGCCATTTGGCAGCCATGTTGACTTGTATTAACGCCACCACCTTCCCCTCCATCTCCTGATGTGAAAGTCAGCTGATAAGCTAATATTAATAGCTTATATATATTCCATGTTTAGCCCAGGATATATATAGTTGACGTGTAGCAAATGTGGCATATCACATTCACATGATACGCTTAATAGCCACCTGTCACATCAGGAGGTGGAGGGGAGAGTGGTGGTGTTATTACAGCCAAGAAAGCCTCCAAACAGACAACCGCAGTTCAAGCCACACCATTGGATATTTTACCTGCAGACACTTCCAGCTGTTTTAGTGATGTCAAAACTGTATGTTTTTTAAGGAGAACTGCAGATATTTTTTATGAATCGATCTGATGGCAAGTTTTTGTGGGGCCGTCCTCCAAAGAGGAATGACAGCATCATGTTCCTGAAGTCTGAACAGTAAAGTGCACACTTATCACACTTCAAAACACTTAAAACCTGAATAATCTGCCCTTTCATGTGAGCATAGTGGCCTTATATAAGAAGAGTAATCCCACTTTTTGAATGTCTTTCTGATATTATCAGCAATGTGAAGCCAACAGTAACATTTCAGATGACACAGCAGTGTTTCACCTTACTGACTGTTTGAACAATCACGTTTGTACAGAGTGAAAAATCTTGAAAACTATTGAATGGATTGTATTGGAATTTGATTGAGACACCTGTGCTTCCTGGAGGATGATTTGGTGATCACTTGCCTTTTCCTCCTTTTCTTTTTGAACCACTATCATTACATTTTGCGCAGATATTAATGTCTCCCCACAGGATGACTTGTCATAACTGTAGTGATGGTTAAATAAATCTCACAAGAGGACATGACTTTTGGCTCATCACATGCATCTTTTTAATCACTTTCATGCTCACAACATGATATACATGCTCTGACACCAAACTCTGGTCAGGTGACAACCTCTGACTTTTCCTCCCTACATTTGAACACAAATATCTGAACTTTCTCCTCCTCACATTTTCAAAACAGGCTTGTTACTTTGAATGCATTTGAGGGGAATTATGGATTTTTTGTGTGTGTGTGTCATCACACGCTGCCTTCCCAACATCACAAGACTGATTTCAACGCACGGCAGATGTAGTGTGACGAAGACGTAAGAGGACAGAGAGGGAGGCTGGAATGGGGAGAAAAGGCGTGTTAGTTTCTCATATCTGCAGGGATACTTTTTACTTTACTTTGAGTACATTTCAGAGCCTGTACTTTATTACTTTTACCTGAGTAAAGAAGTTGAATCAGTCTGTTATTTCTTACACAAGTATCTGTACTTCTACTGGAGTAAAGAAAGTGTGGACTTTTGACACCTGTGGTCAGTTTTACATTTAATTCATCACGACTGCTGAGGATGTCAACTTTATGTTCTTTATTTTTTTATATAGCTTGTTTGATACTGTGCTATGAGTTTCATAAGACTGCTTTTCTCTTACATCGTCTTTTTGACCACTGAAGAATAAAACAATTTTGTTATTGGCAGAAGACAATAAAAAGCATAACTACGTAATAGAAATTGCTGCCGAGGTAGTCTTTTGGTGGACATGATCAGTGGGCTGCCACTAGCTAAATCTATACCTGATGATTGAGAATGACACTCAACAACTTTGGGCGTCCTCTTCTTCAGATAGGAGTGGTGATGAAGTCCTGGGGTGAGGAGTTGATACGTGACACATCTGGACGAGTCTGTCTCATCAGTTTCCGTTAAGAGTTCAGAGCCTCACAGCGTCTCTGTGGGCCAAGCGGGGACATGCAGCTGCAAACAGCAGGCGACCAGCAAGCAATGACAACACATGCAAACACACACACACACACACACACTGTACAGAGGAATGCTGTTTAGCACCAATCCACAAAGGAACAGATTTGGACAAACAAAGAAGAGGTCAGCTGTAGCTTTAATACAGTGGTGGGGGTCCAAAATCAACGGTGGGAGATGTCTGTTGATGTCACGTCTGATTATCCAGTTTTCTGTTATTTTAACCAAATATGTGCATCCTTGAGATCCAACGAATGTGTGGTATGCACTTTCATCCTCATAAAAGTATTTTTAATCATCATTGTTTATATTCATGTTCACTAGCTTACAGTCTTCTTCTAATCAGCCTTTGCTGGTACATTGCTGCGTTTCTTGGCACTTCTGCACCTGTATATCAGTGGGATAGTGTGAAACCACTGGCAGGAGTGTGAATGTGCTCTACTAGAGGTCAAAAACTCCACAGGGAACCTTGGAAGGATTTTAAAGAAATAAAAAATTGAGTAGTTTCTATCATTTCTGTATTCATTAACTCACGATTCTTACTCATTAAACAATTTGCTAAAATCCGGGAAACAACATCACTACAGTAGTCAGACAGTGTCTCACATGACCTCAGCAGATAAATGACATCAGGGCAACTGTGAAAGCCTCTGGTGGCGGCAGTGATTATTAAGGCAATGGAGGAGGAGGTCTGGCAGATAGTATAAAGAGTGTGAGGTGGTTGGATCGAACAAGTACTGGACTTTAGCAATATACAGTAACTACTACTATTCTTTGACAATAAAACTTTATTTTACCAGTGGGAAATCAGTTCTAATTCATACATTTGACATTTAAAAAAATGGTTTTATTCAATAGTTGGTAACAAAACATCTAATTCATGATACAATAATACACTGAATGACAAAAACTACAGAGAATGCATCATCTCTACTTTAGAGAGTGAATCATATATTTTCAGATTTTCTTCCTCAGATGTTTTTGGTGTTTCAAGGCTGTTTATCAGTCATGCTGTATTCTGAGGAGGGTTATGTTGTGTACCGCCTGAATAAATCACCTCTTACATAAAAGGAAATCTCTGGTGGTTTCTTTCATGATGGAAAAATAATCTGTTGTGAGTCAAAGAGAGATGAACTGGGACATCAAATGAGGAAAACAACAGAAAGGAGGACAGTTTGTCTCCAAAGTCAAGCAGATTCAGCTTCTTTATCCTTTATACATCATTGCTGTTACACTTGTGAGGATATTGCATTGATTTATATTAATACCCTGGAGGCTTATCCGGACCTTGATGGGGTTAGAGCCCTAAACCTGCAAGAGAAGATCCTGACACAGCTTTGGTTGTTTGTTCAGACTCTTAAATTGATCGACTTTTTCTGCTTTTCATTTGTCCTGCTGGAAAATCAGTAACACAGTGACAACTTTCAGGTCATTCACCAGCTTCTGCTGGTCATAGTCCGTTTAAAATGGATGAGAAGAGGAAAGCCCTGTTGTCTCAGCTTTCCACTGCCCAGAGTTTAGTTTACTAGTAAAAATCACCCAGTGCAAAACTTCACCGTATGAATGTCAATGCTGGCAGAAGATAGTGACAATTCGTAAGTGTCCAAAAGGGTCATTTAAAGGAAAGGTTCACTCAAAAATAAAAGTTCAGGCATTATCTCCTCCCCCCATGCTGATGGAAAATCAGGTGAAGTTTTGTAGTCCACAAAACATTTCTGGAGCTTCACAGCATATATATATATACATATTATATATTACATACATACATACATACATCACCCCCTTACAGACACACAGGTGCTGTTGTCTGCAGGAAGTTCATTGTTGGTGGTCTGGTGGAAAAGCCACAGGCACTGTCATCGATCGACCTCTGCAAGGTGCAGGTACCTCCAACACACACACAGCTGCTCGTTGGGCTTCTGTCAACCTTCACTGTTTATTCTAACTGTTTATATGAAGTGTCCAGAGTAATGAAACCAAACTGCAAGGGCATGCAAACTGTAACACACACACACACACACACACACACACACACACACACACACACACACACACACACACACACACACACACACACACACTCTGCAGGCAGATTTAAACATAGCTTAACACAAACTACAGATCATCTTATTTGTGCCGTGCAGCCTACACATAGACTCAATGGACTCATTTAAACGAGGAGGAGGGCAGGCAAGTGAATAGCTTGAGCCAGAGTGGAGTGATCTCACATGGGATCCAGTGTGAGGCAGGAATTGCAGATGGCCAGGTGGGCTGATTGCTGAGCAGAGAGAAAGCTGAAGGTATCTGCATATGAGTCAAGCAAAAAGACAACATCTCAAAACATGAAAAATCCACGCAGGATGGACAAAGCACGAGATACTATACTTGGTAAAGGCTGGAGAGTCACCGGATGAGACAATGGAACAATCCGGCACTGAAGAGAGGCGAAGACCAGGGTTATGTTGTGGTACTTGATGAGTAGATGAAACACAGGTGGGTCTCTCTTCTGCATCGGTGAAGCCACGGCCACAGGCGCGCGCGTGCACACACACACACACACACACACACACACACACACACACACACACACACATACTAGGGAGGATCAGGTGAGGGGAAAAGGAGCAGGGAAATGGATAGGGGAAAAACACAACAGGAAAAGAAAAGAAAACTGTCCCGGTACACACTGTGACAACCAGATCACAAAAACTAACTTTCAAGGAGAATTCCAGTATTTTTAAACTTGGGCCCTATAATGCCATGTTTTGGTGTGTAAATGATTCATTCTCACCAAAAGTTTTGGTATCCCTCCAGTAGTTTACCTCAGCTGACAGCAGTGACGCAATGTCAGCTGCAATGGCTGCAGCGTAATCCTTTGGGGCAATTCTAACCTTCAAAGTTACATCCACCAAAAATGTCTGTTTTGTCTCTGCTGAGGTTTTTATTCTAAGTATCTCTCAACATTACAGAAAACAATTTCTACAAAAAGAGACCTTTTGGTTAAAGAGAAAGAGCCTTCTTGCAACCAGAAACACAAGTCTTGTTCAAGGAGAATTCTTGCTCTGAAATCTTGCGAGAGTTGGACTGTTTCAGGAAGGTGATGCCTCAGAAGGGTTGGAGAGAGGCGTTTGCCCAGAGGAACTGCCAACAAGAATTTTGAATGAATTTTCTGATTTTTTTTACTTATTTTACCAATCTAGATAAGGCAGCAACCATAACACCTCGCCCTGCGAGATTTCAGGGTGAGACGTTTCCTCGAACAAGACTTGTGTTTCATTTGCAATTTCTGGCAGTGTAATGAGGGGATTGTATGAGGTCAGAGAAAAAATTACAGAAAAAAGTGCATCAGTTGAAATCAATCTGGCAATGAGAGTAGAGCAGACCAGAGTATTCAAGCTGGATCTGCTGATTAGATGTGCTGCAGGTGTGTGTGGCAGGAGCACCAGCCCTCCAGGGAAACCATACCCAGCCTCAGAAACGCACCTCTGCCTCACACAGGCAGAAAACACACACCAAGCACAGAAACCCCCCCACAGCAAGTCCAAATCATGACAGTTCAGCACATTTTTTTGATCACATTTGAACTAATCATGCTTTATATAAAACAAGTGATGGAGATAAAATTGGTCATTTCAAAAAGTGTTGAGGACATCTCCTCAGCGGTCCCAGTGTAAATGCAGCAGATGCTTAGAATAACAGCCTCAGCTTACTGGTGTCAAAAAGAAGCACTTTTAGTGGACGTAACTTTGACATCTGTAGTTGCTCGTATTTCGTTGGAGCCATGTTGCAATCGCCAGCTGAGGCCATCTACTGCATCGATTCAACAACTTTTGGTACGAATCATTTACAAACCAAAACATCTAAATATAGGACCCAAATTAAAAAAAATCCCCTTTAAAACCCCAGAGAGATTGAACAAGGCTTTGAAAGGTTATATTAAGTCGCTTTAATCCCCCTAGAAATGACCTTTTCAGTCAGTGATTAGTTCTGAAATGCTGAGACCAGTTTTCTTGATAGATTTGACAATGTTGTGAGGGAGATTTCCCAGGAGAGTGCTTCCAACATGTTTACACCAAACTACATAAAGGCCTTATATTCTGACATTGACAAACATTGAGATTTCCTTGTGGAGTATTTCTGGTTGAAGCCTTCATATTTTGATGATAAAGGTTTTAAAATCTTTTAGAAAAAACACACATTTTGTTTGTATATATGACACATGGACTCACATGTGTGCCACACATAGTAAAACGCAGGACATAAAATATATGAAGTGTTTATAAGATATGTTATGAGACACTCAACCAAAGCAGTCAGTATGAATGTATTTCCATCAGTGTGTGTGTCCAGGTGAACATTTCCTCCGGATCCTCTCTCGTATGTCAGCGCGCAGCTCCGCGCCGCTGCTGCGTCTGTGCGCCCCGCCTCCTCTCCGCCTCTTCAGGGAGGAGCGCACCTTGTTTGGCTCAGTCGAGTCCCGGCTCTCCTCCGCGCGTAATGCGGAGAGTTCCCTGCACCGGACACCACATCCATATCGGCATACAGCTAACAATCGGCGCGGTTCATGGAAGTATTCCTTTGTTCTCGAAGACTGATATTATTCTCGGACATATTTTAGTTGTCAAAGTGAAGAAACATTAGAAATGTTGTGGCACAGCCTGTTCATCTCTGGAGGCTCGAGGTTGAAGCGGATGGTCACATTACTTCACTTGGGTCTGTTCCTGCAGCTGGCGGTGTGGAGAACGGTGAGTCCGCTGACAACGCTCAGGTTAACCTGATCTGCAGGATTTATAGCACCACTTCAGCTGTTTCACACTCATTTATATTTGTAGACAAGTAGCAGTTTTTGCTTCCTGCACATGTAAAGAAACATTCAGCCTACATTTTGCTGTGTGAGCTAGAATCTGCCAATTTGAAAGGTCTGATAAGAGGTCAGGGAGACGAGTTTAATAACATTTTTTGAAATGTTTTTTGTAATTAAGAGACATTAAAAGATTCATTGAAGCACCTGTAAATGAAAAAAAAACTATATTCTTATATATTTTTAAAAACTACATAACTTATTCACTGATGGGAAAAAAAAAATCCTTAATTTGTATTCGTACATCATTAATATTGCTTAGTTTGAATAATTTCTCCAAAACTACACAGCCTCTTCTCACAGCCATTTAACCAACATCGTCCACTTTTAATATTGAATATTTGAGTGGTTGCTGATTCATAGGCTATATCTGTCTATTCATTTGTCATTTTCTTCTTTCTTGTTTCCCATTTGGCCATTATTGAACAACATTAGCCACTGTCCTCCTAGTTTGTGTATTTATATGACAAGATAGGATACAGCTTTATGGTATGTTTGAACTGAAATTTATTTTGCATCCTGAGGTAGTTCCAAAGACGTTTACACACAGTTTAAACATAGAGTGACACATGACAAAGCACACCATAAAGTTAACATTAAAACATTCATCCATCCATTATCTGTAACTGCTTATCCTTTAGCAGGGTCGTAGGGGGTTGGAGCCGATCCCAGCTGACACTGGGTGACCACAAAACATATCACATAATATCCTCAGATTCAGATCATAGTTAGCAGAACATTGAATATAATCTTCATGTTTAATTATGTCCATATCCCTCCCTTGAGCGGTCATGGTGGAATAAAGGGGGGAATAAAGTCCAGTCAGACTGTTATAGATTCAATACCAAGCAGTTTTTAAACAAATGTTATACTATTTTTTTAACATTTCATTTTCTGTACTTGTTTTGGCAAGTTGCTGATGCATTTCACACAACTTCTGATGGAAAATAAAGTTATCTGAATTTGAATCTGAACAACTTAAAATAAATTCCAAGGTGGAAAAGTGATGAGAGATGAGAAGCTGTTTTCAGCAGGTATTGATGTGCTGCCCTCATGTTGTCTGACGTGTCTGGATTGAAACATTAGGGTGGTTGTCACACTTATTACTTCTACTGAATCCCTTAAAAACTGCATCCTTAATAAATTCCCACACATTTATTTAGGCACATTTATTTGTATAGCACAATTCAGACACAAGGCAACTCAAAGTGTATTACAGGGGCACAAAATTACAATGAAAAACTTAAAAAATCGTATTTAAAATACATTAAAAACAAGGGCATAATATTAAAACAAGTTAAGAAATAGGAAAATAATCTAAAACAGAATAGGTTTAAAAGAGACAAGACTAAAGAATAAAAAAGTCACAGTGCAGTTCAAAGCCTTAAAAATGCTTCAATAAAAGGCAGTGGCAAACAGAAGAGTCTTGAGCCGTGATTTAGAAGAGGTGAGAGTTGGAGCAGACCGCAACAGCCTAACACATCTCCTGCATCGGAAAGCCTTCTGATAGGCATATTTTTATACTTATATAACAATACAAAGAACAATGTAATAAACCATAATACTCGACTCATCCTGATGTCAGTGACGCATATTGTCACATGTGCCAACCAACTCCAAAGAGAATCCCAACTGGGATCTTTTGTTAGTGACTAAGCTAACAACCACATTGTGTAAAAGCCAACACATCCTCAAACCTAAACGACTGAACAGGTCGATTGTCAGCATCTCCCAGAACACCATATATCACTGTTCCCTAAACCACATGGCCGTCTAACCCAGCAAAACAGCAACAGCAACCTAACCCAACTGTCCATCCCAGATCTCCATCACCTTTTATACTATTCTCCTCACTTCCTCCTTTGCAGCTGTGATAATGACTACAGTTGCTAGAGGTTGACATAAATATGGGTCATATTAACCTGCTTGCATTTTCCAGCTGTGGTGGTTTTCCTGATGATGACGGGCTCCTAAAAGCCTTGACAAAAAAACACAGAAGAGCTGAATATTAACATTTTGACATGAAAAACACTACAAGTTCTCTCACCTCAATGTCAAGTGTCTTATTCCTGAAATTAACCTGTAGCTGACCTCTGAACCCAAACTGTGAGATCAGGGTCAAGCTAGATGTTATTAATGTGACAACCAACCCTGTTCACCTCTACCTGATGGATGACTAATTTATCGTACATGGTGTCAAACATGTGACTTAACTTCATTACTGGCTGAGCAGTGTACAGGTTTAATAGTCCAGACTTTTTCACTATGAACCTGACTGTTACTTTTTGCTTTATTTCAGTGTCAAATTTATAAAATTTGATGAATGAAAGATAAATATCAGAGAAACTTTCAACTATCAACAGGAGCAACACTGATGAAACCACACATACATTATTATACCTTCAAATGAATAATCAATCAATAAAAAGAACAGATCCATCGTTGTCTCATGTGGCTCCATTAACACTGGACACTTGACTCTGCTGCCTTCGGCTCCAGACAGCAAAGAGAAAGCATTAATATCTTCTCTTATTTCTCTGCACACACATGCAGAAAATTCAGGGTTGAGAATTTTCCTGTTTTATTCCATTTTAACCTTATTTGAACTGAATGCCATTGTGAATGTCTTCTCCATCAGCTATATGTCGATCAACATAATCCACATTACACATCATCATTTGACCTATTGTTGATATAAAAATAATACTTTGCGGCTTTAAAATAGTTTCATACCTCTGGTGGCTCTAAGAATTTGTGATTTTGTGAGTTGGCTCCAACTTTTTTCTCAACCCAATCACCAGAATAAATGTTACTGAGTACTTAGTACATTTGTGTAAAACCACAGATAAGTAAAAACTGAAAGTGTCTGTTTTAGGTTGAATTTGTGTTTCTCTCATGTCACAACGCTGTGCTTATGTTCTGGCTAGGTTTAGGTACAAAATTCACTTTGTTAGGGTTAGGAAAACATGATGGTTTGGTTTAAAATACCTGTTTTAGCAGCCATACACATGGATGGAGATGGTCCGGCTTCCTGTAAAAAATAGCCGGTTTGATGCCACATAAAACGTCTGGAAATGTTTCTAGGTTTCCTTAAAAATATCCAGTGGTGTGACATGAACTGCGGTCAGCCGTTTGGCCTTACCAGCCACATCCTGATATGAAAGATGCCTAAAAAGAACATAATGTGAACGGGATATGCTGTGTTTGATACAAATGTCAACCCTGGACGTATCTGTAGTTTGCAGTTATGTTAACCGCTAACATCATATCCTGGTGACTGGGCTGTGATTCTCAGGAGAACGATCCCAAATTAAATTTGAATAGGTGTTATTTACACCCACTACTTAACATACAGTTGAGGAGTTTCATTTATATCAATGCAGCATCATTTATAACTCATCGTGTGTTTTTTTATGTCAAATCTTTATCTGCAAAGTAATTTATGATTAGAGATGAATGTTGTGGAATAAAACATTACAGTAATGTCCTCCAGTATGTGGTGGAGCAGTATGAACAGTGTAGTCCACTCAACTTCCGAATTAGTTGACTTTACTAGAAAACTGCGTAGAAACCCATTGCCTTAAACCACGCAAGTTTTTACACAAGGTGAAACTAAACAGATCTAGTTGTACAAATTTAGACACATAATTAAATGTAGTAGACATATCTAGTTTACATTAGTAGGCTTTACTCAAAACCATTAGTTCACATAAATTCTGTCTTTTCAGGAGTTCAAGTTGTACAGATAACTATCTTAAGTTAAATAAACACAACATAAATTAAGACTAATCTTTAAAGAACTACCCTTTAATTTACATATCTTAACCATCAAGTTCCTATGAAAGTCTCTTGAAGAGTCAATACAATCCTTCAACTTGCTGATAGTTATTTGTTCCAGTATTTGAGCACAAATAAAACAATTTTTCCATATTTTCACCTGATTGCAAAATGTGATTAGGTCCAAGCTGAATTCAATAATAACCTTTATCATGGTTAGCAATGTCTTCATTATTGTAGGGAGAAAAAATGAAAAGAAAAGAAAAAAACGTGACTTATACTGAAATGTATTAAAGACACACATCAAACATCAATCATATATGTTTTCTTCAAACTATGAAAAAGAAGGTCTCCAGAGAGTTTTTACTCTCATTTAACAATGCATGCTGCTAATTTGCTTTGGATCAGGCCCCTCCCTTCCCTTTTTATAAACTTAAAATACTAAGTAATATGTGCTTAACATGATCATTGTACTGCATATTTCATCATTTCATCAACAACTAATTTGATTTTGCAATGGCAGAGGGGTTTCACAAAATATAAAAGAATAATCAACAAGCGCTCAAAAGTTTAATTAAAATTAAATCTGGGTTTACAGTGTACATTGATATAAAGTGCCACAAATATGTACTTAAATACAGTATATAAATACATTCCACTGCTTGTGGAGTTTAATAAAAGGACACTCAGGTTTTCTCTTCAGATTTTTAACAGAAGGCACTTCCAGAGTTTTTGAACCCTGATGTCAAATGACACTCTACCTTCTGTGTCCAGCTTGAGGCCATTCATGCCTCTGCCTAACAAACAAGCCGTGAAACCTTAAAATCAATCTTAAAGGCCACAGTCCAAAGAGGTCATGTGGAAGAAATGCAATCCAGTTATTCTCGATTCTGTGAGTTATCTTTCCTGGTGGCTGAATTTTGTTCAAAAGGAAGGCAGTTAGTTGATTTTGGGGGAAAGAATCAGTGACAGTCATCCAGGTGCTGGAAACGAAGGCAGGAAGGATTGATGCTGAGGCTGAAGGAATAATGGAAGTTTTAAACCAAAGTATTGGACAAACTCAATGTGAAACTCATGGTGATGCTAAAGTCAAATCAAAGGATTGACAAAGGTATTAGAATTCATCATCTGGCGAACAAGAACATTGGTACAAGATTGTGTGCAAGTCCAGTTGAGATGTTTCCAACCCAGTCGCCAGAATAAATGTCAGCAATGTACATTTCTGCAAACCACGGATATGTTGAAACTTTACATTTCTTGATCTTGCAACTTTAGGTTTTGTTAGGTTCAATTTTCAAGTTTGTGACAACGCTGTGCTCATGGTCTGGCTACAGACAGGCCTACACTGGTGTCACACAAATGTTAAAACGCAGTCTGAAACTCTGATCACTGGCTTTCAGCCTTCTCTGTCTAGGTGTAGCTCCACATTTATAAAAGGGACCGAAACGCAAACAAAGACACACAGAGACAGGCAGGTTGAAAACAAAAAAACAGCTTTATAACCAAGATGAAGTCCCAAAATCCAAAATGCAAGCAACAAAAAGACAGGCGACAAAAAGGCAACAGTCAGAATCGAGGAAAACTAAAGAGTCACATAAAAACAGAGGAAAACCATGAAGCTGGTATCAGGAACACGTGAGGATTGAGGAACAGATGCCTGAGACACAGACGAACCAACAAAACATGAAAGAAGAACACAGCATTAAATACACAGGGAGTGATTAACTCATGGAACACAGGTGAGCATGAAAAGGGGCAGGAAAAAAGACAAAGACAGGAAGGGGAAGTAACACGAGACATGAGGATCTAATCTACGAAATAAAAAGGAAATGATTGACCAAAAACCCAAACCATGACCATAACAGGTCTGGTAGATATTTCAATATGGTACGTATGACACGTGTCCGTGGTAGCAGAAATGTTACCTGCCAACATTTTATTCCGGCGACTGGTCTGGATTTTTCAGTGGACAAGTGAAAACTTTGACCTTAAGTTTATCTCCAACAATGTGAATTTACTATTTGATGTCGACAAGATGGGACGTGAGTGAGAGGAGACGTCTTGATGTATCATTATCATCATCAGAATGAGGAGAAATTGTGAGTAACTTGACCCGGCGGTAAGATTTAGATTGAAAACATTGATTGGCCAGTAATAGACACACACACAAACGCACTTACACACTCGATCTCTAATGACATCAGAGACCTGGTGATTACCCGTCCTTTGTATCACTGTGAATGTAAATGATGGCAGCTCGGTAAAGACTGGCTGCAGGCGATCGGCGCCCTGCAATAATGACCCGCTTCAGACAGTGATTGAATTTAAATGAACATAAACTGTTGCCATTCGGATCAAGGGTTACAATAATTAAAGTTGCATGCTCAAATGGCACTCCAGCTCTTCAACCAACCATACAACAACCCACCCATACACACACACACACATGCACGCACACACACACACACACACACACACACACAATCTGATTTTATCATTCTGCTTCATAAAGTTGGAAGAAACCTCTGCCGGCTCTGGACCTCATCGCAGATTCTCTGCACATCACTAAACTGTAAAATGACACATTGTGTCTCTTCATGTTGTGCTGCTATCTCGCTTCTCGCATGAAAGAGGTTTGTTCCATAAACCTGCGGTGCAGATATGACAGATATGATGTCTTGTGTCACGGCGAGGCTGCGCTGCCAGATCGGGATTTTCAGCAGCACAGACTTTTGTTGCTGCTGTAGGTATAAACTATCAGTGATGTAGGAGTGTTTGGGCCACCCAGTTAAAATAAATCGTGTAAATATTCTCCTTGTGTGTGTTCAGGGGGCACCTTGGATTTATCAGACTCCCTAAATATAAAATGAGAGTATTTAATGTAGAAGATAAGGAGGATATATCATCATGATTCATGTTGATCCAAGCATATCAGTCTGTGTCTGTGTTATGAATGAACTGTTAGAGTTATTTATCAGAGAGACTGGCTTTACTCTACAGTATACAGCAGTAGATCTGTACATATGAGTTTGCATGTAAATATATAAATCAGAATAAGTAAAGACATTTATTGAAATCAAATAAATAATCTTTGATTTATGAATCAGCCTGAGGGGGACATGGATGTCTGCACTAAATTTCAGGGCAATCCAGCCATCAGTGGTCAAGACCTTCACATGTGGCTCAGTCAAAGCCACATGTGAATATCCTGGTAAGAGTGTCATCAAAGTAATCAGGATCCATTGTCTTGGAACAATGATTGTCTGTACATTTGCTGAATACCGGCCTGTAGATGTCGACATATTTGACTACATAAGGTGCTACTCAAGGAAAGGTGATCTCCAAAATTACTGGAATTCATCTACTGGGGTTCATGAATGTTTGACAGAATTTTATGGTAATATATTTAAAAGTTGTTGAGACAGTGTGTTTTCAGAAATATTGATATATTGTTTCTAAATATCTGAAAAGGTTTCAATACTCATTTTCTGCAGTACCAGTTGAGCCTTACTCTCTCTTTTCTCTGACAGCAAGTTGACACACTCAGTGCTGCACTCTTCATCTCACTCTTCTAACTATGGTCAGAAATAAATTCACTTAGATACTGTAGTGCTTAACACACAGTACACAAGCCTTCATATGTTTAAATAGAAAAAAAAAGGATAATCTATACCTGGGACGCAAGACACAAACTCTGATCTTTGGTGTCAAATCTACACTACACTACAAGATCATAGCAATATATGTTTCTGCAAACCATGGATATGTGAAAATGTTTTCAATTTATTCTTGTGGTTTAGGCACAAAGCCCTGGTTGGTTAGGGTTAGAAAAAGATCATGTTTTGGTTTAGGATGAGATGTGCTGATGTCTCGTAACCACAAACATGGCCTGAAAATGTTACCTCATCAAAAATGTCCAGTGTTTTCATGCTTACAAATGTTGAAACGCTGTCTTGGGCTGTGGTCTCTCCCCTCCACTTGGCAAGAGAGTCAGCTCATGTACACATGATGTGAACATGATATGACACGTAGAAATGTCAATATGATAGTATGACAAGAACAAATTTGAATGTACTCTCAGTTTGCAGACTGCCAGCATTATATTTGGCAACTGGGTTGTAATAGGCAGCAATAACTCCAGGACATATGATGCAATTTAACAGTATATAAATGTTATATTTAGTTTTGTACATTTACATGTACATTTTAGTACAAGTTGTAATACGACAAAGGGACACTTCTACAAATCTTTTTTCTCTCTTTTCATGCTTTTGATTTTGCTCAGTTTTAACTCAGAGGAGAGACTCCCAACACGATAACGAGCCATGTCTTTATTTTTAAGCTTCTAAACAATGAAGGTTGTATGAAGGACAGACACATATACACACTGCAGAGACACACAGATTGATCTATAGTCAACACCAGCTGTAGGATAAGATGTATGGTAAGCCTGCAAGAGGTCAGGAGGTTTTTCTGTCCAGTCACAGCAAGCATCTCCCCTCTCGTGTTAATACCAAACACTGCAGCGCTAAGAGAGGATGAGGTCAAATGTCAAGCTCACCTGCAGTGTCTCCATAGGTGTTCCACCTGCGAAGCTTCACACATTTCAAACGAAATACATTCAAACACATCAAAGCAATTAAAGGGATTATTTCTCATGCATCCACCTTGTTACGTGAATTAATTTAACTGCAGGGTGGAGACGCAGCTTGAATATACGTGACATTTATGTTATATGTGTAAATGTATACATCTAAGATTATTATAGATCTTTCCAGGTCAACAGGTTTCTGTCCTCTTCACATTTGTCAGAAGATGTGAAAGGAACTGCGAGGCAGGGGAGTCTTGACAGTAGATGTCAGGACTTTAAGAGGAAGTCGTTCAACTCCCACATGTCTGCTGTCGGGTGGTGATTACCATGCAGAGGTTCATCACTGGATTGGAACCACCAACATCCTCAGGGTTTTCAAGTAGGGTGAGCGGCAGGGCAACGATATGTATTAAACAAGGACTGGATTAAACTCACATGAATCTTGGGCAGACAGAGAAAACATTAAAAACCTAGATACTCAAACACCTGCTATCAACAGCTATTAAACAAAAACTGATTATAAAGGGATTTCAACATTTTCAAAGCAGTCACTGCAGACATAAAATGTACTTTTTGCATTTAAATGGCTCCATGTTTGAGGCAGTGAACCAAAAACCCTGGTGAAAAACTCCCACAGCACCATTCCTCGATCAGTCTGCTTTATGTAGGAATCAGTGTTGAACCAGTTGAACCGCCTCAGTACGTTTAAACTGACATTAAACAAAATGAGTGAAACCATTGATGCATCCATTAATTCCTGTACCATATGGATTCTGAATCCATGTGACAAAGAGCATTAAGCCTTTAAGTGTTGTAGTGCCGGCGCCTCAGGTGCTGCGCTCTTCCTAGCTCCACACCTCGAGGATCAATTCGTCTAATGACCTGCTATCCTGCTGTAACACAGATCCCATTTAAATTGCCTGTAGCCAGTGATATCCCCACATCTGTAGTTCTGACGCACAAAAGCTTTCAGAATTCTGGAAAAAATTCAGATCTCAAATCATTTTATTTTACAGTATTTATTTTACTAATCCCAAGCCTCCCAATGTATGACTTTATTAAAAAAAAAAAATCACGTTTTTTTGCCCATATAAAAAAAATTTACTTGACAAATAACATACCTTCACCCAAAATACGTAACATTAACATTACACGTTCTATCAACGAAAATGGAGCAGAAGGAGGAAACATATATTTCCTGCCTCTTTTGTAAAATAGCATACTGTAGATACAGATGGCCATCCCTTTTTTGTTCATCTTTTTTTTTTTTCACAAATCATCTAAAAAAAAAAAATCACATCATCCAAAATAGTGTGCTGTAGGTGATATTGTTGTATAAAATACTTGTATTGGTGTTAAATGAAGATTGTAGTAGCTCATTACCTTTTCCATTGTTTGCCTCTGACATTCCTGATTCCTGCTGACTTCTGGTGTCATCGTCAGTGTAAACACTGACAACACACTGTGGCTGCCCGCTATCACCATTACTGCACTGCTGAGTGATTTCATGTGTAACTCTGCTCTTCCCTGCTCTCAGGCGGAGGCCATGCACCCAGACTGTGCCATGGTGGTTCAGCACATGAAGGCTCAGGAAGAATGCAACCAGATCCTCAAAAAGGAGGAGAACAACCACTCCACAGGGACAGGTCTGTGGGTATTATGATCACGTTGTACGAACAAAGATTTTCATTTGAGAAGCACTCTGTGTGGGCTCGAGTCATGTTGTAAAATTACAGACAACACGACTGAATTTGACAGAAAAATTATGGATTTTACAGGAGTTTACTGTCAGGAGATGCTGTTTTTTCTTTTTATGACAAATCCTCCTCCTCTTGACCATGTACATTTATACATTTCACTGAGACTCATTAAAGGCTTCTTCTCTTCACCTTCTTCAGAGGGTGTTAAAGGGAGTGAAAGGTGTTGGAGCTTCAACAGTAAATGTCAGGAGTTGAAGACAAAGCCAGCAAGCTCCCACATTTCCTCTGTTCAGGGAATTGATTTTTGTGTGGTGGTTCCTCATTAAGGGATAACCACCAGGTTACAACCACTGGAAGACTAGAAACAACTCTCAAAATCAAATTTATTGGTAGATACAAAATATGTATTCAATAAAAAGATAATCTAATGACACTCATACAGTGTTTTTAGTGGTTCTGTTGAATTTTCTTGAAACTAAAAAGGTTTAAACCTCATCAGCTCCAAAAAGCAACAAAAGGAAATATTTGAAAATTTCAGACCTAAATAAGAGACTAAACTAACTAAGAGACCAAATTATGTGACATCAGTTCTGAAAATGCAAACCAAAGCAAAAATGACATATCTTAAGATATCACAATCCAAGGTCATCATACAGTTGCACGGTGCATCACCACACCAAACACTTCTCTTAAAAGGAAGGTTCCCCAAAAATGAAAATTCAGTCTTTATCTCCTCCCCCCATGCTGATTGAAAGTTGGTTCATAGTCCACAAAACATTTCTGGAGCTTCACAGCAAAACAGTCTTGCAGCATTCTCCTAAACAACTGAAGTAGCTGGGGACTGTAAAAAACAAGCAAAAATAAGCATAAATAGGCTCCATACAGCTCGTCTGTTGTCATCCAAGTCTCCAGAAGCCCTGAGATCCCAAATTGAAAATGACGTTATTTACAGCGTTTTCAACTCAAGCATGTTGCATTCCTGTCAACCTGTTAAATGCTTTTACTCTAATTTCTCCATTTAGTGTCAACACTTCTGCATTAGAGTTTTTAATGTGAAAAGTGGAGACTTTTTGGTACTTGCATGTGAAGAATACAGAATACATTAAATAACAAATACATGCATCAAAATTCCATCTTATCTATACAATAGATTAAACCACCCTCCTTCAAACCACATCTGTATGTGAGGCTCATGGCAGCGCACACAGCAGGCTGCTCGGTGCCTTCCTGCAGTTGATGATTGCAGAAGTTTAATCAAAAGCACAGTGAGCACATTTGCTTCCTGTTATCAAATGACTGTCCTTCACTTGGCAGAGCAGCCAAAACAATCAGGGGAACTAATCAGGTGAGGAGATGTCTGGATTAAAAGAAGCTGGCCGACCCTGTTTCATGTCCGCAGCTCAGGTAGAAGGTGAGCCAACTGAATCAGAGGAGATTCATCCATTATCCTCCCTTCAGTGGCTCAGAAGAGAAAACTCAGTGACTGGAACAGCTTGTCCTTCAGGAGGACCGCACTTCATTTTCCATCTGAGATGCTGTGTGAAAGCACGTCCATGACACCTGACACGATGACACACGACTTCTCTTTGTTTTGAAGTGTTCTGAGTTATTCGATTCGAGGCAGGTAAGCTCTGTCTGTGCACCCTGAGAAGGTTGATGAAAGCCACAGTTGTAAAGGCAGTCGTCGGCTCGGCTGTGGGACCGCCTGTGCACGGCACAGCTGGTGTCGCTCAGAATTAATTGCATCATTTGTCTTCCTTTCCTGTGATCATCCAAAGCAAAGACGTGACAATTAGCATTTTAAGCTGCAGGTATGAGACACCTCGAGCTCGGACTGAACACTGATGAAGTAAACTGAGGCACCGCTTCACTTCTTCAGTCAGCTTTTACAAAACTGGACTGTCAGGAGGGAGAAACAGTCCCAGCTGTATGGTCTGACAAACACAGGAGCATCAAATCAGTCAAGATTTTAGGGGCAGACACAAAGTGAAAAGATCAATCTTCAAGGTTCATTTATTTGTCATTCTCCAACACAGATTTCCACTTGGAGTCCCTTTACGGTTCACAAGAAAAATACAATGTTATAGTGGAGTGTTGAGGATAACTTCAGGAGTCTCACAGTCTGAGGAAAGAAGCTGCTCTGTAGTTTGGTGGTATGGCAACGGATACTTCTCTATCTGTTGTCAGGTGGCAGCAGGGTGA
Source organism: Pagrus pagrus (assembly GCF_965226575.1). Classification (NCBI taxonomy): domain Eukaryota; kingdom Metazoa; phylum Chordata; class Actinopteri; order Spariformes; family Sparidae; genus Pagrus; species Pagrus pagrus. The sequence continues at coordinate 31,155,816 of NC_140190.1, read as the reverse complement.
ACTCATACAAGTACAAAGTGCTTTTTTACATGGGAGTGAATTTAATGGCAGTACAATGTTAAAATGTCTGTTTCACACTCAGCTCCTGACAGGAAGCTGGGTTACTCCTTGTTTCCACAGAGATCTGTGTATGTATGTGAGTCAACCCACAGTCCGTTCACTCTTATGGCAACGTCTGTGTTCTCTGATGTGTTTGCCAAACTCCTCCTTCCATCTTCCGTTCAGTGTCACGTGACTATAAACTAATTACATCCCCTGTGGCAAAGCAGAACCGCTGTTTCTATTCTGATTGCCGTTTGTGTTCAATACGTGACCATTTACTAGGAGACGAGAGGAGTAGAAAACAGGTCGGCTTTAGCCCCGCTTCCTTTGTTACTTTATACTGTTTAAGCTTCATTATTAGAAGGTAGGTCAGCTCAATTTATGGGAATTTATGTCAATTTCCGCTCCTAGTCGACTTTCGAGAGGATAGACTGTTAACAAAACTCCATTCTGAAAGCAGGTGTCCTATTTTTGTAGCAATAAAAACTGCAGTTAGAATCTTTTAAGTTTTGCTTCAATTTACAAGCACAAACTGTGCACGTCCTTTTTCACAGTAACCTCATTAACCAACCTGCGATGAAGTGTTTGCCACAGACGGACACGTATTGACTGTAAGCTGAGGTGGTTTTTATTGTTTGATGTCTACAATTCGACACAGCAGCTTTCAGACGTGGTGCATTTCTTTTCAGTCTGGTGCAGACACTGTCACAGCGTTTGTTTTCACACAAAAGGAGCGCGGTTGTTCAGGCAACAGGTATGCCTGCTGTCATCTATATGACTTTGAGCAAAATATTTCACTAAACCTCCTTACACATTTGTTGCCATGCATTATTGTCACTGTTTCTTTCTCATTAAGGCTCCACGTGCCTATCAAAACAGAGAAAAACAGCTTCCCTTTTTGATAAGCAGTGGCGTTTCTGTCCATCCGTAATGAAATGCATTTCCTTGCGTTGAACACTAACAGATAGAAAATAAAACTGTGCGAACGAGACATTCACAAACTAAACTTGTTTGGATCATAGACATCGGAAAGGTTTTCACCTCGGCTCCTTACACTTACAGTTAAACCAACCAAGCTATCCATAATTCATGAACAGTGAAACAATGAAAACATACTTTTTTAAAGAATTAAAGAGAAAAGCAATAAAAGAAAAAAAATTTGATTAAAGGCATGAAGCTTTGGGAGCAAAACACAGACAATATGACAGGTCAGCCAGAGCTGCTCACCCGCACAAACTGCCAGGTTAACAAAGGATAAAGATCCCACACACAGTCAGTGATTGTGAGCCACCTTTAATGAGCTTCACACTCATTAGTATTCAGACACGTTTTAACACGACTGTCCTGAGGAGAAGTGTTGGGGTCATGTGGGTCAGATCTTCAGTATGTCGCTGATCAAAGTGTTGTAGGCAGTACAGGTGAGAGGAGGACCAGGTAAATGTGGTAAGAGAGATGGATATTAAACGCTTTTATTGTACTTCCATTTTTGGTAGATTTAATGTTGACTCAAATACATTTCAGATGGAATATTGCAAATTTCACTCCTGCATCTATCTGTTGATTTCATTTCATAGAACAGCTCGTTAACATCACTGGTAAAAATAGAACTACATTGTGACTTGTTCTAGCATGAAAAGCGCAGGTGTAGCTAACAGCATTAATTATGGCTCTGTTGTATTTAGACATGCCAGTAAGCCAGCAGGCGCAGTACCTGGGCCCTGCAGTCACACAGCTGAATGGAATGATGCCATGATGAAGGTTATTGCCTCCACCTGAGTTTGGCAGTGAACAGGACCACAGTGAGGACGTCCAGAAATCTGCAAAATGTGATAAGCACACTAGTTTTGACTTCATTGTCCTAATGCAGTGTAGAATTTACTCAACTTATAGAGCGTTTATAAAGCGTTCGACTCCTGGTGATTTTGACCTGACTGATCACATATCTGGTGGCTCTGACATCATTTTCAGACAGCACTGAGTTTGCTAGTTTGCACAGTTGGCTCTTCTTATCAAATTCACAGCGAACAGCAGTTGATATTGAGGTACTTTCCAGACAATTTTTTTGTTTAAATAAGCAAAAGAGCAAGAAAAGGTAGTTAAGTGAGAGTGAAGGACTGTCTTGGTTTGGTCCGTAGGAGCAGAGTTTTAAAATTATTTCTAGCATTTCTGCTAACGTAGCAAGCTAGCCTGCACCTAAAAAAATCACAACAAACTTCTTACCAAAAAGATAGAGGCTAGCAGGTGAGGAGGAAAAAAAGATGTTCGCAAGTGAGTGATTTCTGTGCACACAAATTACTATAATGTGTTCACTTGAAATACTTAAAAGCACAGTATGTCATTTCTGCTGTTAGTGGTCTCTTTATTGAAATACACAAAAGAATTGCTGGGCTAACTGGAGTTGTTGTCTTCATTGTTAAACAACCACCACTGCTGATGACTCAAGCATAAATGTTCACTGACAAGTTATATAATAAAGTCTTATGTTATGTTCTATTTAGTCTTTTTGCCTGACATCCTTCTTCACTGTGACATATCACCTTGTGTTTCTCCAGATGTTATAGTGACGGGGGACCACATGAAATGCACAATTACTTGAAAAAATGAAAGATTTCTCTGGTTTGAACATTGTTGGAAACATTAAGGATAATCTTAAAAAAGTACACAACTTAACATACATACATACATAACAAAGGTCCAGTCATTTTAGACATTTTAATGTCTTTGTGAGACCTGAGTGGCAGGAAAAGGACAGGCAATCCCTAATGATGTATCGCAGCCTTTCCATGGTGAATATGAGTTGTCACCATCAGGACAGAGGAACGTAAAGCAGAATGTGTATTTATCCAACTACGGAAAAGCATCACAAAACTTTTTCATTCTACGTGACGGCCAACATTATGAAAAAGATCACTACAGAGATAGACATTTGTTGGATAATGTTTTTTGTCAAACCAGAAACAACCGCTCACAAAAGTCACCAGGTTCCATTTGCAGAAAAAGTCATTCTATGGTCATAAAACACACTTTATTAAAACCTGACATAAAAACCAGACAAAACTCACCAAACCATCTTGGCTGGTACCTCCACTGTTCCAGCGATCACCAACCCTGGTGCTTGATCCGCCACTTTAACATTTCACAACGTGCACGATACAAACTCCCCAGCAGTTCTACGATGGCAAACCTGACAGCAAATTGTCTCTTTCTAAACCTAAAAGTAAAATCAACCTGTAGGGCAGACAGTTTTAAGAGCTAATAACATTGATTCTTGGAGTTTACTGTGACCACCACCCTGGCTCATTTGTGAAGAAGAAGTTGCTTTTCTTGGGTTGGGTTCAGCTGAATTCTTCACCTCTCCATAAATAGGTACGATTCTGACAGCTCTTACCCCCAACATTTGATTGACAGTGACTCAGCAACATGCTGTCATCAGTCTGATTAAAATGTTAACAAACTGTGATCAGTCAGCATGTCATCACTTTTTTTCCCAATGGAGCCCCGCCCACCTTAAATCAATGAAAAAAAAGTGAGCACAAAAACAGAAAAATCTCATGTGAAAGACTCAAACCTATTCTTACTTTTGCAGGAGTTTTTCAGGGCTTTTAACATGTCAGAATACACCTCAGCTGGTTTATGGCGACATACCTGGTATCAAATTGTTACTAAAAGTAAAGCTGAGGAGTTTAATGTGACCACCACCAAACCCAACTATGTTATTTGACTTTGAAACCACTTGTGTACACATGCCACTTCACATTTTAGAGAAAAATATTGTAATTTTTACTCCATTTTGTCTCCAGCATCCAACCAGTTGCTCAGTACTGTAGGTATTCACCAAAATGTGGACATCGTCTTTGGCGGTTTCACTTTATCGCATTGAGGTTTAACATTCAGTTTGCTTGGATCAACAATGTCATGTTCAGTTTGGGCTTTTGGAGCAGGAGAGAGATTAGATGAGAGATCCAGGGAGGAGAGATGTGCCCTCAGTCTAAACAGAACATAAAACAAACTTTATGTTTCCTTCATCTGTCAGTTCAACTAAACAAGCAGCACCTGAATTTCTGGTCAAGCTCTTTGTCTGTTTAAATATCTCCCTGCTGTCACTTCGTCCTCCTCGTCCTCTCTGTTTCTCCATCCACCTCTGCTTCTCTCTTATCACATAACATTGTTTATTAAAGGGCGGATATTGTCGAACACATCCCAGTGGAGCCTTATTTGCTGTAATATTTGTAACAATATTACAGAAGCAGAAGACGAATGCTTTATAGAACCAGTAGAGAGAGTGTGTGAGAGGTGAACTTGTAGCCAGAGGAGGAATAAAATAGTGAGATATGGCCATACAGGTAAAGAGGAAATACAGGAAATACGTTTAGATTGACATTTGGGGAATCTAATTCTCATTTCCGCATTATGTCTGCCCCTCGGAAATGACAAAGCTTGTCTCATGACTTGTTCCTGATGTTTATTATAGATGACATAAATGTCAGAAGGGTGGTTCGTTGTATAACTGCTGCCGCATGGGCAAAGTCTGCAGACAAGCCACTCAGGTTTGACTTGTTTTACCTTTCTCAGAGAGATAATTCATAAAAGTCAGATGTGTGGATCTAGTTGTCTTGTATATTCGTCACAGTTTTCAGAGTTTAATAATCTTCTAAGCAGCTCTAATGAGGCTACATGTGTTAAAATGTACAGTTTGGGAGCTCTGCAGGATTTCAAAGACAATGTTTTAATGTTTTGCATCGTCTTCACTGATTTTTGTAAATATTTGCTTATTGTGAATTTGATGCCAGCAACATGTTTCAAGCAAGTTGGTACAGGGTCAACAAAAGACTGCTCCAAAAACACCTGTTTGGATCATTCCACAGGTGACCAGATTCATTGTTAACAGGTGGTAGTAGCATGGTTGGGTAGGATTTACACAGAGTCCCATTGTTTTTGTAACAGAGGTTAAACCAACACCACACTCTTTCCCTGTCGTTCACTACCAATGCTCTGGGTTGACTACACTGTAAATTTTAAAAGTTGACTTCAATTTAAATAATGTCAGGAAACCGGTTACCTCAGAATTACCAAGTAAAGTAGACGATTAGATTTTTTTATTATATGAGCTAAAAAATTCTAATGGCTTAAAATTATTAGTCTACTTTACTTGGTAATTTTGAGGTAATCTTTTTTTAACAGTGTGGTTAAAAAACATTGTTCCAAATGGATACTGTATATTAAGACTGGTATAAGATTTTGTACCTTTGATGAATGCTTATAGTGTGGGTTTAGGAATTAAAACAATTCAAAATGTAAAATTGTTAAAGATGTACAAATTACATTTATGTTGACGGGCCTCATGGCTGCATCTCAAGATAGTCCCTGGTGTTTTTAAAGTAACCTTGCATTTCTTACTAAATATATTTGAGCTTGGTTAACTTTTGAATGACCCCAACCCCTACAGAATATGCAAATGTGCTGAGTAGCTGCCTACACTTTGAGTGTGGATCCCTGCATTTTGTAGTTTGTTGTGTGAATGCCTGTATTTGTGCGTGGATGCCTGTTTCTTGTGCACCTTACTGTGAAGCCCTTTTCATTTTGTTGTACATTGTATGACAGTAAACTCTGTACTAAACATAAACATAAAAAAGATAAGTTGAGAATTGAAAAGGAACTATTTAGTAAAGTTTGATCAATTTAATTCATCATTCATGTCTACAAATATGCAACACAACAAAAAGAAATAGAGTTGTCCACATTTTTTCTCAAAATAATGTACGAACGCTTTCCTTTTCCACCCATTCTGGTGTGAATGCAGCCTTCTGCAGCAGAATCACAATATGTATCTTTAAATGCATAAATTATGACACAAGATCAGCCGAGGAACCCAAAAAGAATTAATTTCTTTATTTTGTTGCAATGTTTTCTTTGCCTTCACATGCCTCTGAGTCAGTTCTGTTGTAAAGTGCAGTTCATGCATGTGTGAGCATTATCATGCTGTTGAGGAACGTTACACAACAGCCTGTCACACAGACCACCGACCCGAACAGGATAAGTGAGACCCTGGAGAGGAGATTTTTTGAAAGCATGAAGAGGAAAACGAACAAGTCTTTGTGCTCAGGATGCTCTCTGTTAACAGGACAAAAAGATCCAACCATTAATGAGAAGCACCAGCCTATTTGTCCACTGTATCATCCTGACAGGGTGTCACCAGCTATCCTTTAATTAGCACCTAATGAAGGACCTTACTGTTGACACCTCTCAAAGAAAAGCAGCGTGTCCTTTTATGCTGCTAGAGAGTGGCTTCTCATTACCTGGAGAGCCATTAGGACGTTTACAAAACGGCCTCATGATGTGCCGTTTTCAATCGATGCAGCAGGTGAAAATGTCCTCAGCAGCTCGGTGTTGGTGTTTAAAAGATAACAGACATGTGAGGCAAAAGTGTTCTAAAAAAGAGAGTTCAAAGTGACACTTATCCAGCGAGATGTTTGCTTGCTGTGGCAGGAGAGGCTTCAGCAGTAGCCAGAAGCTGTGTTTTATTATGAATGAGTGTCTCCACGCGCTGCTGTTTTAATTGACACAGGGCCGAGCGGCTTTGATGTACGAAGCGTTGTGGTGACGGAGAGAGAAGGGCTCCTCATTACCGCTCTCTCTCGACCCTCGTCGGGAGCGATGGAGGCTGCGGGGGGAGCTTGTCAGCCATGTGAGGGGAGCAGCAGAGACACAGCGTGGGCTCAGGGGACGTCACCAGATCAAACGCCCCCTGATTTTCCCAGACCGGGGGAAACCCCTCGAAAAATGAAACTAGATTACTGAGCTTCTATACAGATCAAATGATTCTAGATTAGATTTGTGAATAAACGTTAGCAAGAGTTGTAGCATTCAAACGTGTACAAGGTCGAACAAGTCGCTCGTTGACAGAATATTAAGTGTGCTGCATAAAGAGAGGAAAAGAAAGGTCGACCTCTCTGGCAGGATCTGACTCTTAATCGTTTGGCTGGTACCCAACAACCCAGTCGTCAGATGTTGGCAGGATGGCAATGTCTCTGCAAACATTACACTTCTTCAGGTTCTATTTTCAGTTTAATGAGTGTAAGTGATTTCACACTTACAAATGTTAAAACCAAGTCTCAAACTGCAAGATGAGACTTAACAATCAACTATCTTTGTGGTGCATTAAGGAACAGCTGTAACAAATCCTACAGATTACCTTTACCTACTACCTTTAAGTTTAATAGTCTTCAAATTATATGAATATCACCTGAGCTTCAGTTAGCTTTGACCACAAAGTACCACGTATCTATACTTCTATGGTACTAAAGAATGTGGACACGGAGAAGTTCAGTAGTTTCTTCCTCAGATTAAACTCCTCCCTGTACATAAGCCTCAGCGCTGATGGTTTTGTGCTGTTTATCGAGCATCCCAGTGTTCTCCATGGCAAGCCTCTGGGGCTAAAACACAATGGTAAAGGGCAAGCCATACCTGGAGTGCTTTGTGCTCATGATGCACAGGTTAAGCGAACCGCAATGTGGACTTGAAGTGAACCATACTCAGACAACCTTGCAAGGAAGTCTGAGTACCAAGGTCTTCTTTTGTTCTTCTTTTTGAGTGTTTAAGTATGCACAGGAAATGCAGACGTATAGCTCTGAGTTCATTTTGAGGGCTAACAGTCATTAAGGGTGTTTTCACACTTGGTCCCTGAGTAACCAGGGCATCAATGCAAAAGAGAGCTGCTCTCATTGACCTTCCCTGTTTTAAATGAAAATATAGGTTTAAAAAATAGACTTGACTGCATTAGATAATTACATTACCTCCCCTTATCTTGAATCAAATGTAGACATAGAGGGTAAATTGCACGATACATATTGTAGTGAGTTATTTGCTCATCTGTTCTCCAGAGACAAATGTGTCTGCCCATAATAGACAGTAATATTGCTTATTCTCAGGATTTTTTCCTGCACTGTGAGCTTATCATTCAAACTCATCACTAACTTGTGAGGTGATAAACATGATGATGAATGTCCACTTCTTGTCTCAGGTTGTCCGACAGCGTGGGATGAGATCCGTTGCTGGTATCGTGTTGAGGTGGGACAGGTGGTCAGCGTGTCGTGCGCTAATGTCTCCCAGCTGTTTGTTAATAACGGTAAATCACTTCAACTCACTTTTGATGGCTGCTTCAGCTCCATTAGTCTCATTTATCAGATAAATTTTTATTTTATATTTAAGTTTAGTTGTGTGTGTGGGTGGTGATTAGTTTATTATCATATACTTTTCTATGTTGTGCTTTTTTGTTTTACACATTTTCACTTTCTGATTTTATTTCTCAGATGAAATGATTGTATCAGGGCAGAGAAATGATTAATAATCCTGCCAACAATCATACCATCTCTTCATCCTCCCGCTTGTTCTGTGCTGTAAGTTCCTCCATTGTTGTTGTCAGTCAAGACTCTGTCTTAAAGCTCTGGTCTACGATCTGAGAAAGGTTTGAAAAAAGCATCCCCCCCCCCCCCCACACACCCCCCTCCCCTCTGTGCTCCTTAACCCCTCCCCTCTGAGCTTGTATCGCTCTCCCCTCGGAGTCCCGCGACACACCCCCTCCGGCTACAAGCTTTTTTTTTTTTTCTCTTCAACGAACTTTATACCTCCCGCAACAAGCACCAAGAGCAACAAGCCGGCAGAAACCAAACACAGCCCAGCTTTGAATGCGGAGTAACGATGTCGGATTCACAGATAAAGTTATTACAATGCACGTTGAAACTCACGTAAATCTTGTAAGTCATTACAATGTCCACAGCTAAGCTCCACAGCCAAGCTAGCGTAACGTCATTAGCATGCTACAGCTACGTTACCTTACAGCTAGGTAATAAGTTACAACAGCTAAGTTAGCCACTTCTAAAAGTTACTGAGGGCCAAGAGACTAACAGATGCTGCCGTCAGCTTTCATCACAACGATCACTTCCACATTGTGGCTGAAAAACAAACCTGTTTGAGTCTCAGAGCAACTGTGTGTGTCCCAGCTGCTGTCTGAGTAGCACCAGACAGCAGCTAGGACACACACTCACACAGACGGCGACACAAACGTGTCCGTAAACCGTAATCTCTTGTTTATGACAGATAAGACACACAAATACACACATCGTAACGCCTATATGATAATCCATCATATTGATTTAGCAAAGGCTTCGTTGAAAACAAACGGACAAGACCGGGAGGAGGGTTAGCAAAACAGTTGAGTAGTGACCGGCGAGAGGTTGTTATGGAGAAATAAATCCGGACAAATAAAATAAAAATCCAGAAATAAATCCGAAACCCCTCCGCTTCGCTTTGGGGTTTCATCCATCCCTTCATTCATCTTACTTGCTGCTTCATTTAGCTGCCACGAGCAAATAAATAGGCTGATTTGGTGTAAACATGTTAGCAATGTTAGCTTGTTGTTAGCTTACAATGCTAGCATAGAGGCTAACGTCTCCGTCGAACAAGTAAACAAGTGTTGACAACACTGCAGAGACAGACACCGTCTAATAACACAGAAACAAACTAACGGCAGCTTTCACAGTCATAAGCAGCATCGGCATGAAAGTTATCTCTGTCACAACATCCACAATAAAGACGAAGGTTACCTGCTCAACAGAAACGCCGCTGTATCAGCACCGGGTCCATATCTTCACGGACCTTTCGCCACCGTTCAAACGATGACCCGATGTTTATTCCGTTTCGAGCCCTCTTTGTTTCACATCTCCGGTTTGTGTCTTTTCAGTGACAGACTTTCTTTCTTTGACTCTGTCAGTGGGGCGAGCAGAGGCAGCTGAACTGCTCAGGGCAAAACAAACCTCTTGTCCGCTTGTAGTTTCAAATGCGGAAGTGGGTCGGGACCAGACGTGAGCAGGAGCAGGAGAGTGAGCGAGGATTGGATCGGAAAATTGATCCAATAGGAGCCATCCGGGCCAGATGGCTCCTATTGGATCAATTTCTTTTCAGTTTTACAGACACTAGAGAGAATGGATTTTTTTGGTTCCTTTTACTCTTCACATTGTGTGGGTGGTACTATTGGGTCATAACCACCATCTAAATGATGTTAATAATAATAACAAATCTTTCAAATCGTAGACCATAGCTTTAAGGCCATGTTGACTTTGGCGTGTAGAACAGGCTTTGTGAAGGGAAGAGTGATTTTTCAGATGCTGAAAAACTGTCAGATGGAACTTTTACAATGTAATGAACATGAGCTCACTGCATCCATCTCTCAGTTTTCAGTGAGTACAGTGACCAGGTTATATTTAGATATCTCTCAGGATCAGTGTTATGCTTTCACCGAGTGGTTTATGGAAACTGGATGTTTTTCGTCTCCTGCGTCTGAACATGGCTGCAGAGAGCGCTGCTCTCCTGACTGTTTACGCGACCCCCACCTTCCCCAGAGCCTTGTCTCATCCAGCTGGCTGGTCTAGAGAAAACTAAATATGCACAGAATCTCTCATGTATCATCAAATGGCTGACAGACAGATACAGATGTAACTGAGATGTTAGAAAAATGTGTTGTTGGACGTTTGGGAGATGAATGATGACAGAAAAATGTGCGTGTTGTCACAAACAGACCGAACAGAGGAAATACAGCATGTGGAAGAAGAGGCAGTAAAAACCTTATTCAGGCATGAAATTATAAATAGTCTGATCACATGCAGAGCAAAAGGGGAGAGATAAAATATTTATTGAAAGACTAAAAGACACTTTTTAAAGAGTAATGAGGTCAGTATGAGATTAATGAGGGATGTAAACAATTTTAGGAGTGAGGCTCTGATAATTGAAAAGCTTGTATCTCAAAAGGAATCAATGATTCTATACAAGACAGTTTTGTTACTGTGCCATCATCAGGTCTAAATTTAAATTTTTCAAATACTTTATAATACCTGTCGAACTAATGACATCAGCACAGCTGAGCTTTTTGTTCACACAAAAAAAAGTTAAAAAATAGTTAGCATGCCAACTCACCAATGCTTGCATTTTAAGTTCAGCAGTGGCGATTACAGCCCACCAGAGCTGCGAGAATGACTGTAGACTCTTACCCCTAAATTCCACCAAATCCGTGTTTGGTCTGTCTGGAATTGAAGGGAATTTGTTCTTTAAGCACAGGCAGGTGGCAGTGGAAAGAGACTCAGGCTCAGGTGGTACAGCAGGTGTGGCAGCGGGGGCTCGCTGTGGCGGGGACACGGAGGATCCATGAAGGAATGAAGGCTGGTGGCAGAGGTGTTGGAGGCTGGGTGGCAGGGTAGCAAGTGGAGCTGGACTCGAAGGTAGTGATCACTGGAGAAGCCGAAGAGGAGCAAAGTTAATTGAATTACACACGAGAAGACAAAGAGCTTTACAACGCTAGGAAATGTGTTTAGCTGTAAGGCCATGTACCACATCACAAGGACGAAATGATCTGGCAGTGAGTAGAGTGAAGACCAGAGTATTTGAGCAGGCGCTGATAATAATAACAAATAATCTGCAGGTGTGTGAGAGGGAGCTGCTCCGGCCATCAGAGGAAACCAGGCCCAGCCTCAGCAGAGCACCTCTGAAAATACACAAGCTCAAAACAACACCAGAACAACCAAAACTCCACACCAAAAGTCCAGATCATGACAATGAAAAGGAGCACATGAACTGAAAAGGAATTAAAGGAATACATGAACAAAACAGATTTTTTATTGATGTATAACAAAGAGTTGACTTCTGACAATCATTACATATTTGTTACAGCCAAACTTAAGGAATACTTACACCTATGTTTGTTAGTGTTATTTGTTAGTTTAACATATTTAATCTGTTTTCAGCTATTTCTTCATAGTTTTTGGTTATTCTTAATGCCTGTCACCAGGTCTGATTTCCTGCAATATAATAACAAGAATGTTGATGAATTTAGCTTTCTCAGCAACATTATTATTATGAGCAACCAAATCTGTAAGTGTGTGAAGAGTAACTTTACCAAAACTTGTCATCGTCATATTACAGTTATTAATCTTACTTGGCAACAAATAGATGGATTACTTAATCATTATGCATCTATTTGTTGCTGTGTTTAAAAAAAGTTAATTAGCATTTAAAATATGTTGCCTCTTTCTCGCCAGATCAAGGTGCTCATTGCACTTTTGTCCACAGGGGCCGCCAGAATAAACGGAAAACTCAAGTTCTTTGTAGCTGCTTTAAGGTTAGGGAAAAATCATGGTCTGGTTTATTTAATGCAGAAAATATCAACAATATCTTGAGACACATTTAACTGAAACCACTTTTTTTTCACTTTGACCAAAGTGCTGTGTTTGCCTTAGCCAGACCACATATGGGAGTCTAGAAGCAAATCCTGGTCTCTGGTGTCACAGTCTTTACGCTTTGTACACCCACCAACCACCCTGACCCAACACCTCCACGCTGCTCTAATGAGGTAAATAAATGTAATATGAATGTGAATGAGCTTCATTCAATAAAAAAAAAACAGTAAAGGATTATGTTTGTCCTTTCATCATAATTAGGAAACAAAAGAGTAGGATATAAACTTAGTTTTGAGGAAACAGGGTTGAATGTTCCAGCCAGTATCAGTCAGACTGCACACTTACCTTGTGTTGGATCACTGTGGGTGAAGTCAAGACTCTTCCAGTTTGTCAGTTAGTGTTGCTGAATTACTTTTAACAGAAGTGTCAGAAGCAGCAGAGAGCGTGTACAGTATGTGGGATGCTGGTTACAAAAGATGCACTTGACTGATCTCCAACAGCGGTGAGAATAAAAGCAGCGAAGAAGAAAAAAACACAGCAGCTCCTCGGTGAAAGTTAAGTGTATACGGATCAGGAGGCGGAGGTTGCTGTTTATGACCTCATAACTTAGTGTTAGTGGGTTCTGGACCCCACTGGAGTTCCTCCTCCACAGACGCCTGGTTAAGTCAAGCGCTGTAACTGAGCGGAGATATCGAGCCTATTCAACGGGAGGCTGCGTGGAGAGAAAATAATGAATTGGAAAATAAAAGAGTTCACTGTAAGAGCCAAGAGCATGAGGAAGGAATTGGCGCTGCTTGTTAAGCATGGCGGTGTGAGCACCACTGGCCTCCCCAGAGCCTCAGCCTTCAACCACCATTCACATCCAACCATTCACCCACCGCCGCCGCAGGCCTGCAGGCTCTCCACAGCACGTTACACTGAGGCTAATGCAGCTGGATATCAGTAAAACCACCCACAACTCAAACCCCCACGCTGTCCTCGGCTGTGCTGAGGAGCCGGACCGGCATATTCACACCATGAAATCTGTTGGTTCACTGCAGATGTTTCAACCTCCCTCTTAAAAACATGTATTTACACTGAAAACCAGATGACCTTGAGTGCGTCATGAGAGAGTGAAGAGTGAGCTCCTTCATTTCACTTAAGGCCATAGTGAGAAAGTTTGCCTCATTTGTATTCATCAGCCTTCACCTGAGAGGACTACTGTCAGTGTTACCTTCCAGGAACGTGAACAAAGTAAAAATGATGCCTGAAATGTATTTACAGTTACATCTATTTTGTAATTGAATGAAATGTAACTAGTTACATTGTGTGAGGGAATGATGGACTGACAGCTTCTCTCTGTTTCAGAGTTGCAGCTAGCTAACAAGCTTACCAAGGACACCATTCCTCCCAATCTGGCACCATAAAATGCATTAAATCCAATTTATATACTTGTTAAGTGACTCACAACAGAGTCAGACTGCCAACGTTTCCATACAGAGGATTTACTGATGTTAATAAAAGATATTTGTGTTGAGTATTGATCCCAACAACTTAGTTTGGCAAACAGTGGCTTTTAGCGTCTGAGAGACGGTTCAGTGTCCCTGAGAGCCAAACAAAACACAAGCAAATTAAGAAACATCCTCACCAATGCTGCAAAGCAAGAAAACAACCAAGAACAGCTCTCAGGGACACTGTAGGAAAATGCCCATTAGTCATTAAAATAGTGGAAGTCACAAACTGTACTACAGGCTCTTGAACAGCCAGAGTGAAAAACATTTGTACATGTACGTGGCCTGAAGCAGAGCATAGCCTACCAAAGACGTTGAGTAAAGGTTGTTCATTTTCCAGCTCAGAAGCAGCAGCACTAATGCAAGAATTATGTGGATTTTGAAAAAAGAAAAGTGTTTTTGGGACTCAAGTGTGAGCATGTAGAACATGCTGCCCCACAGCTCCATGAAGAAACTGGTCTGTTGAGTGACAGACTACATACACATTCATAGAGATGTCGTATTTTCACAGTTTTTCAGCATTCACTTTTTACTTCTGCTGCTTCTGCAGAAACACTTTGGTCACCTAAAATCATGGTGAAAACAAAAAACAAAAAAAAAGCAAAAGAGCCCCAGAGTAGGGCTGGGCAATATATCAATATTATCTTCTTATCAAGACTGTATTAGGGTCTTAGATTTTGGATTTTGGAGTTATATGTAGATATGTTGTCTTTTCCTAGTTTTAAAGGCTGCATCACACTAAAGTGAGGTCGTCATTTTCTCTTACCAGACTGTTCTACTTGTTCTAATACTTGTCTTTACCCTCTTAATAATTAGGGTAGTACATCATAAGTTAAAGTACAATAGTCATCCCAACAATATTGTTGCAATATTGATATCAAGGTATTGGACAGAAATATTGTGATATTTGATTTTTCCTTGTACTTATGAAGTGCTTTTGAGGGCAGAGGGGACATGAGGGTATCACATTATAGCCGATAAATATTGTGATACTACTTTAGGGCCATATCAGTCAGCCCTACCCCTGAGCTTTATTAATAAGACATTCAACACATTCACAAATACAGAATATGCTATTTTTGTTTCTGTTGTTGGACTGTATTAGATTATAATAATGATTTGATTGAGGCTCTGCAGTGCAACAACAGTGTTAAAAAGGCCAATCTACCTCATATAATCCATTATTTCTGGTTAGCAGTTCTCTATTTGTTAATTCAGCTGTCAGTCATTTATCTCAGTCAACCAATCACGTTGCACTCCTAGCTGTCTGTCCCCGCCCACCATTGCTGCCGTTGCTCATCCCAATTACGGAGACAGACGGCCATTACTGATAGCAGGAGTGCTGAAAGTTTCTCAAAGTGTTGTGCGTGCCTGAAAACTGTGAGTCGTTAACTCTGTTGAGTGCAATGTGATTGCAGCTTTATGTCATGTGAAAGGCAGGATTTTCTGTTATTAGTGATAGTCACGTTTTTGCTAGCTTAATTGTGATGCTAGCTCAATTGTAATGTTGATTGCATGCTAATAGCTGCTACTGCTAACATTAGGTGTGAATGGGACTGGTAATTGTTGTGGTCCTATTTAGTGAAGTTTGTTAGTCCATGTGTGACGTCTGTCACTCATTTTCTTAATATTGTGTGGGAGTTTTATACCTTTTTATCTCAATGCATCCACATGCACCGTTTATGTTTAATATTATGGAGATATCATTGGATTAATGTTGCTCTAATTTAAATATGCATTTGGGTGAATTTGTAGTTATTGTGCATATTGCTAAATATTCAACAATGTTTATTATTTTCATTTCAGAACCACATTAATGCACTTTGGAAACTGCTGTGGGTGGTTGTGTGTGGATATGATATAAATGGTGACGAAGCCATCTGTCTCTTACTGGACATCCTTACTAACCAGCATTAGCTACAACGGGTGAGGGCTACATCAGCCAAACGTTCAGGCGGGTGAGAGCTTCAAAAGGGTAACCGTATTTTTCAAACAGACTAAAGGTCATTATTTAAAACTACACAGGTCAACAGGTAGCATTAATGACCCACAATCAAACTGTGGAGACTGTACAGGAACTTTCACACGTGAGCGGAAGAAGAAGAAGAAGAAAAATAAAGACATTTCAGTCACTCTGACTCCAGAATTATGGTTAAATTAATTGCAGAAAAAATAACTTAACCATGATTCTTCCAACCAGATGGTGTCAATAATCAACCGTTTAGTTGTTTATTCAGTCACAACTAAATTAAAAAAGCCTGAAAAAATGAAACATGAAAAGTATTTCTTTTAAAACTTCAACACATTATCACTGAATCCTAACCAGCTCCCAGACCTGACCTCTGCGTGGTGAATACCCAGACTGTAGAACTCTTGTTGTGTATAAGTGTATATGAAGTGTTAACAGACAGATGGAGCTTTAGTGCGGCCCATTGAATCCTAATGAAGAGCTGTGGTGTTATTTCACTGCTGGGAGTGTCTGTGCTCGTGTATACATGTGTTTATAGCTGCAGAGAGAGGTGATGTGTAATAGAAGAGAGTGTTATTATTCTTGTCATTCATCAGAGTCTCAGTAAAACGAATAGACTGTGACTGTTGAACGTTTCACCTGCTGCAGGGATTTGGTCCCGTTCAGACACCAAGCATTTGGCTTCCAGTGGATTTTTTTAATCAGCTTTCAGGATTTCCTCATTACTTTTAAAGCCCTCCAATGACCCAGGCGCAGGCACACATTTTCTAGATTTTGTGCCCATTGTGTACCCTGCACTTAACCTCAGATCAACGATCTGCAACAATCAACATTTTAAGTCTGGAACAGCTTTTCTGTTGAAATCTGTCTTGCTACCTCAGTGTCTTCCTTTTACTCTGTCAAAAACTCTTTTGAACTTGCCTTTCTGTATTTAATGGCCCTGTCATTTTTCAGCTCTTCTTTTTGGAAAGATGCCGCCACGAACTTGGAAGCACACTATTTTCTAAATCTATTGACTTTGTACTGAATAGGACAAAGTGAGCCAGTTCAAACCAGAAAAACAGCTTTGGAACAAAAGGAATGAGGATCAGGGTGTCCACATACTTTTGGCCATGTGTTGTATCTGCCTTTGATAACTTCTGCTACCAACCCAATGTAATTGAAGTGAGTAGAATTTTGTTTGTGGTGCTCGTTTGCATTTAAAGTTCCAGATACAATGGTCAGTTTTTCAGAATAATCCCAGCCTCAAAGTGGAGAGTTTGTTGGGACTATTTCCTCAGCAGAAAAAAGTGACTTTTTACAAACAAACAATTTACAGTTCTTATGGATGAAACCTCAGAAGGAAACTAAAACCTATCTGGTTAGCTAGGTAATAACTACCTGCACCTCCCTCTTGTTTCCATTTTATGATGTGTGGCAACCAGCATTAAGGTGCATTACTGTCACATATTACCAAACAAAAACAGAAAGAAACACAAATGATTTAATATTAGGATCAATATTTAATTTTTAACTATCATCGTTATTGTCAATACCGGTACATTGTTACACCCCAAATTCGAACAGCTGAGCTCGTCCTGTGTATCAGCTATTTATTTAATCATCCACTACCATACTTCTCTTGTGTAACTGATAAATGCCATATCTCTCACTTTTTATTGTTTGGGGTTCAAAGTGTATCTCTACGTATCGTGTTTTTGTGCTCACATCCTCTTCTAGATTTCTCAGATTCCCCTGGTCCCTTGTTTTTGGCGTCTCTTCTGCTGTTTGCACTGAGACGTTCATGTGTTTCTCAGGTTACATCTACAGGAACTGCACTGAGGACGGATGGTCTGAGCTCTACCCCTCCTATGAAGATGCCTGCGAGTTCCCCGTGGATGTAATAGAAGACCCAGAGGTAAATGATTCAGATGATTATTTCATAACGGAACAAACTACATCATCCGTGAGTCAATTTGCCCAATTATTCTGCTGTCTTGAGCCTTGTTTTTTTGGACATTTTGTCTGTCTGGTCATTGTGTAGAGTGCCCATTTATTTAGGTTATACCAAAGCATTCACTACTGGTGGACATTTGAGGATTCAGACCAAACTTGTTGATCTCATGTAGACCGGAGTCATACACACTTTTCCTTATGATGCCCTCTTTTCTCACTAAAGGACTTTAATTACGAGCTCCATAGCCCATAATTTTGCCTATTATGATTGGGTTTGGCTAAATGACTGGTGTAATTTAAGGGAGGCTGAAAAAAGATGATTGACATTTCTCTCCTTCTCTGAGACATCAACATGAACCCTTTGAGCATTGTTAATTGTTCTGAAAAATAAGACATTTTCAGTATTTTGACAGTGACCTTTGAACACTTTTAATGATAAATGTGAAGGGTGTGAGTTAGCATGTAGTAGTTCATACGTAAATGCTAACATTGTTTTATTTCTTTCTCCTTTTCTATTTGGTCTGGGTTTTTTTTGTTTGTTTTTTTCCATTTCAGACGACGTACTTCTCCAACTTCAAACAAGTGTACACGGCTGGCTATGCTACCTCCCTCATCTCTCTTATATCGGCTATTTTTGTCTTCACTGTGTTCAGGTAACATTGTTTCTGAGACTGTCCACCCAAGAAAAAGCCTATATCAGTTGTTCCATTATGGTGTCCCAAAACAATATGCTTAAGTGAGAGCTGGTGGAAGTGAGAGCTGGTGGTTGTATTAATCGAAGTGAGAGCTGGTGGTTGTATTAATTATGATTGGCGCAGAGGGGGAAGTCTGGTGACGTTGTTGAATCGGGATGAAGTTGAGGTGGAGGTCAGGGTCAGATCAAGAAAACTTTAGACTTTACATGTAGGACTGATTTTTGCTTCCTGTTTCCAACCCATGCCAAATTTGTCTTCACTTTTTCTCTTCTTTTACTGAACTTAACAAAAGTACTAAAAAAAGTAGTTTTTGTGCCTAAACGTAACCAAACCTTAACCATAAGAGTGTCACATGATTCAACAGATTTATCTCTTCAATCTTACTTTTTTTTTTATTGTGGAGAGTACAGATAAATAATGCCTTCCTGCTGATTGGGACATCAGATCAAAAAAAGATTGTGTTGTTCTGGGGGGGATATGGACAAATAACATATTATGTTACTTTTTAAGGAGGACTTGTTTTTACCGAAGGTTTAGCTAACTAAACTAAACATAACTAAACTAAACTTTAACGGAAGTAATGATTTATCAATAACTAAAATATAAACTACACTAAATTATCACTAAACTATACTAAACCAAAGACTAAACTAAACTATAACTAAATTAAATTACAACCAGCTAGACTCAACTCAACTCAACTAAACATGATTTGCCGGCTTGCAAGGTATTAAAGCCTGAAAAAAAGGACTTACAAATACCCCAAATGTGCTTCACAGAGAGATACCTCCTTTGAAAGCATAAAATCACTCGCCAAAGCTTTTCTCTGCTCCACAGGAAGTTTCACTGCACCAGAAACTACATCCACATCAACCTGTTCTTCTCCTTCATCCTGAGAGCGAGTGCTGTCTTCATTAAAGATGGAGTTCTTTTTTCTGATGAAAACCTGGACCACTGCTTCATGTCTACTGTGAGTATATGAAAACACCACAACAGCTCCATTAGTGTGTCTGTATTTATCCTTAACTGAAGTACTGTAGGAAAAATCTTTCATCAAAACATCTTGTAGCAGGAGAACATGTAATCCAAAGTAGAAATAGCCCCCTGAGAGAAAAGAACAATTTTGTTGTTGTAAAAGGAAAGGGAATTAAGAGGAAATCACATGGAAGGATACAAATAGGAAGACAAACAGGGAAGAAGAAAATAAAGATGTGACGTGGGTTGAAAGGACAAAAGAAAATAACATTATATGATCTTGTATCAGATGTGAAGAAAAAAGACAATAAAGAAAGAATAAAAGGAGGAAAATATAAAGCAACAACAGGAAAAAAAATACCACCAGTAAACCCAGGAAAACATCAAAAGGGAATTTAGACCATTTCATCATTTCGCTCTTCTCCCTAGCTCCTGGGGAGTGCTACCAGGCTGCATATGTGAAAAAAGATGCAGGTACTGTGAAAAGCCTTTTGTTGCTCCAGAGGAAGCTTCATAAAGTCACTTGAGTCTATGTTGGTTGGGGCTGAAAGTGAAAAAGTTAGAGAAAGGTGAAATTACCTGACCCCTGTAGCAACACCCATTTCTTCAGGAGGCTGGTGGCTCCAGGCTACATTAGCTGCTACTAGCATAATACTCATGATAATGTAATTACCAAGCTTTGACCTGGATGAAGAATGCATGGTAGTGTTTTCACAATACTGGAATTTCTAGCTTCGATACAATACCTACAAAGATACTGATACCATGTTTGAACCACGGGAAAAAGCTATCACCAACCTCTCAAAATTATTTATAGAGGTATGTTGGTCCTTCACGTGCTTTGCTAGATTTATTTTGTTAGCACTGGTCTGTAACATCACTTAAACATTTCATAACGAGATATATCCAAACAGCACTCCTGCGACTTTGGGCTTGTTCACTGACAAATATTTGTATTTGCGCGTTGTGAACTAGACAATGTCTAGTTTGTCATGTTGCAGGACCTGCCTTCAACCTTATTTCCTCTACCCCTCATCTACCCCCTTACACACTAAAACATGGGTGATATTTCAAAGCAAAAAAATGGGATTTCAGCTAACAATGTCAAGGATGAAGTGGGCGAATTATGTGAAAAAATATTGGATTCGACTTCAAGTGGGGACGATTCAAAGTCTTATTTAACATGCCAGTTTTCACAGTTAATGATGCAGCACTTGATATAGTAAAAGTAATGATTGTTGACACCCCTATTATTATATTGCTACTGTTAAATGATATTTATTACTGTCACCCCCATCAGTGTTCAATGATAGGTCTTGCTAGGTCAATATGGAAAGCCTCATTGCCAGATTGTTCTTCAGCTGTTATGCAAGACTCTCCAGCACTTCCATCCAGACTTATCGCCTGGTGTCTTTCACTATTAACAACGGGAAGAGCATGACTGTTGAGAACCACCGTGTGGGAAAAACACACACCAGCCTGCTCGTCCTTCCTGGCTTTCTCCGAGGAGCTGCTCATGGACGTATCCCGCATTCTCGCTTCCCTCATCCACTCTGGTGCCGACAACAACATCATCGATGAGGTACTTGCTCTACATCTAGGGACTGATCAGGTGCTCCTGCCCTGCCCTGTTCCAGCCAGCGCTCTGGATGGTCACCTGCTGGGGACAGTCACTCACCAGACCTCTCCCATCTGCATGCTCCTACCAGGGAACCATCATGAAACCATTCTGTTCCTGCGGTCACCTTAGCACCCCCTGGTGTACCCCTGGCTCCACCACAATCCACACTTCGACTGGGCAACAGCCCGCCGTGCCCAAACCACCAACCAACTCCAGCTTGGCTCCAGATCTTGCCGGGGTCCCCACCGTATACCATGACTTCCGTGAGGTATTCAGTAAAAACAAGGCTACATCTCGGCCCCCGTATCGCCCCATGTTACTTCTCCATCAACCTGCAACCAGGCACCTCACCACCCAAAAATCACTTGCAGGGGGCCACCAATGCCTATCACCTGGTCCGGATTCGAGAGGGTGTTGACTGGGAAACCGCTTTCAACACTCCCGTGGGACACTATGAATATCTGGTGATGCCCTTTGGCCTCACCAACACCCCGACTGTACTCCAGGCCGTGGTCAATGACGTACTAAGGGACAAATAGGCATGCATATGTGTACCTCGACAATATTCTCTTCTTCAAGTCCCGTGAGGAACACAACCAACATGTCCAGGCCGTCCTGCAACGTCTCCTGGAGAACTCACTGTACGCGAAGGCTGAGAAATGCTAGTTCCACTCCTCATCCATCTCCTTCCTGGGATACATCGTGGGTCAGGGAACTATGCAGATGGACCCCGCTAAGGTGTCAGCTGTTACAGCCTGGCCAGTTCCTGACTCACGGAAGCAGCTGCAGCGGTTCCTGGTTCTGGGTTTGCATTCACGGATACAGCACTGTGGCTGCACCACTCACCGCTCTCACCTTGTCCAAGGTGCCCTTACAGTGGACCCACTTCGCTGAGGAGGCTTTCCAGAACCTCAAGACCCGCTTCACCTCCGCCCCCATCCTTCAAGTACCTGACCCTGAGAGACAGTTTGTTGTGGAGGTAGATGCCTCCAATGTGGGGCTGGGAGCTATCCTATCCCATCGGGCTGCCAGCGACCAGAAGCTCCTTCCCTGCACCTTCTTTCGTTTCATTCTTAAGTTCTTTCATTCTGAGTTCTGCACACTCATCGGGGCCATAGTCGGCCTATCATCAGGATTCCACCCTCAGTCCAATGGCCAGATTGAGCAAGCTCAGCCAGCGGTCTGTCTCCTTTCCAGTGCTCCTATGGGTACCAACCTCCACTGTTCTCTGCCCTGGAGAAGGAGGTTTCCTGCCTGTCTGTCCAGACCTTCACCACCGCTGTTGTCGGACCTGGGCCTGAGCCAGAACTACTCTCCTTCACGCTGCCAATTGATATTCCGAAGCAACCAACCGCCGCAATAAGGCCCCCACCTACCAGGCAGACCAGAAGGTGTGGTTGTCAACCTGGGACATACCCCTACAAGTAGAGTCCAAGAAATTGGCATCCACCCAGTGAGCAAAAAGTGGTCTAGATCACATCTTTTAGATGTCATTTATGGACATCCAAGACCTCTAAAAGACGTCCTCTGGGGAGCCAGAATAAAAGTTTTTTATACATCTTTTCTGGACGTTGTATAGACATTTATATGGCCATGGGAAGATGCATACAGTGTCTCTTAGCCATGCTATCTCTCCACCCCAACTGGCATCTTTTTGGTTTGGTCTTTTTTCAGTGTTTTTTATCAACTGATTATGGGCTGGCCAGACGTCTTTTGTCAATGTCGTTTATCGACTAATTCTGGCTGTCAGTGGACGTTCAGCTCATAGCCAGTATGAACGTCTATTCTCCACTAATTCTGGATGTCAGTGGATGTCTAGATTATGGCCTGACTGGACGTCTTTTCTCAATGTCATTTATCGACTAATTCTGGCTGTCAATGGACGTCCAGATCATGGCCTGGCCCGATGGACATGATATCAACCTGTTTTGGACGTCCACAGACGTTGCCTGCTCAGTGGGCAGGTTCATTGGACCATTTGTAAAACAGAATGTCATCAACCCCACAGCAGTGAGGCTCAAGTCCATGTGGATCCATCCAACATTCCATGTCTGCCCACTGGTTCCAGCTGCCCCACCCCCACCACCGCCTCGAATAATCGATGGGGGCCCAGTTTACACGGTATACTGCCTGCTTCGCTCCCACCGCCGCAGAAGAGGGCTTCAGTACCTGGTCGAATGGAAGGGGTACAGCCCAGTAGAAAGATCATGGGTCTCCGCTCTGCATTCTGGACGCCACCCTTATCAGGGATTTCCACTGCTGCAATCCTGACCAGCCCTCCAAGACCTCTGCGCCTGCTGGAGGTGCACTGCAAGGGACATTATCTCCTCTTCCATCTGAGGTCTCAGACGATTAGGAGGACAAAGAGGACTCTTGCTCTGATGAGGACAGGTCCGAGGTGGAGGAGGAAGAGGCTGGGATGGACTTCTCAGAGGAGAAACTAATTTCCTGTTGCCGACTCTGCCTGTCTCTGACCAACCCGCCTCGCCTGTTCCCCGGTAAACTCACCTGCATTCTGGCCATGAGTGTGAGATTGTCTGCTGCTTCTGAGGAAACTGCTTCACTGCTGTTGGGCAAAAGATTCCCTCTTCCAAGCTCCTGAGTGAGTTTGTCATTCTGCTCCTCTATGGCTTCCTGTGGCTCGGAGACAGTCTCAGCATTGCCACGTTTGTCTTTTGCATACATTGAGATGCATCGAGAACTGTTTTGCATTTGAATTGTTGACTGCTGAATTGTAATCGAATCGTGAGGCCAGTGAAGATTCACATCTCTAAGTAGTACTTAAGTAAAATGGTTAGATACTTGACCTTTACTTGAGTATTTTCCATGTCTTACTTTATACTCTCGCTCCACTTTTAATCAGAGGAAAAAATGGTAGCTATATAAAATATTTACTAGATTCAGTATTTAACTATGTACACATTAATGCATCAATAATCATAATCCATCATAAAAAAATATTGGATTTTATCAAAATACATTTTTCTCAAATGGCCAATTTTAGTTTATTTTTAGTGCTTTAAGTTTATTTTGATGCTAATACCTTTGTACTTTTTCTGAGTTCTGAGAAGTTCTTCTACCAATGTTGGTGTATCCACTGATTGCACCAATTGAATACCAGTGCTCCCATTATCAATTGGAAAAACAACAAAACAAGCTGTCTCACGTAATGTCAGAGTAACTGGGCATTAAGTGCTTTCAAATTTTAATTCCTTTGACCAACGGTCCTGGAAAAGGGTAATCACACACTATTTCAGGACACTTAGTAGGCCACTGCCCGACTGGTGTCTATCTCTGTCTGGCATCAACCTCATGGCTACTGTGACTGTAACAACCTTAATTAGAGCACAATTATGACACACAACCACAGGTGCAGCTACTGTGTGACCAAGCAGAGAATAAGGATTATATATGAAAGGTTGCAAATATTTCAAAGCCTTTGCTCTTGTAAAAAGAATTAGACAAATTCAGCTCAAATACAGAGTTATTAGCATAGCATTGATTAGCTAGTTGCAGCTGATGAAAGCTGCCTTCGACAAAATCCAAAGCCTTCTATTTATTTTGAAAAATCAAAGTTCTTTTTTTTACATTTACATTTAGGGCATTTAGCAGCACATCAGGAGCAATTTGGGGTTCGGTACCTTGCCCAAGGACACTTCGACATGCAGACCAGGGGAATCGAACCAGTGACCTTCTGATAACAAGACGCTGGCTCTACCCCGGAGCCACAGCTGCCCGTGTCATGTCATTTTTTCTTAATCTTTGTTTGAAAAATTATTTTGAGTGGTCAATCTGCCACCATTATTGTAAGCTGCATCTGTAGCCGATTATTCCAGAAAGAAGCTTGATGACACAACAGTAAGTAAGGGGGGAAGGGCTTAACTTTAATTAGAGTAATTATAACCCACACCCACTGCTTCAAATGAGTGTGACCAAGCAGAACATTTCCACCTCTATTTATAATCACCTTCTTTGCCCTCAAACGTATTATCATCACAGACCCCCCTGTGACCCAAAAATTGATGGGAAGGATCATTACCATTAGGATCACTCTAGATAAATGACATCCACAGACTCATCTGATGCTTGTGGCTCTCATTGTTTTTGTCTCACAGACATCCTGTAAATCAGCTGTGGCCTTCTTCCAGTTCAGTATCCTCGCTAACTACTTCTGGCTGCTGGTGGAGGGCATGTACCTGCAGACGCTGCTCGCTCTCACCTTTGTCTTCCAGAAGAAATACTTCTGGTGGTACATACTCATCGGCTGGGGTGGGTGTCCCGCTGATAGCCATTCCTCTCTGTTTACCTTCGTTTTCTGTCTTTCTTCCTCTCTGTCTGAGTCTGTCCTAATGATCAGGTCACTCTGTTTGTGCCTCCCAGGTGTCCCGACAACAATCATAATGGCGTGGATCCTTACTCGCAACTTCTATGATGACAGAGGGTGAGCTGCTGCAGGAGAATATCAGAGAAAATGTCAGGAGTAAGAATCCTAACCCTGTGAGAGAAGTGTCGATCTTGTTGCCGAACTTTCTCTCTTAAATTTATTTCAAAATTATATTTAGTGAACTACTGCACCTCTTTAAGGTTACAATATGTACTAATATCCATGTGTTACATAATGAGATAGTCACCAATTTCTGGAAGTGAGTCACATTAATTGGCTCATAAGCATAGCGTTGCATGTTGAATACATCATGATCATACCATGATAAATGTGAATGTATTACAGGACACTCAGAGGGGATGACAGATAAATAAATTTGCTTCCCCCCTCTCTAACACAGCGTTGTGTCTGGACAGTGAGTTGTCGTGCGCTTCGTGACAAGATCTACAATATTGTTCTTCTGTGACTGGTTTGTTTATCTCATTACTGTCTGCCATGTGTCTCAGGTGCTGGGATGACACAGATGTGGCCTTCATCTGGTGGATCATAAAAGCGCCAATAACTGCGTCACTACTGGTGAGTACAGAGCAGTTAAAGTGGGAGCTAGTGAAGAATTATAAGAGTCCTCAATATTAGATCAGGCTTTTATTGTTGACTCTGCAGCAGCTACTGTAGACACTTACCTGGTGTTTACATTAGAAGCAAAAATAAGTGACGGAAGTTGATTCATTTCCTATTTGGAAGCAGGAAAACTTGGACAGATGGTCGACAAGCTTGTTATTTTTAGCAGGTAACGCCAACAACTAATCAGTGCACTTCCGTCCTTCCCTGCTGGTGTGAATTTGTTGTGTTTGTTTGAGTGAAGGTAGAAACAAGCTTTCTGCTCCCCTAAATGCACATATATCGTCATTATTAGTTATATTATTTATGTGGCTAGCTGTAAGCAGCAAGGAGCTGAATCTTGTTTTGTATCTTATGTGAAGAAATAAGTCAAAAACAACTGGATGTGTTATTCCTGAAGACATTCTAGATGCATTTAAGCAGCTCCATTAGTTCCATTGATTGGAAGAGGGACCCAGGCATTGATCAGTTAAACTAATGGAGCCACTTGGGTACATGTTCTGTATGACGTTAAAGATCCCCTCCACACATGTGTTAAGATACACAAAATTCAATTCTAATGTATGTCGGACAAGGTTTTTGTAATTAGTGAAAAGTGTAATTACCATTAGAATCCTTAAAATAACACTTATTCCTTCTTTTTTTAATTCACAAGTTTAACTGCTGGACACAAGATGTCTGCTACTTCCCTGTAAAGTCCATTCTCAGTGTTTGTGCACTGGAGGTTTTAAGTTTCCTATCACAGTTGTGACAGTTGTGACGATAATTAGACCAGGATTGGCTTCTATTACTATTTGTAATGTCACACATCATGTTTGTATGCCTGCGTCCTAAAATCTGATTTTCACTGAGCTCAAAGAAAAATGTACACTTTGACCAATGGATGTTAAAACAGCCTTCAAGAATCAAACTCTGCACATACACCATTCTACACACTGAAGCTCAAACACAAAACAGTAGGAACAAGAAGAAAATATACTTTTGTCCTAATTTAAAGTAACTCAAAATGCAGAGAATTGTTTTGAGTGAGAGGTTGATTGCCAGTAAAACAAATATAACTGGCTGCAGTTGTAGCACAAAGATTGTGGTATTTGTCTGACATTTTTCTTGACAGCTCGTCATTTGTGTTGATGTAGGTGAACTTCATCATCTTCATCAATGTGATCCGCATTCTGGTCCAGAAGCTGAAATCGCCAGGCGTCGGTGGCAACGACACCAGTCACTTCAAGTGAGAAGAGAATAAATATCCCTCCACACATGATGACACGCACAAACACATAGATGCACACACAAATGATCTGCACACACACAGCGTATGTCTTCTTCATGGGTCTGTTTTGACACTGTGTGCAGGCGGCTGGCCAAGTCCACTCTGCTCCTCATCCCTCTGTTTGGGATGCACTACATGGTTTTTGCCTTCCTGCCAGAAAACACAGGGGCAGAGGCCCGAATCTTCATCGAGCTCGGTCTGGGATCCTTTCAGGTAAAACACACAACACAGACACAAACCTAAGTAAGGCCCTTGTAATCCAAAATGACTATGTTTGACATATATAATCTGTGTTATTCATAAATACATAGTGATCCAGTGTCAGAAAACTTTGCCCAGCATGTACACTATGTTTTTCATATTTAATAATTAACAGTTCTGGTTAATATTTTTCTGCTCTGAAGGGATTCGTTGTGGCGCTGCTCTACTGTTTCCTGAATGGTGAGGTAAGTAAATACTGCTGTATACAACATTGTGTTCAGTATTATAGAATTAATATGATATAATTAGAATTGTTTACATTCATCCCAAAACATTATTATTTTGTTCAATTTCCTTTAATTGTCACGCTGGAGCAGGGAAGGTGAACCCAAATGCATGAGATGGCAGGCAGGAAGTGCAATGGATGAGGTTTTAATCCGGATAACCGCAATACAAGGAAGAGGCATACACAAAGGAACATCAGGGAAACAGGAACAGCAGGATAACAGAAACTAAGCAAAAGACTCGACAATGACTGAACAAAAGACTGGACTTAAATATAAACTTAATAAACGAGGCAATGAGGTGCAGGTGGAGATGAGCGGCAAAACACAGGTGAGGGTAGTGAACGGTAAAATACTTGTAACGGAGGGAACAGGGAAGTGCTAATGGGGGAGAGGAAGTTCAGGTGTGGAGGGAAAGCAGACTGGCGAAGAACTCAGGTAACAGTGCTGGGCTAATTAAGACGGATACAAGACAGGTCCCAGTGAGCAAAAGTGGTCTAGATCACGTCTTTTAGACATCATTTATGGACATCCAAAACGTCTAAAGGACGTCCTCTGGGGAGTCAGAATGAAAGTTTTTTATACGTCTTTTCTGGACGTTGTATAGACGTTTATATATCGTTTATCGACTAATTGTGGCTGTCAGTGGACGTCCAGATCATAGCCAGTATGAACGTCTATTCTCAACTAATTCTGGATGTCAGTGGATGTCTAGATTATAGCCTGACTGGATGTATTTTCTCAACGTCCTTTATCAACTAATTCTGGCTGTCAATGGACGTCCAGATCATGGCCTGGCCCGACGTCCAGTCAGGCCATGATCTAGACATCCACTGACTTCCAGGATTAGAGGAGGAAAAATCAGGCCAGTCAAGAAAACAGGAGGGAAAACAGAACACTGGAAAAACGGTCAAACGTCACCACAAAAAAACCTAGAAAACACACAAACAATAAAACTACACTGACAGAATTCCAGTACAATAGATACTGTATATGTTGACAGTTCAAAGATCATAGAAGTGGTTATGCACGTCTCACCCAATCAATCACACATTGTTCCTTTGTTCCATTTAAGATCTTTTCATAAATAAACTTTTCACACTATAATACTATGATTATGATACTGTCGTCTGACCTGGCAGCAATGAGCTTTCCTAGTTGTCTTTGTAAAAAAAAAGAAATATTGATTTTCATATCATACTGTGATACATTATATCCATTGTCTCTCACAGTTGGGAAATCAGGCTAAACATCTGGGTATGCTTTGGAAAATTGTCATAAATATTATATTGGTATTTAATTGACTGAAATTTGCAAATCCACTATCACAGTTCCTTTTTTAGGTGTGGAAGGCAATAATATAGACCAAAATTTTTTGGTATTCAGAGAGGAACACAATTCATTTGTTGAGCATTTGTTTTCCATGTTGTTACGTTTGGTTTTATTTCTGTGTGTTTATACATGGATTCTGGTGTGTGTGATCAGGTGCAGGCTGAACTGAAGAAGAGGTTCTGGAAGTGGCAGACTCAGAGCTACCTGAGCTACAGTAAACGACGGCGCACGTTGTTCACTGAAAGCAGCACGGTCACTCAGATATCCGTCCTGGACAAATCAAGCCCCAAAGATCAGCCGGTCTCAGAGACACACGCCCTCACACCCAACGTGTCCACTGTCTGAGGAACACTGGACAGTGCTGGTCCTCGTGTTGTGTGTTAATAACCTGCCAGGAGACGTCGTCAACAAGTGATTAAACCACAGAGCCTGATTGTTGAATGTTTAAGGTACCTCTTAACTTAATACGGTACGAATTATCTGCAGAATCCCACACGGGCTGCCTAATTTACAGGAGTTAACTTGAGTCTTTTTTATAAAATCCCACACATCTTTCACAAACTCAAACTTTACCCCACGATATTAATTATTTTCCAACGTACAGGCTTTAGTATTGGCTTGTGTTTATCATAGGCAGGATTTAGCTTAGGGGGCCCTCCTCCACATCTGACTCACAAACACCAAATATTTCTCCCCTTTTACTAAAGCACTGTTATCACGACACACAATGAAAAAACATTAATTTTTTCACATCAGAATTATGATTAGTTTCTTCAGTCACGGCTCCCCTGAGCGCTTCTGTGCACTTCTGTGTCTCAGCTGCTGTGCTTTGTGGCAAAATGTTGTTTTTTGCTCGTATGTTCACTTGCTAAGGGAAAACAGGACAAGTCAGACAACGATATGGAGGAATTTCTTAAAGCGGTGACGTTAATTAGTAGGGAGTCTTCACCATTTTCAGGCTTGGAAAAAAAAATCTGAACAAGTAAAAAAAAAAGTAGGGAGTGAGAAGAACTTGATCCCTCACAGGCTTCCCACCCACAACTTTGACACAGCCAATTATATTTCCTGGACAACCCTGTCTCCTAAAAATTATGTTAGTGTATAAAACTAAATTATTTTCACAGCTATGCTGTGGTGTCAATGTAATTGCTGCCTGGATTTTCTTTGTGTGATTGAAACACCACATTTATCCGCTGCAGATATTTATGATCTTTCTCTAACCTAAACCACGTGCTGCCAGTCCTGAAACATAACCATATAAAAGTTGAACAGTGCTGTTGTCACTGTGTGGCAGTCCCATTATTTGGTACTTGCTGTCTTTTTTAAAACCCTCTGGATTGATTGCAGTAGGTTCAGATCACCTGTGTGCAGGTGTGGTGATTGGCTCCTAATTCATGAGCGAGAGCAGCTTGGGGCATTCCCCTCACAGCCAATCAGGGTGTGATGATGCCTTTTTGTGAAGGCACTCTCAGGTCATTCTGATTGTGATTGTAATTCCTTCCTTGACACTCTGCGGACCTTATCCAAACAGATTGTCAGCCTGAATCTCTGCTCGGTTCAGGCCCTGTTCAGATGTCTTTGCTGTCTTTGTTCTTTTTAGTTTAGAGACGATCCAGAGTCACCATTCATAGGTCACCTGCATCAGGGTTGTGCTTATCTGTGTAACAGGTTTGTTTGCCTTTCAATAGCCTGACGCCTGCAGGTTTCTTTGTTTATCTTAACTGAACCCCATCATACCCAAGCTCCTCTATACACCTTCAGTTTCCTCCTGTTTCATTTCATTGGGGACTTTTGAGGTGGTGACAGAAGTACATATTTCAGATTCATTATTGGCAAAAGAGACATTTTTTTCCTGTTATTATCAAATCATTTGTGGCCTTTGGCATTCCCCATACATATTTATTTTTTGTTGTATATTTTTATTTGTTTTGTGGCTGGTTTTCAGGTATTTTCCTGTCAGTGCTGCCACAGCTGCAAGTGGTGAGTGTATTGCAAGATTGCCTGTTTTGGCAAAAAAAACAAATGAAATGTGTTTATGACTTGCCAGGTATGTTAATGAACAACACCTCCTCATAATGTTGGTAGAAAATGTATTTGCCATCATCACATTTCCCTCAATGTTCTTACTGTTTCAAATTAGTTGTATATGGAAGTAAAGTCTAGGAGACAGGGCTGTGCTGGAACATGCGACCAGGCTGGAGGTGCTGTTAGTAGCAATCAAACCTCTGAGGTTTCTTTCACAAAGACAGACTCTGGCTTTCATCTCACCAAGAGTCAGCCTTTTATTTGTCTAAATTTCACAGAGCTATGTAGTTCATGACTGTCTTGGGTTTGACTAATTTATGTCCTTGGATAAATTCAGACTTTTTTCAAACTATAAAACCAACCACAGGAGAGTATGGGTCCTTTGTTACAGTTTACTTTTATCTTTAAGGAACATTCAGAGTTTAAAAGTAAAAAAAGTTCCAGTAAAATGTCAGTGCAGTGTAGACATGTGGCTGAGATATTGATGCAAGATTCTTGCAGTACCTCTGCTCATTAATCCGTCATGTTGAGGATGGTTTACAAATGACAATGACTGTCACTGCTGCATAGTTCCAACAGCTTGATCCCTAAGTACTCTTTCACTTCTTATTGCTCGCTCAGAAACATTAACAAACCACAATTTTTAAGTAGTTTTTCTCCTTTTTTTTTTTTCCCCTCTTTTTTTCAGTTCCACTGGTCAGCTGGTGTGTCTGATTGTTGCCAATAAACATTGATTTTTCTTATAGATTAGTTCCACCAGTTCATTAGAGTTTAGACGTCCATGTTATTGCTACTGGTCTCTTAAATGGTACAATCACATGACAGAGACACTACTTCTATAATTAGACTTTCTTTGTTTAATAAAACGCGCCCGTGTTACCATCAGTGGCTCTGCACGCAACATGTTGCACAGTGCACTAGCACACATCTGGAGCACTAGACTGTAAAATCTATTTATTTGTCTGATTACTGTTTTTATGTCGTTGTGTGAATGTAAATAGACCTGAGCTAGAGATTACATTTTATGACGACGGAACAGTTCCTCCAACAGATTTATAAACCGTATTGAATGACCTTGTTATTGTATAAAAAGGCCCATAAATGGTAGATAAAAATGGATTGAACTGCTTAAACAGACACGTTGGTATTTATAGATTTAACATATTTTTTGTATTATACATGTTTTATTCTTATATGCTGTAAATCGCAAGATGTGGAGAAAATTGTACTGTAATTTCCCTATTTGTTGGCATAGGTTTAGTGATGCTGATTGCTGTGCTAATGCTAATCAAGAACCTGATTCCTCTGAGAAATAATCTTTGTATCTATGCTTTGATTTTTTTTTTTCTGTGTTTTAACTTGTTAGGCTCAGTACAAATATGTACATGTATTTATGCACAGTATTATTCATGGAAGGAAATATTACTCAGCTACTGACCACTTCAGTGCCTTTATCATGAACTATAACTCTTTCTCTGCAGTTCAGGTGTTTTGAACCTTCAGTAGGTTTGCTCTCAAAATCTGTGTAACAAAATCAACTATTTAGGAGCGTGACACTATACCATGTACTTGAGTCTTTGCTGTGCAGCATAACAGATGTGCTTCTGTGTTGTGTCAGATTCAAGGCGTGATATTCTTGTGCAAAAAAACAAGCTTTCATCCAATTTAAAATTGTGCAGTGAGGAAGTGGAGGTTGATATTAACTGAACATGTGATGTTTTTTGAGAGAAAGCTTTTCATGTTGTGTGTGAACTTTTAGATTACATCCATCTACAGTGTTATTTCTCTGTTGTTTCTTGAAGTGATGTTGGTTTTTCTTTTACAGGTTCCAGTTTACTACATGAATGCCAGTTTCTCATTTGGTGTTTTCTTATTTGGGCTGGGGATGAGCGGTACAGGATAAGGATCATCTATTTATTTCTTATTGTCTACATCCAGTGAAAAGACCAACCCAACAATGTTTGAGTCCATCTCACAAAACTCTCATAATATTTTGATCACTTATGCACTCAGTGGACTGATTTTTTTTTTTTTTTCCTATTCTTTTACCTTAAGTGTTCATCAGAGTTTGGACGTCCATTACTGGGTATCTGCATTTTCTTTAAAATAAAAAATGTGACAACTTTTAGCACTTTTTTAATACTTCTAAAAGGAAAACATAAAACCATTACTGCAGCAAAACAAACTGCTAAACTGGACTACTGTATACACTGTTATTGAGTTTTATTGAATTGGAATAAAACTAACATAACTTGGGCACTCAGCACCTAACCCATTGTTTCTAACCAAAGATGTAAATCTTAAATAATAATAAATCACATAGTATATTTTCATGTTTTAACATTGCTGTGTAAGTCCTGAAAATGGCAGGCCTCTGTAGTTTTTATCAAACGTTCATGTAACAAGAATAAATAGTGCATTTGTTGGGGACTATTTTCTGTGGCGGATAAATACACATTTAATAAATTTTTGTCCAACTGAAGAACCAAATGTGGATTAATCCACCACTGAAACTCATGCTGGATAGAGAGGAATAGTTCTATACAGTATAATGAATGTTTATTTATATTTAACATGTTTCATTTAAGTTGATCAGCTATAAAAAGACTGAGGTCGAGCTAAGCTTGTGTGTTTGATGTGTAGGGTACATGTGTGGTGGGGGTGGGGTGCATATTTCAGGGGGAAAAAATCTGTATGTTAGTGAATGGCAATAGATCAATCATTTTTTGTTCCCATTTGAATTGTGCTATGAATTACACATACAATGTTTGTCAATCTAAAAGATAATTTTTCAGCTCGAGAAAGTTGCAGTTTGACTGTGAGACTTAAAAACATGATTTTAAAGACTTCACACCCAGGTGTATAGTGTTAGTGACATCTTCTCATTTAACGCTCATCAAAACGTGTCACTGAAACCTTGTAGACCTGGTGCTGTATGTCAGCTAGCTCACTAAACTGACTCTCCCTTCACATAAATGCAGCTGTCAGTATGACCAGATTTATTGTGACATCACCTTTTTTAATAGAGAGCCGAAGTCTTCCGGTTTGCCCCATGGGACCTTATTTCAGAAGAACTTTGGTAGTGTGAATGAAGAGAGACAAAAAATGTTGATCTTGAATTGTGTCATGAATCAAATGTTTGTCAATTTAAAAGCTAATTTTTAATTTTGAGACAGTTTGTCATAATTACGGTAAAATAGCATCTAGTTTTGTGTTAAAGCGCTCAGTGAGCTACATCGTCATGTTCAACACACGTCACCAGCACCAACATGGAGCCAACTCTGCACAGAAAAGGTACTAAAAAAGATGAAAATCACAATAAAACTGGCCATAACACAACTGCAGTTAAACGAGAAGACGTCACTAACGACACTGTTGGCTGTGTGGTCTTTATAATTACGGATTTTCACAGTCTGATTTTTCATTAGTTTGATGACAAACTGAGACTTTGTTGACCTGGAAAATGATATTTTAAAATGAAAAACAACGAAAAATTATTTGACTCTCGCCACTGACTAATGTACAATTATTTTCTGAAATAAAGTCCCATGGGCACACTTGAAGGGGTGTGAATTTGCCTCTAAAGAAATAAAAAAAAAATGAATTTAGTCCGCAATATATGTGTAATATGTAAATGTCCTAAATCTTAGAAGGAATAGTAAGAAATGGGGCTGAGAGCTCGAACAGGAAAGGGACGTTGGGAAGTGCTCAGAGATGGATTAACACGTACAATAAAAACATACCTATCACCAACCTTATCCTTTAATCCAGGAGACAGCTCAATATTTTCCACACACAACAACATTGAGCCACAAGTTAAAAACATTTATTGTCGATACTTCCATAATGTACAAAAAACCATTCTAATGTGCACACCGAAACAAGATCAAATGGTGCACTTTGCAGTGACAGAGATCAAATGAACAGAAGAGGAGCAGACAGAAGCAGGCTCGAGTGCTTAAGTTACTTTACATTCAGCCATCAGTACACAAACTGCTGAGCCCCAGGTGTTGTTTTTTGTGTTTTTTTTTACCTCTAACTGATTCACACAAGCGATCAGTAGCCTACAATAAAGCAATTCAATAAAGATGACCACCATTAAAGGCTCAAAAGAAAAAACAGTTGAAACCAGATCACCTTGTCATGCTTTGCAGTAAAATCAATAAGAACAAAAAGAGTACAGCAGTTGTTTATGGCACTTTACTTTTCCTCATGTCAGCAAAGATTAACATTCAAAGGAAAAGTGTTCGATGGGTCCTGATGGGACTGGAGCTACAATTTGACAAATCATTCACAGTTGAAACCCACTATCCGTCTTCTAGCTTATTAATCGCCTCATCCACTCATTATGTTCAAAAAACAAGGACCCAGCTCAGATTCCCTTAATGGCCTGAAAGCTCGACCCTCCCTCATGATTACATCTGCTGGTCAAAATGAGATCAAAACGATTTAACACGCATGCATCAGCCTATTAGAGAGTACAGAGGCATCACAGGAGGCTTTATACTTTTAGCAAACACAATCACCATTAAAAAATAATGAAATAAAAAATGAGAGAACAATCACAGCGCAAGTCTTTAAATGACAGCTATTCACTTTGAACCACAGAAAACTGGTTTTACAAGGTACGACGTTGGCAGCTTGTTTCTGTCTCGCACATTTAAACTGCAGTTTATTTATTTATTCACAAAGGTTGGCTACAGACCTTTCAAACACTTCAACTAACTACATCATAGCTCAAAACAACAGGTTCAAATGAATATTTATTCTTATAATAATAATAATAATAATAGCAACATCTTTGTCTGACATCAACATAGTACTGGCAATAATATAAGGCTCCAACTCCCGTATTAACACTAAAGAAACTCATTTATAAATACATCAACAAAATGAGGCTCTTGACCTGGTGAGATTGTCAAAATATTTCTGATGATCTCAACTGAACATTCAACTGAAGCAGAGCAGAGGTGGAGATTTCTGTCCAGCCCTTTCCCCAAACATCATGCGATGAAACAGGGCCCCCCAATGGCTGCTGTTGGATCTGCACTGTTATTATTTCAGGTTGCACTGAATACAGACACAGCAGAACAACAGGACAACAGTTTCTGGTCAGCCCTTCTTTCCTCTCTTTCTCTCTGGACTAAAAACACATTTTGATTGGTAATTTGCAGGTCAAGAGATGTACAGACATTTAGAGTAAGACTGGACAGAATTTGGTTGAATAGTGAACATTATGACTCGAAAAAGTTGAAAACCATTGATCAAGAGGTCAAAAACAGTCACCTTTTAACCAAGATCCATTGTGAAATGTCATTACTGTTTCTGGCAATTTTGACTCATTGTATTGTATATAAAAGAAATGTTAATAAAATCAAATGCAGTCACTAAAATACTTTTTAGTTATCCTAGTATGTAGACAAAAAGATTATTTTATCAGGTCCATTAAAAATAAAATGGGGGGAAAAAATGGAAATTTGAGCGTCTGCAATTCAATGAAAACTGGTCAAACTCTGTCTACTGGTGAAGATCAAGCTCTGGGGCATTTAATAATGTACCTTGTTTTTTGTCAAAAAAACTGTTCCCCAGAGTCAAGACTGACCTTCAGTCAAAATCGACCTGTAAAAACAGTTTGGCTGCAGTGCTGTCACTGACAACACAGACGCCTTGTCCTCAGTTTTGTGTGTGTTTCATTTTTAAATAATTGATATTTAAAATCAGGCTGTTTAAAAAAGTCTTCCTTGCAATTTGAATAAAGCTTTGATACTGCATTTAGACCGCCGTGTAGTTAGATATCATTTACAGAAAATATAACAGGACAGTTAAATGACTAATGTAAAAAAATATAACTTTAAAAACAAAAGAATTATCTGGAATGTTCACAGCCTTTTTGACAAAGTGTTTCAAAAAAGTTTTTCAGACAAGTAAATAATATAACTGAATACATTAACAAATCATACCTTTTAAAAAGTTACAATATAATGTAAAAACAAACTTAAACCAATCAGCTGGAAAAACATTTTGTCTTTAAATAACAATTATTATTGAACTAAATGTCAGTTTGGGGACTCTGTATAGTGACGTCTTTTTACCTGCAAATTACCAAAAAATAATGCTTATGAAGAGATAAACTCAACATTTAACTATGGTATAATACTGAACTTTTCTATTATTATTAGTCATAAAGTTTATTGTTAAAATAAATTATTCACTCAATTGTTGTTGTTTTGGAGTTTTCCAGTTCAAGTTTGTCTTTAAAGAAATGTTCAGACATTTGTAGTTAGATCAAATTATTCTTCTGTTCTGAAATTCAGTCGGATTAGAGGTAAAATTGTCTCACATTTTGAAGATTATCAAAGAAAAGTCTCTTGTGGTTCAGATTTTATAGTCCTGTGATTTATTTTTTTTCTGCTGTAGAGGAAAATAAAGTATGTGTTGATAAAACATGAAAAGTACAACATATTTATTCTTGATACAGTGTACTGTACATGACATACCGAGTTGATATACTGTAGCACTGCTTGATTAAAACACTAATCTGTCGTATTTTCTGCTCATCCTCAGTAAAGATGAGTTAAAGTAGTTTGAAGGCCTCCAGGTTTAAAACACTGATTTAGTCATAAGCATCATAAAAGCACTTTGTTCAACCCTTTTCTTTACTTTGCAGTTTCGTTTTGAAATGAAAAGACAAATCTCTTTTATTCTTTTAAATCATCAACAGAAGTCAAAATACTTGTTTTGTGCTTAAAGGCACTTTTGGAGACACAAAGTAGAGTCAAACGTTGGGATTCAGAGGATAGTTGAGTCAGACCAAAGGAACAAAAATCTGCTGTGACATCAGTTGCAAAGAGAACTCAGCCTTTGCAAACAGATACGGCCGTGCAAAAATTCAGCGAGCAGTTGATTAATTCATCTTTGGAATGAGAGAATTACCTCAAGTTAAAAGTCTGTCTCTCCAAAGGTAACATCTGTCTCAATGTGCTTGTTTTCATGCATAAAGAGATAAAATGTCACCAGAGAGAATAACTGGAGAAAGACAAAGAGACTACGAGGTTGTACAAGGGATTCGTCTGAAAACACAAAACTCATTGATCAAAATTAAAACGGATTTTTCAGAAACAAATCAGGAGAATTTGTTGGGGATTATGTTTGCGATGGTCTAGACCTTCACTTCGACCAGTACATTGTTCCTGCAGGAGGCTGTTGAAGAGAGAAGCTTCGCCTCCACAACAGCCGGACAGGAAGTTCATGAAGAAAAATAAGACATTTAACATCCAGTTAAACACTGAATTCTCACAGCAAAAGAAAGAAAACACAATATAAGTAAATGCAAATTCATGCAAGCAGTTGAACTCATGATACTTTCATCATGAGTTTTTCATTGACATTTTCTGTACTCACGGCTGTTTGAAACTACAGACTCCTTCTCTTTCCAGTGCTGAGATTTAAAAGAGAGGTTTGTGTTTGTGGTCGTAGTCGGTAAACCTCAGCATCGCGCACATAACTGAAGAAGACCCTCTGAGTCATCATCTCACCCTGGTGTTTGTTTTTTTTCTCAGTTTTTTTGGCATTTCACATAACCATAGAAAATACGTCCTTCTTATAAATACTGCACTTTCACCTGTTGGATCCAGATGAAACGTCTCCTCGACATTCCTCAGTCTTCAATACTCATTATGTTGTTTTACATCAGTCACAGTTTACACAGGAAAAATAATGATTGTGCCAGTAATGAGAAAATAATACTGAGCTTTCGCATGAAGAGTGCTGCAGTTGGCTGTGCTGAATGGGTTTTATACGTCTGGGTCTGACCTTTAGCACAATCAGGAACAGATTTGATGGTGAAAAGTTGTTTTTTTTCAACACTGATTTGATGTAAACCTTTACTTTATAAATTGTTTTCAACATTTAACAAAACTGCACTTTTAAGGTATTTTCTGTACATCAGAGAGGGTCAGACTCGAAGCAGCAGAGGCTGAGATATCATGAATTTAGTCCAAACTCTCTTTTCAATATATCCTCCTCGCCATGACTTTAGTTTGTAACGCAACCTGTGCAACTACTAAAAAAAAGCAGCCAAACAAGACAGTATAACTGCTTTTAGCTAACTGATCTTCTCGTGTAAAATCAGTGGGCTTCCCCTTTAAGGTATTTACATTGCCCAGTGTTCTTTTATTAAAATAAACCATTTCAAATGGCACAGCAGCTGTGATGTCTGAGTGAAGTTATAATCTAAAATACAGTTTGAGGGTGAAAGTCGAGGACAAATGTAAAACCCTCCTCAGACTGGAATGATCTCTGTGAGAGGACGCACTGTAGAGCTCTCTGGTCCCTCTGTGCTGCACTGTAGCACCACACAACTTTAAACACTAACACAATATGTACAGAGAGATGACCATGCTTCCTTCTGCATGTCACAGCCCAACGAGACACTAGATATACAGGAGAATCCAGCTCGTGCCCTTTTGAAGATGACAGGCTGCTCAGGAACAGGAGGACTACGGTTGTTTTTCCCCTTCAGCTGCACCTGAACCAGGACACGAGGAGATTCATTATTTGGCACCTGACATTCAGGATCAGGGTGGAGCAGGTCAGACTAAAGGCTGTTCTGGGTCGGTGGAGTTGAGCTGGGTTTCCATCATGGTGTCGTCTGGATATGGGTTGGGGTACGGGTTGAGGAAGGGGTTGGTGAGACTGGTCATGGGGACGAGGGTGGGTGTGGCAGGTTTGGCGGCGTCAGGTCCGGAGGCGGCAGCGTCGTTGGCGGACGTGGTGTCCCCGCCGGCGCCGCTCAAGTGGCCGGGGTCTCGGCCTGCAGGCTGGACATGCGGATCTGCGAGCTGCTCTTGCTGAGGATGGACAGCTGCGTCCCCCCGTTCACCCCACTGCTCGCCAGCGAAGGATGCCGGTGCTTCAGGTCCACAGCAAAGTACCTGTTCACCGTCCAGCTGCGCCATTTCCTCTTGATCTCCGATTGCACCTTGAGGGATATACTTCACAAGGTCATTATTAATGGACCTCGCTGGAAAGAGACAAGCTCACTGTCCCTCAGTCTCACTCTACTTCTGTCTGTGCTGTGTTTAAGGCTCATTGTTTTACATTTTTACTGATTTTCACTGAAAAATACTCTTGAAAGGAAAAAATTGGTTTAAACCAATTTTCAGCTTAATTCAGTGCTTAACATCTTTTGTATTTATTGTTCCAAGATTCTGTGCTAAGAAAATAGTTAATTTAATAAAAAAATGAGGAAATGAAAAGGGTGAGAAAATGCACACGAGCTGCTAGCTATGTGCCAGAAAGCAAAACAGCGAATCTACAAACAAGTTTTATCAAACAATCACAGAAAGATTACTATGGAAGCCCTAAGAGGCCAAGTGAGAATCCAATTTCAAATTTTCGGCTTTTTTTTCCATCTGTGAAAATGGGAGGAAAAAAAAGCTCCGACAGAAACATGATCCTGAAACTTTTTGCTTTCACAGAAGTTTATATAAAACAAAAAAACAACACACGCGTAAAATGACGCTAATTTTACATAGCTTGCTAACACACAATAAATGTATCTTGTGTTTAGTACATGGAGCAATTTAAACTCACATTATATAAAACAGGATGCTGTTAGTCCCGTTTAGAACATGTGGTCTCTTGTGGTCAAAATGAGAAACACTTAGAAAAGTGGTCCTGACAACAAAAATCCTGTCCAACCTTTTAATGTAAAATATTTTCCCAGATTAGAAATAGAAAATCTTGAAAAACTCTTTCTTCTCACTCGCCTCTCGGGGTTTCTGTAGATTCCAGATGTTTTTTTAAATTGTGAGCCAATCCATCTGATACTTTCTCACTAGATACTTCTCTCCTTATGCATGTGTTGTTGATCAGTAATGTTATGTTTGTTTAATCATTAGATTGTGCATTCTGAAACCTGGTATAATGGTGTCAGTTATAGTTTTAAAGGAGCTTTACCTCTCCGTTCAGGAAGCAGTAGAGGACGGCCACCACAAAGCCCTGAAGAGACACACAGGGTCAAAGATGAGACAAAAACATGTGAACTGTACAAACAGCTGTTTTATGAAATTAAACACAAATAATGAAGTAAATAATGTACGTATAGTTTTCATTTCTTGAAGTAAAATCATCTGGAGTTTTGGTTTCAATATTGATGTGTTAAAATTTTACTTGTTTGACTTAATTAAATTGCATTTAGCTGCAAGTTGATGGTTTGAAAGCCTTCCCCTTGGTCTTTAGCTTGTTATTTTTGAAGTCGAGTCTCAAATTA
Source organism: Pagrus pagrus (assembly GCF_965226575.1). Lineage (NCBI taxonomy): Eukaryota > Metazoa > Chordata > Actinopteri > Spariformes > Sparidae > Pagrus > Pagrus pagrus. Next base: position 31,114,475 of record NC_140190.1, on the reverse strand, counting down.
CTGGAGTCAAAGTCAAGGAGCAGATGCAAAATTTTAAATCTCTGACTGCTGACAATTTAAATTACATGAAAAAAAAAATATTTCAAAACTGTAACTCTTGAAAATTGTTTTCCTTTTCAACTTTGAAATATAATCTATTTTTACAGCAGTCAGGTTTGAAGCTGTCCTTTTTGTGATGTTCATCCAACCTCAAATTTACAGTTGTATTCTCATCAAGTCCAAACCGTAATGGAGGAACAGTCACCTGAAAGGATCCGAGTCCGAGTTCAAACACCAGACGCTCCTTCTTGCTGACATTCTCAGGGGAGAAGGCGAACACAGTGTAGTGGATCCCAAACAGAGGAATCAGCAGCAGAGTGGAGCGGGCCAACCTTCTGCAAAACAACACACACACCCACACACACACAGATTATGATGAGATGACTGGACTACAGTATGTCATTTCTTCTAGACTGCTTGTTAATTTAATTCATACCTTACAGATACAGATTCTTAAAACTTCTAAAAAGTGATGCAAAATTAACGACATTACTTTTATCATTAGCTGCTTTAACACGGATCCTAATATTCCACTAATAAGCCCAAAAATATCCTAATCAGAATAAAAACGCCCCATGTAACGACCCAAATCAAGAAACTGGCCTGAATTTACAGACATTTTGTGCTGAATTTTAGATTTTGTTGTCATGTTTTACAACTGTTGGATGTGTAAATGTACTGAAAGAGCAAAGACATATAAAATCACAATAGTTTTAAAAGAACATTTGGCATAGTGGGCTCCCCATGAGACAGAACAAACCATATTCCATTTAAAAAACTTTTCGGTGCCTGTGCATTGTTGTACAGATTCTTTGGTGGGTGGGACCATTTTGCAAAAGTTATATTTTGATTAAATGCTTTGGGGCAGGAACCAAACATTTATCTGATCACTTTATAGATTCCACTTAACTTTTTAAAGGTAAGCTAAATAATTGGAATGATTTCAATCATGTCAATATTGTTTAGCAACAGCTGAGTACTGTGTAAAGCAATCACACTGCAACTTTAGGAGAGTAATCATTAAGTAGTGAAGGTTTACTTTGTCAGATTGACCTTCCACCACTGACTATAACAAACCAATCAAATGTCATGTAGTTTAAATGCAGTCCTTTTAACGAGTGCAGAGGACTCCTTAAAAGGACAGAATATTAAAAGCAATTCAAAACAGTGAACAGTGAAGTAATACAGACATTTTGTATGATTGCTCTAAAGTTCATCTTGGAATTATCAGCAGCTAATGAAATGTTCTGCTTTAATGTCAGGCAGAATGAAAAGTGAAATGACTCACAGGTAAATACTGGATTCATTTCCACCGATATCTGGGGACTGTAACTTCTGGACGAGGATGATGATGATGCCAATGAAGAGAACAAAGTTGATCTGTAGAAGAAATATTGATGTTACAAAAACTAATAAATATCACTGGTAATGTAAGGATTGTTTTAATGTTGTCATTACTCAAACAGAGTGATACCGCACCATGATTGAAGCGAGCACAGGTCCCTTGATCACCCACCAGATGGCAGCGTTGTCGTTCATATCCCAACAGCTGAGAGCACAGAAAGATAAAATGAGACATTCAGAGGTCGATCAGACAAACTTCAAGACGAAATTCAACTGTGTTCTTCATCACCTACCCGACATCATCAAAGTGCAGCCTCAGCACCGCCCAGATGGTCACACACACTGTGGGGGTTCCTGATGTAAAACATGACACAATCATTAACAAAGATGCGTCCAAGGTTGGGATTTTAAGTGCGTGTGTGTGATGTGGTTGACATCTCACCCCAGCCAATGATGATGTACCAGTAGAAGTATCTCTTTTCAGGGAAGAAGGTTTCCACCAGTAAAGTGAAGAGGTACAGACCCTCGATGAAGAGCCAGAAGTAGTTAGAGAGGACGCAGTAATGGAAGAAGATCATCACTGCTCGACACTCCACCTTCAAGGAGAGAAGACACAGAGGGAGAACGTGAACGAAGCCAGAAAGAAGAGAAAAGAGAGAGAAATGTGTGTGTGTGTGTGTGTGTGTGTTCCTCACAGTGTGTATGAAGCAGTGCTCGCTGTCCTCTTTGGCATAGAGCACGCCATCTTTGATAAAGACTGAAATAGCTCTCAGGATGAACGACACAAACAGGTTCATGTGGATGAAGTTCCTGGTACAGTGCAGCTTCCTGTGCGGAGAAACACACATGAGCATACTGAACATCACATCATCGTTTATTTAAAAAAGCACAGCATGCAGAGGAACACCCTGACATGTCTGTACTATCACATCCTTGCCCGTTTTATTGTTTATGTGACACCTCACCTGAACCTGCACAGGATGACCATGGCCATGGTGAGGGAGACCAAAGAGGTGCTGTAGCCCACCGTGTACAGAGCCTTCACCGACGCAAAGTATGTGTCCTGAAAACACAAGAACAACAAAAACTGAACATACTAAGCGTCTCACCGAAAAACCTTGAACCTCACTCGGATGCAGACGCAGTGATGAACTAACCGTATGGTTGCTGCCTGTTTCGTCATACAGGCAGGCGTCGATGTAATGAGGGAAGGTCTCAGACCAGCCGAACATGGTGCAGTTTCGACTCACCGTCCCCAGCTCTGTAGACACAGGACACTTTCATTTGATTATGGCGGACACAGACTCATTTCTAGAGAGAAATCAGGAAGCCAAGCAGACTCTAACATTAATTATTTCAGTTAGAGGTGTTTTATTTGATCAAAAAATGTAAAGGTAGGAGCACTTCCTGGACTTCCTGGATAGTGATGCATGTAGACATAAAAGTCAGAAGAAAAGACCAAGACACTCTGTTTATTGTCACAGGGTCATGTTTTGGCATCAAGCCTTCATCAAGGAGTCCAAAAGACAGCTGCCAAAACGTGTCAGCCTAACATGACCGTGACAATCAAGACCTTCTTTTTTTCTTGTGATTTGTGTTTTATTTTATATTTGATTAGACTTGATTGAATTAAAGGGGACTGTTGGGCCTTGGTGGAGGTATACACTCTACAGTGTCATTCTACTTCTAACTTTAACCTTAAAATGACTGAAAAAATGTCCCCAAAAAGTTGAGACTTGAGTCAGTTTCAACTGAAATTGCGCACACACACACACACACACACACACACACACACACACACACACACACACACACACACACACACACACACACACACACACACACACGCAGTACAATTGCCACACATCAACAAGACATGTAAGCAGATTTTAAAAGTCCTTCATCACTGACCATAGTCTTCTTCACTCATGAACTGAGAGAAGAGTTCGGGACATTTGACTTCGACCACCTCACCGATCCTGGCGGGCTGCCAACACGTCAGGTTGTCCCACATCCATGGACAGCCTGAGGACAGACAGGAAGACATAGTGAGTCAGACATTCATTAAAAAAAAAGAAGAAAAAGACTCACACACACACACACACACACACACACACACACACACACACCTGTAACTCATTGAATATTAATTCAAAATCACAGTTTCTTGATATTCTCATACAGAGCTGAGATGTCAGTATGAACAATTATCTTTTATTTTATTTCACATCTTATTTTGGAAGTAATTCAATTGGTAACACTTATTACAGTAAACACATTAACTATTAACTAGCTGCTTATTACCATGCATTTTTAGTAGCATATTCACTCTCTATTAGTTATTAAAAAGCACTTATTAATGCCTTATTCTCCATGACATTACTACCAGAATTATGTTCCCCATTCTAAATTGAGGTCTTGCTCATAACTAATTCACTAGTAGAACCTGTGCGGGTTAATAAGTGTCAAACTACTAGTGAATAAGTTATGAGCACGACCTTGCTTTAGAATGGGGAACATATTCTGGGCTGGAAGAGTTGATTCAGAGGGAATTCTGACTTATTAACATATTAATATCTGTCCTGGGTGATTCAATCACAAGTGGACAGCTCTAAGTCCGTCAGTTCACACCTGACGTTCTACTTGTGATCACGTCACTTCCTAATGCTAAACATTAAGTTGTCCGATTAATCATTCAAGAAATGCCACACAAAGACTAATGAAAGTTTCTCTAAAATATCTCAAATATGATGGTGATGAATTTTCACTGAAATGGGTCTGATCCACTTGTGACCTCCTGATAAGCAAATGGGTGGGAGCAGAATCAGGCGAGCCAGCTTGCGTCACATAGTTGCTCCTGTGTAATGTAGTTAAGTTACAGCTATCTTGTGGGAACCTGACTAGAAGAGGGAACACCGACCACAGTCCACACTAGAGCAGCAACGACTAGTTGATTAATCCATTAGTGGATCAAAAGAAAGTTAATTTCCAACTATTTTGTTATTTGTTTCAGTCATTTTTCAAGCAAACATTAAATGCTACTTCCAGCTACTTAATTGTGAGGATTTGCTGCTTTTTTGTCTTTTATGTCAGTAAATGAACAGTCTTTGGGTTTTGGACTGTTGGTTGGACAAAAGAAGCTATGTGCATGTTCAAGTTAATAAATAAAACAACATTTGACAAACCCACAAGAAGTTTTTCAGCTGCAAAAAGTAATGATGACCTTCAAAAGTATTGGATAGATGGGTAAAGTCTATTGACGGCTGGAAAAAACATTTTCATTGAGCTAAACAACATATTGAATTCCTTTTAGTTCTCTCTCTTTTATCCTCAGAGGCAGTAAATATCTTCCATATAATCATGAAGTTACTGTATAAAGATGAGGTAGGATCAAGCATTTTATTTATCTATGTAATACTTTTTTCTTGAATGTTGTGTTATGTATTTAGATTGTTGATAAAGGTTGTGATAATATATGTGCTTGTATTAGGATGTAGGATGTATTGTTTTAGTGTGATTTTGGTGTTGTGTTGGTTTTTGTGTTTATTGTTGTTGTTGTTGGTTCTCTGATGACTTATGTCACATCTCTGTTAATAAAAAAAAAAAAGGAAGCCATTTGAAGACGTCACTGTGGGCTCTGGGAAATTGTGATGAGAATTTGATGAGAGTACCAGCCCACTACGGGAACTATTTTCAACCAAGGGTCAGTGCAGCAATGCTTTCCCTCCATAACATGCAGTTTGTCTTGAAACAACAAGGGAAAAAGAAGACAGATGACGTTCTGTGCTACTGTTTGAAGCTTTTACACATTCTTTCTGTTTCACTGGGGCCTTCTGATGATGTGTACATAGTACAGGAGTCATTTAACTCCTTGTAACTCTGTTTTTAGAGGACAACTCCGTACCAAACAAGATTCAGACTGCGATTGGCACAAATGGACCTCCCTCTCAGTCTGATCTTCCCTTCATTCATCATATAATCAGCCAGAGAGACGCCTGCCACTCACTGTCTCACTGATCAGCTTTGATTTTCAGGATCATCATCATCATGAGATGCTGCCAATTAAAGCCTCAGCCCCTCCCATACTGATGGAGGCACTGGGTGAAACAAAATAATTAATTTGCTTTGCTAAATTTCTCTGCTGGCCCTGCTGCAGTTTTTCACAAGAAGTCAAGGTCTTTATAATGATTGCAGTCATGCAAGTCAGAGTCGACTATGATCTGTAGAATTATTCCCCACTCAGTATGAAGGCCCTGAAGATATTCTTCTTATTAATCTCTGTTAATCCTTTTTATTTTTTTAAGTTTTAATTAGCTTTTGTTGAAATCTGTTACAACATCAACAAAATAGTGGTGAGCATGAGGAGAAGGATTAAAGGCTAAACAAACACTCGCGAAGAAAAAAAAATCTACCAAATTCTGGATCGTTCCCAGGATCTTCAGAGGCGATCATTTCCATGCATTTCTCCTCCTCCCTCTTGATCACACAGTTAGAGGAGACCTGTTGGCTTGAAACCTGGAAAACAACATGAACACACACACAGAAACACACACAACACAGAGAGAGAGAAAGAGAGAGAGAGTCAAGTGGCAGAAGATTACATCAGAGCAGAGTGGAAGGACCCAAAGGTAAACTGGAAGAGGCTGCTTCATTAGCTTCACCATGCGGTTCACACCACAGTGTGGGAGAGGTCTTAGCTCTGGGATCTGTTTAAACACTCAACCAATTAAACAAACCATCTCAGAGCTGCTGGCTCTCTCCCTGTGCTAACTGACCCAGAGGAGGAGCATTACTCTGCTGAGTACAAGGCAGAAAAGGCTTTTAGACCTGCACTTTTCACACCAGACTGTGCCAGATGTAACTCCTGTTTGTTAAGAACCGACACACAGAGAAGAATGTTAAACCCGTGCACACAATCAAGGTCAGAGATCACAGCGACAGCCAGAGTCAGAGCTACGACTCTGTACATGGGGGATTGTCCATTGACGCTGGCTGTGATGGAGGTGGATGCTTGGTAAGAAGACGAGCTCACGTCTCTGTGTTGGCGTCAGTCTGGGAGACATCACGTCACAGTTTTACGAGGTGCAGCAGAGGAGCAGTTGAGAGTTTATTCACTGACGTCAGCAGCACTCACTGGGGATTCATGCACTGAAGATTTACCAGAGTAATAGAGACACAGCGGGTTTGGGGCATTTTATGGAAAAAGTGTCGACACAACACATCTGCTGGATGATTTATGTGCTGCACTCTCTAGTAACAGCACCACGTCTGCTGTGAAACACTTGAGTTGAATGCACTGATGGTGGAAGCACAGATGGTTGGATTGACTGATACATGAAAGTGGATGTTATTGGATCTGAAACCATTTGTTAGACAGTGTACACACTAGTTTAGTCTATTGTCTATGCTAAATATGGTTCTGAAAAGTGAAGCCATGCTTTTCTCATGGCCAGTAGGGGGCGACTCCACTGGTGTCAAAAAGAAGTCTGATTGTATGTAAGCTTATGAGAAAATCATCCTACTTCTTACTTGATTTATTACCTCTTATCTAATGTTGTCATCCAGACAACCTGGAACTTGAACTCAAACTTGGAATTCGTTAGAATTAGTTAGAAATTTCAATTACAGAATTCAAACCTCTGGCTTTGACTGGAACGAGTCATAATCACAGGCACTTCTGGCTCTAAGAAACCAAGATGGTGACGACATTGATGCTAAAATATTGTTGCATTAAACTTTGATTCATCAGATCAATATTTTTATATCAACGGATCAAATGACTACTGCATGTGCCAACCCCACAAATAAATGATCACCTCTGCAGTCCACAACTCCACTAGCGTTGTAATGTCTTTCAGCTCATTGTTTTGGTTTTCAGGCCATCAACTTTACCGTTTATTTTCAATCTAAAGTCTCACTCATGCCCAACGTTAACGTTAGATACATATACGGCTGGAGTCCTTTGTCATTTTCTGAAAGCTTACGGATGCAGATGAAATGGAGCCGTACCAGCGGGAGGCAGTGTAGCCAACAGTACAGGCGAGACTACCATAGGACACAATGAATACAGCAAGCAGCTGTTTTCAGAACTTCTGATAAAATCCACTGTTCACAGTCAAGCCAGCACCAAGAGGTCAAAGTAAGTGACTGACTAACTGAAGAAAGTGAAAAGTAATTTTTGTCAGCTGAAAGGGGATATTGGACTTTAGGGTCGTGAGACACACATCCACATTAATAATGTTGCCTTGTGTATGCTAGATGCGTCAGTAGACAATTGCTTGTACTTTGAAGTCACAACATTAAAGGAGAAGTTCCCCGTGTTTTATGTGGATATCCCAATCAGTGTTGATGGTAAATGTAGTTAATTGAGACAATAAAATTCCCAGTGTGTGGTGTCTTGAAAGAGAAAGTTGGGTTATTGCTTGCAAACCCTGCCTACATATACCAGGATGCATTGCATGCAAACTCCTGACGCTCCACCCCCTAACACTTCCTAAACCTGCCCAGCACATGGCTGTTTCAAACGGTGTACTGTGTACAAAAAGGCATCTGAAATAAGTTAGCTACGTCATTACCAGTGAAGAGGAAGAAGAGAAAGAATGTGACGCGACCATTGTAGTTTTTTCAGTGTTATAATACTCATGTCTCATCTCATTTTCTTGTCCGCTGCTCTACCCACTGAGCTACAGCCACCCCAGTTATAATACTACATAGACTATATGTCACGGGGTGTTGCTGCTTTATCCCCCTTTTGGGGGGTTGCGGGGCTACTGGGGCCAAATCCAGTTCTCAATGGGCGAAGGCCAGGGTACACCCCTGGATGAGACGCCAGCTCATCGCAGGGCCCTCTGATGGCAGAGGCTGCCTCGCAAGGTGCCAACTGCGCATCAGGAGCAATTTCGGGGTTCAGCATCTTGCTCAAGCATGCTTCGGCATGTAGCTCGGTTCCGCCCAGGGGAGCCGGGGTTTGAACCAGCGACCTTCTGGTACACTGGTACACTTACACTTGCTGGTCACCTGCTCTACCCACTGAGCTACAGCCACCCCTTGTATATTTGTTTAATATTGGTAGTGTACACAGTTTATTAAGTATCCTTTAGATTTTAGTCCAGTTAGAAAAATATTAATTCATAACATTGTTCACGATAAAAACTGTGAAGCGATGTTGTAAAACTTTTAATGACTACAACAGAAACAATAATATGGAAGATGGCTGAGCGGAACGATGAACTAATAAAGGTGGTATTAATAATGATTTAAAAGAACGGGACTCAACATGTAGCTCGCTTAAGTCACTATACAGCTGCAAGTATGAGGAATATTATATGCCAGGTTTATTGCCTGTGGTCTGACTGCTGAGAAGAAGAGCTCTGTGCGCTCTCAATGCGCCTCTTCGTGTTCCGCTCTTGACGTGCCCTCTCCAACCACTACACTTGCTCAGCTTTGGTCTCCTCCTACTGATGGCTAAGGAGCAGACGTTCAACACGTCCTTTCGGGGTCCTTAGTGCTTTGAATTAAATTGGCTTTGTGTTTATTAATCACTATGAGCTTTAGTGTGTGTTTTCCACAGGCCCTTGCACAAACTGCTGGTGCATATGTTTAGAGACGGTAATACGCCTACATATATTCTAAATATTTTTAAACCATTGTTTTAGATGACAAAATATTCACTCTGTGGTCATATTTCCTCCACTAGTGCTGACGTTCACCAGAATTACAGTGGTGGCAAAACAGTTTCTGTGCTTCTGTGTTTTTCTCTGTAACCTCCTGTGACTAGTTATATCACATGTTTCTGCCCTAAATCACGACACCATATCTAATTAGGTCAAACTGTGTTCGCCCAGCACAACCAGCTTCACAGTACATGTACATGACTGTGCTTTAGAGGTAGTGGTAGTGTTCGCTAAAACTTATAAGAAAATACAATATTTTGGATGCTACCAACATATTTATTTATTTCGTTTAGGGTTAGGGCATATCAAACTGGACCTGACATACTCAAGTATATCTGGAATCAATCTGGATAATTCTGCAGTTCCTTTATCAGCAGGTGAAACTCCTTCAGGGTTAGATGGAACAGGTATTTTCTTTTTCTTTGTTCAAGAAGTGAGAGGAACACAGAATCATCTTCACTGCTTAACGACTTCTTTTTGTCTCATACTGTGAATTTTTGCAACAAATAGAATAATAATACATCGGACTCAGTGTTTAAGGTTTCCCAGTGTAAAATTTGCTTAACAGAAGATGAAAAAAACAGATTTGTATATATATATATATATATATATATATATATCCTGAATTGTGTAAAAAGACTAACACTTATTTCCAACCTCCCCTCTCTGCCTCCTCCTCTTTCATACCTCTTCCTGTCGTCCACCATCTTCTCTGAATCTCATCTCTCAGTTTCTCAGACACTTCAGCCCAAAGGGTGATGACTCACATTTAACTACAGTAATAAAAGATCTCTTCCCTCACAGCTTCTTATGGAGGAACGGAGAAGAGGTGTCTGCTAACGAGGACCTTCTCTGTCTCCTTCCCCACAGATTTAACAGACAGGAATAATGTTGAATGAACGATGAATAAATGATGAGAATGCGTCTTTATCCATCGTACCTGCCACACACTGATCAATGAATTATTGATGCACACACTCCATATGGTTACTCTAACTATGTGAATGACTGTGCAAGTGCTTGAAAATCAGGCCTTGACCCTTGTTTACTGAATTTATTCATGTTCAGCTCCACCTGTTGCTGATCGGCTGAGCGGATTGTTTCAGCTGCAGGTGCACAAGTCTGCTTACTCGTATTGACAGGAACTGACGGTAGATTAGAGATTTGATCCTTTAAAAGGTACAAATAAAGGAGGAAAAACTATTTAAAACAGCTTACCAAGGAGAGGAACAGGAGGAGGGTGAAGATCAGCGGACTGATGTTGGCAGAAGACATTTTGAGTTTCTCAGTCAGGGGTTTCCTCTGAACACAGAGTCCTTAAAATTCAACAGACGGACACAACAGGACCTCAGCTCACCTCGGGATCTGGAAAACACAAGAGAGGACATGGTGTCTACATTACATCTCATCAGGACGCATACATCACAAGAGCATCTTACATAAACTCTTTTTAAGAGTCTGTTTATGTCTCTGTAGAGTAAATCCAAACTGGGAAGCACTCAGAAATGTAACAATAGAAGATGTTTAGAAAATCTCCATTAAACTAAACTGGTTGGATCTGGATCTGCCATGAGGTAAACATGTGATACATGGAAACAGTTTTACTCTTTAATTTGTTTCGGTTTAGTGCAGTCGTTCAGAATAAAGAAGTGAAAATGTTCAAACATTACAGTCAGAAAATCATCTCAAAGAAATTATTAGTTTTTTAGATGTCTTCATGCCCACAAACTGTCCAATCTAATCGTGTTGATATGCTTGAAATGCCATAAACTCATCTTGTTCCACTGTGTCCTCACAGCAGGGGCTCAGCGTAGAGCGACGTTAATGTGGTTCTGCTCAGTAGCAGGACCGTGATGGTGTCCTCCCTCAAACTAAGCCTGGTGTTGTCAGCTTTCTGTGTGTTTAGCTTGATGAAATATTTTACATTTGGAGTCTAGTTTCAATCCTTCGCTTCTATTTGGAGCCTTAGTGCTATTTTCTGATCACTTTCAGTCATAATGAGCTGTGAAAACTGAACATTTCATGCTGCTTTCTTCCCACTGAAAGGCTTTTATTGTAAAGAAATTCTAGGAAATGTAATTTAGAGCTTGTTAGCAGTGCTGCTATTTAATAAAAATTGGCCAGCACAACATGATACAGACATACACTCAACATAAATATAAACACTGCTTTCGGTCCCATTTTTTATGAGCTGAAGTCAAAATCTGAGACTTTCTCTTTACAGAAATGTATTCATTTAAGAGTGACCTGGCCAAGAGGGCAGCCACGATACAGTCATACACATTCAACTGTCGCACACTAGAAATGAGTGAACACAACAATCAGCTAAAATGAAATACAAGATCAGGAAAAAAGAAATCAATGATTATGATGCAAAAAAATTTGAACAATCCTAAAACCCAATTTCTGGGGAGTTTTAAGAACAAACACATTTACGATCTTTTAAAATGGAACAAAGTCCCCACATGATAATCAACTCTGATCATTTTAGGCCCTTCTGTAGATTATCCCAGGAATTATGGGCAGTGTATTTAAAAGCTTTCTTGGCTAATTCTGTTCTAACACGAGTAGTTTTTACACATGTATGTAGACGGATAAGAAGGAACCAGCCTGAAGAGACATTTATAAATAAAAACCCATCAATGTGAAAGTCTGTGGGCGTACAGGGAGGGTCAGGGTACAGTGGAGTACTAGATTTCAACGGCCAGTAATACAATTTAATTAAATGTAATTAAATCTGTCTTTGTGAGCACCTCTCTTTAGCCGGCATAATCCATCCACCTGACAGGTGTGGCACATCAAGGTGCTGATTAAACAGCATGATTAGTGCACAGGTGTGTCCAGTGGTAATAAAAGACCACTCTAAAAAGTGGGCTTGTATCAGAGCACAATGTAACAGATATCACAAACTTTGAGAGAGCATGCAGTTGGCATGCTGACTGCATGAATGTCCACCGGAGATGTTGCCTGTGAATCGAGTGTTCGTTTCAGCACCACACTTGTTCCTTTTTGTGCACAGGTTTTTTACTTGAACACTTTTGTTTTCACTCCCATTTTTCACAAGCTTAAGTTTTGCTGAGTGTACTGGCACCATTTGGTCACAGCATCAGTTTTAAGTTGCAGGGAGAATCAGTGCAAACAGAAACCGCCACAGTGAGCTAAAGAGATGCAGGTGACTGGCTCTATGAACCAGCACACCTCCAACATGTCATCAAGGTGAGCAGCTCCTTTAACTGTGCTGCAATTTGCTTTAGAAAAACACTCACACAATGCCAGCGTAGCTGTAATGATCTTATGGCTCAGCTGTGTACAATCCTCTGAATGTCTTATTTAAATCATAGAACATGTGCCATTTCCCCCGATCAGCTCAGTGCTCAAGTTCATGAATCATAAGGTGAAAATGCTAACAAAACACACCCTATCTCACAGTGTCTCTCGGTGTTTGGAAATCCCCTCAATATACTTGGATCAACACCAGAAATGAATCACTTGTTATGTTGCAGCTTATATTCTCCACCATCAACAGAAAAGTGTCTAGGACATCCTGCTTATTGTACTGAAGTTAACCAAGGTCAGTTTTTAGCTCTTGTCTACAGCTGAAACAATTGAAACAATGATTATTTTGACAAGTCATAGTCATATTTCAAGCAAAAACACCAAACAATTCTCCAGTTTGTTTGTCAAATGTGAGGATGTGCTGCTTTTTTGTCTTATGTGAAACTAAACTGAATGTTTTTGTATTCTAGACTTCTGCTTGGACTTCAAGACGTCACCTTGGGTTTTAGGAGCGTGTGATTTGGAAATATTGTGATTTTTTTTCCTCTGTATTTTCTGACATTTTGTACCAAATGACTGATTACATTATAGAAATATAGATGTTAGATTAATTGACAGTGAAAATAATTATAATATCACTGACTTCACACTTTGAACAGCCCATTGAATAATACATTTTTTGAATTTATACTGAAGTGAGGTTGGAAAATACTTTTTTCACTAACAACAAGTCAGTCTCCGCCTATCAAAGGCCTGGCCGTTCAAACTGCATGTGAACACAAGCATGTCACGTTGCCTGTCTGTAATGAGCCCATGTTCATGTACCAGTGTGTCATCATGGATGCAGCCTGACTCTGCAGGCCCGCGGGGTTCGCAAGAGTAAAGCCAAGTAGCAAGACTGAGGGCTTGGGCCTTGTCCCACGGGGAGAGCTTGGCAGCTTGGCATTCCTACTCCACCAAAACACAGCCAGCAACAAGCCCCGCCTCTTGCCGTTGTCAGGAGCAACAGCTGAGAGAGCTGCTGAGTTTGGATCTGAAGTGAACCACGTGGACCTGGAACCTCCTTCTGCTCTTTCTTCTGCTCTACTGTAAATAGAATCCCTCAGATTTCATAATGTACTTTAGTTCAGGTTCAGTGTTTATTATCATTTAAAACCAAAGATTTCTGGATGCAAACTGAACACATGCATACTGAATATTAATGCATTACAGTCACACACAAACAGGACCTTCATTCATATTTTGCTTGAATAAGTCACAGACGAACACACACAACAGAAAAATAACAAAACAAGAAACAACATGAATGGGAGGCCGCACACTGCCAAGGCTGACAGAAAGGCTGCTGATGCTCTTCCAAAGAAAAGCATTCATGGTGAGTGCTCGAGGACAAACTGCCATTAATTCATTTCTGAAGAAATTAAACTTTCACATGTTACAAACCACCGAAACCCTGATTGTATCTCAGGCTGCCTCAGTCGGAGTCAGCTCAGTGTGTGAGTGTTTAGAGAAAGAGAGGAGGAAGAAAAGAGGAAGCTTTACTATTAGTGAAGCACTTTCCCTGAAATTGAAAATGGGAGTTCACAGAGAGCATCTTCAGTGATGTTGCTGCGCTTGTAGGCAAAACCAAAACGTCCAAACAATAAAATCATTAGTCAAACTTTAGCTTTCCTCTCTAGTATAAACTTAAACTGAAACCCACATTAGCCTTCCAATTGGCTGAACTGCCACACAAAAAAAGAGACTGTGGTGGTGTCCAACATGGCTGATAAAATAAATACTGAGCAGTGAGATTACATATGTAAACTAAGAGTGATGCTGCAGCTTGTGGTCTTAAAGTGTCGAACAAGGTAATGGCACAGCGTTAGCATAATCACACACAGTGCATCAGTGTTTCTGTCAGTCAAACCTGCAATTGTGCATATCAGAGTTGAACAAAGGTGAATTCTGACCTGCGAGTCTAGTGGAGCCAAGCACACGATCACAAGAGTAAGAAAACTAATTCTACCAACACATTAAAGAACAAAATCAGACTAGACCCTCCATGCCAACTTTCAGTACCTGAAGGTGCTGCAGACACCCAAAGAGAAAAAAAGAGGCTTGATGTTTGGTGGAGTCCCATTCATCAGTCATGCAGGCTTAATTCCAAGTGAATGAGAAAGGGAGTGTAAAGTATATTTGCAGAGATAGTGTAACCATAACTCAAACAAGCCAGCATGTAACCGCTGACACCTCCCACACTCCACCACCTGTGGACAAATCTGTCAAATGCAGTTTTACTGCTGCTTCCACTGTTGTTGCTTTAGGCTCACAATACAGATTAATACAGATTAATATATTAAGATGCATCTGATATTTGTGCATAATGTGCTAACATGGTGAATATTACAGTGGCTCTGAATGCACTGCAACGTAAGAAATGCATCCAAATAAAAAAAAGACAGAAATATGAAAAAGAGAAGAAAAGAGTGTTGAGCTCTAAGGGCTGCCGCAGAATATCCTTTAAATTGTGTTCATCCCATTTTCACCGAATGAAGCACTATTACAACAAGCAGAGCTCAGAATAGCTTCCGGTAACAAATGTATTGGTAGGGATGCACCGAAATATCAGCTGAACATCTGTATAGGCTTATCATCAAATAAGATGACATTCATCGATGGTAGCAGCAGCTGTTTATCTGTTGTGTCACATCAATGTAGAAATTTTACATTCATGAGCTACTGACTCGTGTGACATCCCAGCCACCAGAATGTAAGACTATAAGTGCTGAAACATTCTTGTCATTGAGTAGATGACAGAGGCTTTTACAGCAGTTACTTTTTTTTCATGTAAATAAAGGTTATATCAAAAGTTGTTTTGTATGATTGAACTTGTGCTCTTTCAAACACAGTGAAATGAAGGGCTGAATGACTTCAGGTATTCTTCACAATGAAGAAATCTTTGTTAACAAACAACAAAAAACAAAATAAATGACTGAATTGCAAATGTTATTTTTAAAATCCACCTTCTGCTGAAACACATTTTCACAGTTGTTTTTAAAAACTCAAATGTTCAATAACACCAATAAATTCCCAAGTAATCATTATGAAAATACACACACACTTGTTGTCCAGGTGCTGCAAAACTCTGTAACTGTGAAAACTGTCTCCCAAAGGATTCTCAACACAGTGAATAAATGTCTTGGACACGGTCCTACCCATAAGTGCGGTTACAACCAACTGGACAAAGTCACACCTCCACGACTTGAGATAACACGATAGTTTTTAAACCAGATGTGATCGATAATGATACACACAGATTAAACATGGATACTAGAGCCTGACTATGAATGGATTTTTGTTGCCCAACACTGATAATCGGAAGTAAAAAATTCCACTATCGACCATATTGATCAAATAAGTATGTATCTCTTGAAGCTGATATCTAAAATACACATACATCACCAGGACAGGTGATGTATGTGTATTTTTGATGTTTCCGGGGGGTGCAAAACTCTCTAACTATGAAAACTGTCTCCCAAATGATTCTTAACACTGATCTGCTCCCGTCTTTCTTACATTAAAAAAAGTATGACATTTAGAGTTGTTTTACTGGGTTCAAAGGGACTCAGACACAACTTGACTCAAGTATGTGTCACTGACCAAGAGCCTGAGTAAGAACGGATTTTTGGGGCTGATACCGATAATCAGGATTAAAAATGTTATCCTTTATCCTTTACATAATAATGGATATAACCCTTTTTGTTGATGTCTAATATCAAACACTTTATTAAGGCAGGATATCTTACACTTTAACAGTAACCTTCACTGGAAATGTAGTAAATATAAATTAGCATCTTTTTCTGCATTATGTATTAGGTAGTCATGTAGGCACATAGCGGAAACATATATGCTGATACTCATATATCTGTGACATCGGCCAGTAAAATCAGGCAACCAGTATAGCAGTCAGGCTCTCATGTATACACATATAGTGTTTATAGATACCATCAATTTTTTAAAAAACTTCAGGAAGAGTGTGTGTGTGTGTGTGTGTGTGTGTGTGTGTGTGTGTGTGTGTGTGTGTGTGTGTGTCAGCACTGCAGCTGCTCAGGACTCTCCTCCCTGAGCTGTAATCAGTGGCTTAATGAGTCTCAGCGGCTTTCATGTTCAACACTGTTAGCCTGAGAGTGTGTAATGTTTGATGCTCCGTCTGAAGAGCACACACATAATTAAAGAAACACACATGCATGTTCACTCTCCAAACTATACATACACACATTTTAAACACTGGTCTTTACTTTAGGATCATGATAGCACTGATAAATACTTTAAGTTTCACACAAGAGAGGGAAGAAAAATGGAAAAATAAAAGAGCAGAGGCTGAAGGAGAAGGAGAATCTCTGGCGTGTGTGGGTTTTTGTTTTACGAGAAACGATTCCTCTCGGGAGAAGAAGAAGAATTATTCCTCTCAGGAATAAGTGGGAAAAGAGGAGCGAGGCTCTCTTAATGATCACTCACCTATAACGCTGCAGCTCTGACAAGAGAGAAGCTTTGAAACTCTGTGATGAGACGCATCATTAGGGAGACGAAGAGAGAAAAATATTAAGGGAGAAAGTGAGTGAACCACCTTGATGTGTGTCTTCATGTTTGCTTATGGTGGGACACTGGGAGCAGTTTGCCCCCTCAGGATATGCTCTGGCCAGGCTTTGACAGCTGTTGTGGCCTGGAGAGTAAAGGCATGCAGCGGCTTATCCCCCTCTACTCACTAACAGACCTTCAACCCCAAACTCTTCTTCCTCTCGTTCTACCACTCATCTCGACACTGACTGCTCTTTTCTTCAGGAAATTAAAGAAAATTGAAGATATTTGTGTCTGTGCTGCTTCAAGAATCATCATCTAATGCGTTAATCCAGCACTGGACCATCTAATTCCCACTGAATATCACAGTAAGTCACTCAAGTCTCTGGCTCTATATTTAGCCCAAGGAATTATGGGAGGAATTAATATACACAGACATGACTTAGTCTTCATTATTTTGGGGAGGGAGAGGGATGTGCACTTATTACACAGACAGTGAGAGAGCGAGTCGAAGGAAGATAGAGTACGAAAACTGTCCTGGTTTCTCGCTCCTGTCCCGTTTTTCCCACAATTCACCGGGGGGCTGCGTGGTCACGAGACTGAGGCAAAGACGCATTAGAGCAAAAATAAAGGAGAAGTTTAAAAAAATATGACATGATCGTCCTCAGAGACACACATATGGAGCAGCTAAACAGTCAGATCCTGCCTGATTCCCTCCACAATAAAACAGGAATGAAGTAGCAGAGTACAATTACTCAAGTAAGTACAGAGCTGATGTTGTGATACTGAACTTGTGTAAGAGGGAAACAGTGAATATGAAGTAGTGGATCATGTTGATAAGTTGATGATGGTCTAATAACCTCATAAAATTGTGTAATGTATTTTTAATTAGGGAAATCTCAGACAATTATCCTTAAATTGTCATTATATGAAGGTTTATGCTCCTAGTGTGCTACATCACATACTCAATGTGCAGCATTAAAAGGGAAACTCAGTCTCCTAATTTGCTGCAGTACATTCACTTTTAAGATCATGTTTTTTATTAACATAATGAAGAAATACCGCTCATTATCGTATCACAAAATGTTGATATTTAATGTATCTTCTAAATGTTCAGTGGAACACATTTAATTTATTTTCCTACAACATCAGCTCATAAAAACATGTCAGACAACTTTTTACAATCAAACTCAGGCATTCACAGCACATGGTAAAGGTAAGGGAAAGATGTGTCAGTGTCACTTTTTGGGGCTCACCACGTGTATGTGTAATGTCATGCTTTGTTAAAACGGACTTCATAAAATTGAAAAAATATCATTCAGAAACCATTACTGAAGTCAAGATATCAGTATTGACATTTTTTTTAACAAGCTCTAGTAGGGAAGGCACAATGTGCTGCTGGTGGGTCTTTTATATTCTTTCACGGGATACTGGGTTGGGAAGATCATGGTCATTGGTTGGCTGTGGCATGTGAGGTAGAGGGGTCGTCCACCAATCAGAAGGTCGGTAATTCAATCCCTGGCCCCTGCAGTCTACATGTCAAAGTGTCCTTTAGCAAGATACTGAACCCCAGATAGCTCCTGGTGGCTATTCCATTGGTGTGCGAGGGCGAATGAATGGTCAGCACTCCTGATGAGCAGGTCGCACCTTGCATGGTAGCCTGTGTTCCTAGTGTGTCTGAATAGGTGAAGTGAGTGAAAGCTGATTTGTGTTGTTAAGCACTTTGAGTGACCACTAAGACTAAAACACAGCATATAAATACAGTTTACCATTGGTTACATATTAACCTATTGTTAACCTCTGGTAACCAAGATGAAAAAAGAGTTACCAGTTGGCGTAATCGAGACAGTCAGTGCATTTCCCTTTAAAACCAGCCTGGTCTCATTCACAGGGCATCAAATATCATTCAGATGCAGAAGGTACCATTTAGCATCTGTATGAGAAGCACAGGTCTTTGACCTAACTTTAATGTAAACCTATCCACAGCAATATGAGACTACCAGAGCAACTGCTCCACCCAATGTGTGTAAGAGACAACACAACCTTGAATAGGTCGATTTTACAGTGATTCCTGAAATGACACATATCATCGTTCCAAAAAGTATGTCTGTTGCAGCGTACCAGCAACAAGCATGCTTGACCTTCACCCTTTATTTGCCGTTTGGTTAGGTTTGGCACTAAACTTCATGGTCACTTATGTTACTTTAGTTATGAACATCCATCCCCAACATCCTCCCGATGCAGACCATGTCGCTCTTTATACTACACTGCCTGATAAAAACAAGTGCTGATAGAGGACAGAGGGTTTGTATTATGCAGAGCAGGTACGACACAGAAAAGCAGTAGAAGCAGGTCGTAGTGACAGAGCTGTGCAGCAGAAGATGCCTCAGTCTCAGTCTCAGTCTCAGTCTCGTCACTGCTCCGGTTCCAACATGACCCAGTGAGCAGTGAGACAGCGTCATCTCAGTGTGGCTGCACCACCATGATTAACACCAGCCACAGCTGACCGAATGATCTCTTTAGAGCTGGCGGCTGTACAAGTCACAGATCAGACGACTTAAGAGAAGCAGTATTTTGAAAGGTTAGCTTTGTCTTTATTGATTACTGAAGGTCCTGAGTAATGTACAAGAGCTGTACCTGTTTTCCTAATACTAGTACAAACACGACCCCAGTGCAAATGCAAATGCGACTATTGGCATTAGTGCCATCCTGGCACAGTGAGATGAGGGAGAATGCATTATAAGTGGGAAGAACACTGATGTGTAAGCTTTGACAATGACCTTTTTCACTGTACACTTTTTAATCTACAATAGCAGGAAACCACAGGTGTAATTACTAACATTATGGATGGCTCTATTCCATTAAGTGTCCCAGTAAGCCGTGCAAAGATGAATAATACTAGTGCTCCGGAATCAGCAAAGCTAAATGGAATGCAGCCATTACTAATGCTATAGAGCCACACCTGTGCATTTCCTGCTGTGACAGAAATTAGATTAAATGAACCAAAAGAGAAAAAAAGTTCACCTCCATGAAGCACTGTGATATACATCACGCCATGTCAGTGGCCTCAAGAAATAATACGTAACAATTCCACATTAAAATTTCTTAAGACATTAAGTAAAAGTATATTTTGTATATTTTTTTATATAATTTGTTGTGTCCTTACATTATCCCAAATGTTTCCAACAATGGTCAAACCAGAGTAATACACAAGCTCACTCGAGAGGAAGGAAGGTAGTTGACGAAAGTGCATGCAACAGCTGCCATGATCCCACGCTACTTCATGATGTCATCAAACTGCATCTCTGGTTGTCATTGTTTGGATTGAGACAGCCCCAGTGGCAGAAATGATATAATGATTATAACTGTCATTATTGAACTGATCAAGAAGGATATGCTCAGTACCTTCAAATTTTAAATAAGCTTCATTGAATGTTTAACTTACATCATTGCCAAAGCTAAATTACATATTGAATGAATGCATTTTACACATGAAAGCTAAATAGACGATCACAAGCTAAATACATTTTAATCAAGCACCTTAAATCACTTAGAAACATTTAGCACAGAGCTCCTTTTTCTTACTTTCTGACAATAGTCATAAAGTCACATATTCTGCAGCTAACACTGCACACAGACTTTTCTTCCCACATAGATAATGCACTTTCTGAGAATCAGGGAGATGGAAAAACCCAGGAGATATATATATATATATTATTTATTTTTTCAAAGAATATTCCTCTTAAATCCTTGTATTTCTCACAATATAGTAAGGCGTGTGCCTCCCTGGCCTATTCTGCCTGTGACAGCCTGTTTCAGTGGCCAGGCTGTGTCCACTCAGACTGTACATTGCTAATGTTTTTCCTTGGTTTTATAACAGTCACAGTTTTCAGGTACTTTATTAATAGAAGAGTATTTTAATTCTCAGACAGAAATATTATGGACCAGATTTGGGTTTCTGGATTGTCTGGCTTTGCAACCATTTTTTGCTTTGCTAATACATATTTTTTTGTATTAGCTATGAGAGTTTGAGCAAGCAACAGAGGTGAATTAAAACCTCTTAAACTCTACTGTCGGGTCATAATACCAGAATTTAAAATTTGATACAATAAAGGTATAAATAAAAATACTTAATCATTTCTATTTTTTTTTAATTAGTTTCAACCTGCACACAGTGCTGGAACGGAAACAGTCACAGAACACAAACCAACACATTTGTATTAATGTTAATATCTGTGCAGCCTTGGGTAAAAATCTGATCAGAGATCACTAATTTTTCCAGGTTCAGTACTTTTTGATACAATAAAATGCAGATATCTAATCATTTTAAACACACAGTACTGAAAAAGGTATTGAACTGTCTATACTTTTGACAGCATTAGTGAAAATGTGAATGAAATGATGTGACGGACATCTTGAATATTTCCATTTGGTTGAATGGTTCAGCCATAAAAACATGGTGTCTAAAGAGAAGGGAACATCTAGTATTCCTCTTTGCATCATCATCATCCTCGACTGGATCTCCTTGATGTGACTAAATGACGCTCGGCTCATGAATGATACGGGGTGTGTTACAAGGTTGCCGTGCTGAGACTGGGCCCGACGCCTAATGTCCTCTCCTCCTCACTTTCTCCCTCCTCTGCTGCTGCTGCTCGGGCCAGCCAACACAACAAGGCTAATTGGGCCATTTAAATGTCAGCATCACAGAGATCTGAGAGACAGAGAAGCTCTTTTCTCATACCCGTGCACTTACGCTGCAAATGTTTCGTCCAACAGCAGCAACATCATGACGTACTGTGGATATCTTTGTATCCAACAAGTCGAGCAAATCCAAACAGGATTCCGCGGTTTGCCTGCTGAACCACACTTGAACTGAAACTCTCACAGTGTTGTCTTTTTGGATAAACATGCTCAGATATCTAAACAGCTCTCACAGATGTTCAGCAGTGTGTTTGATTCAAAAACACCTCCCAAAAAGAGACGATTCAAGCACTGATCCCATCAGTGTTTCCCTACAGAACCAGACTTGTGGCAGCTGTTTGGCCTCGGATCAGGATTCAGGGCGGATGTGCCACTCATTCATCACTCTTTATGAATGAAGCTGCAGCTGAGCATTCAGAAATGTAAACAAATAGCTCAACAGGATCTGTGCTTTTATCAATCAATCAAACCAGAGCAACAAGCAGGAAGACACACACACACACACCTTCACACACCTTTCTTTTTTTTGCCAGATATTTTGTATGAACATACATGACGTGGCGAGCTGCACTAAAAGGAAGCCATGCTCCATCGAACACACAGAGCAGGTAACTGATCCTCGTTCAGCTGTGATTGAAAGGCTTTTTTACGGCTGTTTGAACCCAGCAGTGAAGGAAAAGCAGCAATTGTGATTCAGTGACAGGAGGATTCATTACAAGGTCACTCACTGTTTTACCCAAAGGCCCGGAATTGATAGATCTTCAGGAACACAAGAGCCCAAATACTACAACCTTAAACATGTAAAACAAAGGGTAATACCTACATTGTTGTTGGGTAATTGAATTCCCTCTTTAAACGACGTTACAGGCCTGAGTATGTGGATCCACTGCTGGTATAATGCATGCATGACAGTATGAATGACATACAGACATAGAAGGGAAGCAATGTAAGCCTAGACTCTAAGATCATTATGAAGCATTGTATATCATTTCCACTCCATTGTCATTCAGTTACTGCCTAAACAGACTTAAAAAGGCTGAGTCTCTTCATGCATATGGACAGATGTATAGACTACCTATTAGTCAGTATGTTTGAGAGCATTGTGTCTCTAAAAATCCCTCACACTGTCTGTAATCTTGTATTCAACGCACAAAGCTCGTTTTTTTTGGCAGTAATTGTGCAAGCTGAGGAGCCGATGACTGGAGGGAAGCCCAGCCGACACATGCCGCAAGATCCCGGCATGCACTCTCCTCCCAAACACCCTTCAAGACACCAGCGCTCGTGCAAAAACGTTATGCTATGTAAAAATCGAGATGCACGATTGTAATTCATCCGTTTCTGCAAAGTCTTACCATTGTGTCGTTGTTTCTCCAAATCCAAATCCTGCGCTGTGGATCCTCCGGGCTGATGAAGGGCTGCGCACTCCGCAAGGGGCAAATCAACCCTCACTGTGCAGCTGTGGAGGTCCGAGGCTCCCCGGCGGCTCCTGGCAACACAACTTCCACTTCGGACGAAATGTGGAGGACTAACCGCTGATTCCCACTGAGGATATGTCGAGCAATCCTGCTGTCCTGCGGATGGCTGCTCGCTTCGCCCTCCACACAAGAATGCACCGCGCATTTCAACTACCGACCCCCCCCCCCCCCGTCTCTCTCTCTCTCTCTCTCTCTCTCTCTCTCTCTCTCGCAAATCCAATTTAGCATGATAGATGTGAGACATGAACGGGTTGTGTTGAATAAATAATCCAGTCACAACAGATTCAACACAGAAGATGATATCGATGGGATGTGTGTGTGTGTGTGTGTGTGTGTGTGTGTGTGTGTGTGTGTGTGTGTGTGTGTGTGCGCGCGTGTGTGTGTGTGTGAGGTCACTGTACCGGGTCACCAGATTTAAACAGAGATCAGGACCACGGACAGCGACCATCATCATTTTATTCTCTCAGAGGGAAAATATGACAGTGTGATGATCAGGTGACCAAACAACATCCAGAATCAATATGTTCTGTCACAGGTAAATCTTCAGGGAGCCTCAATATCACCTGGAAATTCAACTTAAGTATCAGTAAGTTTTAGAAAAAATGAATGGTAACACTTTACAATGAGGTATACAAAAATGTGAGTAGTTACTGAGGAGCAAGTAAGGAGCTGATTGGGAACAACTTGATAGTTAATGAATCATTAATGAATAATTCCTGAATAACTGATTTAAGGATCATAGCTAATGATGAATGACCACTCATTACTTACTAATTACTGAATCATTAGTCACTGGTTTTTGTACCTTCAAGTACAGCGAAACATAATCCTGCATAGTTACAGGTAGAATCGTTAAATACTAATTAATCAGTAGTTACGATATATTTCTGCACCTTCAAGGAAAGTGAGAGATCATACTGAGTAGTTACACACTGCCATATTTCCTGATTCATTCCTAACACACTCCTCAGTAACTACTCACATTGCTGTGTACCTTTATTGTAAAGTGTCCAAATGAATCACATAAATCACAGACCCGTGAGAACCCTGATGGGAGTGATCTCTCCAATAAAACTATGCCTCTATCCAGCTGATACAAGGGGGTCACTGAATAGACCCAGGGAGCATTTTTCCATTGGAAAAAAACTGCTATGGTTACCAGTGGAAAGACGTTCAAAACTGGTTCAAATGTGAACGTTTTTCACAGACTATTGTGAGATGATTACACATTCACATTTAGACCATGTCACACTGGGATTCAGCAAAATATTCTCCAGGTAGAGGTTGAAAAATGTCTCTTTTCCAGATCCTGCAATAACCTGCAACACAGCAGGGATCAAACCACCAACTGTCTGATTAATGAATGGCTGCTCTACATTCTGAGCTACAACCATGAAGCCATGCCCCTTCCAGTGGACCCCATGGGACCTTATTTCGGAAGAACTTCATATGCTAGTGAATGAGGAGAGACAAATCATGTTTTGATCCTGCTCAAATTGTGCCATGAATCACACATATTATGTTTTTTCAATTTAAAAGATCATTTTTCACCATTCGTCATAATTTAGGTAAAATATCATTTAGTTTTGTGTTAAACCACTCAGTGAGCTACATCGTCTCGCTCAACACACGTCACCAACACCAACATGGCTGCCACCTTGGCACAGAAAAGGTACTAAAAAAGATGAAAATCCCAATAAATCTGCTCATAATGACAACTAATATACAGGAGCAGCTCTACAGTGTTTAAGTTAAGGGTTTGGTGAGCGTTCAACAGGACGACGTCACTAACAAGACTGTTGGCTGTGTGGTCTTTATACTTAAGTATTTTCACAGTCTGATATTTCATTAGTTTGATGATGAACTGAGACTTTCTAAAGTTTAAAAATGATCTTTTAATTTGACAAACATCATATGTGTGATTCATGGCACAATTCAAATAGGATCGAAAAATGACTTTTGGCTGCATAAACAAACTGACCTTAAAGAACAACACAATTTATACTGTTATTACCTTGTTTATTTACTTGCTTGTTTATTCAGTTATGGAAAAAAAAAATATGTCTGACTTTGCATTATTACCTCATTAATATTGTAAATATTAAAATTCTGAGCTTGAATTTCTTCTCCAAAACTACAAGGTGCCCCTTTAAAAGCATTGAAAGCACATCTTCATGAAGACCAAATTTCACCCACAAGTGCAAGATGACTTTGGAGAAATACTTTCACATTAATCAATATTGTCTCTCGTTCAACCTACAACTGAAGAAATGATCAAACTTGAACTTTTGTAGTTTATGTGATAGGTATGAAAATGATGTGATCATATGCTACCACCAACTAAACCTCTGTAAGATTTTGGACTGACATGTTTTAGGCCTCAGCATTCTTCAAACAAATTACTTTGCACTGTCGTCACTAGAAGTCCGAAGGCGAAAGTTTACCCTCGAAACTCAAAAGTGAAAATCCTGCTGTCACAGGAAGGAGCGAGAGGTGATGAATCATAGATAGAGAGCGAATGAGCTATCTTTCACACAGTCTTACCTCCAAGGCTTTCATGGTGTTGCACTCGGTTAAATATGAGAAGATACAGGGGTAGTTGTGTAAAGATTTTAAAAAAGAGAGCTCGAGATAGAAGTTCAAACCCTTTTTACTTTCACTCCTACACACAGGTGGACAAACGCTACATGAAGTGGGTGTGATTCTTTGATTGTTCAGGCCAATTTCTGACATCAGGAAGGCACTGTAGGACCATTATACACTGTATAAGAGGGATGCTGTATGATACATGTACAAACAGCCAATATAGAGCTTTGGCAATACAAGAGAGCGCTTGTGTCAGAAATATCAGACCTAATTCTCCCAATGTGACTGCTGCTGTGACACCACACATCTACAAATCTACTAACAAGTGCCAGCACTGCGGTCAGAGCTAGTTTTTGTTTTCCTGTACTCCACAACATGAGAGCAGCATCAGCATTGCTTCAGAACTGATCGTGCTCTGTCCGATAAAGATTTAGCTTGATCTCTCTTGTACAGAGTGACATGCAAAGAGCCAGAGTTGTAATGTGAGCTGGGTTTGATCACCTGAGTGTAAAACCGAAAGCAACAACATGATTTTTCTGTGGAGACACTGTTGAAAATTGTGTGTTTACTGCCCTTTGTACGATTCTTCATGTTGAAACAATTAATACTGCAAAATCTAATCTAATCTAATCTAATCTAATCTAATCTAATCTAAAAAAGTCACAAAGTTTTGGGATCAGGTTGAAGGCATGCTTTTCATCTCACCTTCCTGTTTGGCCACCTCTGAACAAGAAATGATTTTGCCTTTTAAAGGGGGCGCTGACAAATTGTGCAACCTAGTTTATTTAAAGCTCACTGCACCCTTTAGACAGTGAAACACCACATATTGGAAGAATTGTCATCCCTCAAGGTTCTGTGGAGAAACTATTGACAAGCAGCTGCTGCACTGAAACTCTTCTGAAGAACATCCCACTACAACGCTTCATGTGGATTTTTGCTTTAATTTGCATGCTGTGTAGCTTTTGGGAATCCAAATCTCTTACTACTAACAGTCGTCATGGTGCATGAACAGAGGAGGAGGAGGAAGAAGAGGTCTTTAGAAGAGTGGCTCTAAAAATATATTCTCTCATTCCCTCTATCTTACTTGCTTGCTCTCTGTGATTGATGTAAAACTCTGCATGAGAATGTGACACTGCACGAATGTTGATCCTTTGGGAAGAAAGGCGCAACACAAATTATCCACATCCCACCAGAAATGAAAAATACATTTAATCAACTCAAAGCAGGGACAAGCAATAATACAGGTTAGCAAAAAAACGGATGTTTTCATCTTTGTAAACCTTCAGTACTTTATGTTCTTCAGCTTGAAGATGGAAGGAAGGAGGCAACAGAGTTGAAGCAGGGTTATGAGAGTAGGAGGTGTGTTATTATATCTATTTGCACTGTCAGAGGAATGGCAATGGTTTGTTTTTCATGTGCAGAATATTTCTCTGCTTCTTTGCCTCTTAGAGAAATGTTACAAAGTGCACTGCGTTCAACCTGTTTTTTCCCTTTCCAATTTTCATATGAAGATCCTCTCCTGCGCCTGAAATCTAAGAAGTATCTGATTCCTCTTTCTCGTCTAACCCTCATGCTGAAAGTCAGTGTGTTTCATTCCACTTGTGCTCCTCATCCTGCGATCATCCAGCCCTCCCACACAGTGTGTAGCGGTGACTCAGGCACCTCAAGTCTGCCTTCATCTTCCACCCCGAGCTGCAGAGAGACGAACCACCTCGCTCTCTTACTTGCCTTCATTCTCAGATCGCTATACGTCTCAGAAATAGCACACACGCATGTATGTGCGTAAGAACACGCACACAGGCCCCGGCTGGCCGCTCTGGAGGAATCGTGATCAGGATTGAGTGGTTCTCTTGACGCAGTGACATCATCACTAATTGATCCTCTTTTGAATTCTGACAAGGGAATTATATGCTGCTGTATGGGGTTGCCATAGCAACTGGCCCATTTTCAATGCAAGGGGATGTGGAGTGCTGCTGGAAGCTGGGGGGTAATTGGGGATGTTGGGGTGGGAAAGGGGGGTTGGTGGGTCAGGATGTGTGTGAAGAAAAGTGGGTGCGGTGTGGGGGTGGGGGGGGACTGACAACTCAAACACAATCCAACGAACATACAGAGCAATGGGGCGGAGCTCTGATTTGCACAAGGAAACTAATTACAATTCATATTTCATGCTGAAGATTAGCAAGCTATTGAGATTTGGATTGATCACAAGTCCCTTACATGCTGGTTATTGACCTGGTACTTCTGCACAGATCCATAGGTCACAAGTATATCTACAGCAGAGCCAAAGGAGAAAAAAACACTTCACGTGTTAATTGATTATCAGTGCTTGTGAGCTGCAGACTGAACCCTCTAAATCAACACAGTCCCTGTTATATTAACAGAGAAACTTAAACCAACAGCATCTCTGTGTCTGGAAGCCTCGCCATGAGACACATAGGCAGATTTACACACTATGTATCATTAGGGAGGTACTTAGTAGCTTATCATATTATAACACAGCTACCCAAAGGCTGACAAATGCAAAATAATTACATTTCCTACAGCTAAAATGCATACAAGTTCTAATTATAGATCTCAACTCCATTTCCACTCATTCTGTATTCTGCTCAGTTCTTTTCAGCTCAATTTTCATTCATTTCCTTTAAGTTGGGCGGACAATGTACACTTTTATTAATCTTGTACATTACACTTACACACATGCACATTTTAACCACTTATTTATTGGCCAACAGTAAGCCCTCTAATCTTACACTATGCATATTGAATGAGCAGTCATGAGGCAGTTGGTCCCACTGACTGTAAACTCAGAACCCCTTCCAATAAGAATCCCATCAAACAAGACTGCCATCCACAACAATGTTGATAAAAAGGCGAAGGGCAGAGAGACAGACAATGTGGTATGTTTTGCAGCAAGGTTCAGTTTTATTTAGAACAGAGTACAGTTTCAGTTGAGACTCCAGTTAGTCACAACAACAAATTTTCTTGCGTCCATATTACATAAAAATCAATGTGAAGAGTCAGACACAAATTTGAATCTATTCAAGCTGGGTTACACGAATGGCATGAGTTGAAATTATTCAACCTTAACTGAAACATCACGTGTGTCAAGGGGCAAAGCCATTCTTCGACTGCACCAAGCTGATCAGCACTGGGGGAGAGACTCAGGTGCAGAGCCAAATCTTTTGGAAGAATAAACACCCTGAGTCACATCACATTATGCTCTGATCCGGAGCTGCTTACTAATGGAAGGAGAGTTCAGGCATTACTTTAAAAATGTTGGGATTAAAAAGTGGATTTATCTTCACTCCTGTTAATCAACCTGACTGCAGCAGTGATCCGCGGAGGTGACCTCCATTGTCGGGTGTTTATGTTCTGTAATGTTGACTGCTGACTGGAGCTGGAGGGGAAATTAACTTTTAGATAAAGAGAGAAAACCAGAGTCTCTGTGTCTGCTTTCTTTCTGTTCAGTTGAGGCTCTTACTAAACTCAGCACTCACCAAACACCTTGCAAGCTGTTATGCGCTAGTTTACGGCCAATGTCCAGTAAGCTTTTCTGATTGTTTGGGGCAAATAAACATCCCATGATTAAACTCTGTTTAGTCTATACACACCATAGGAGTCAACAGCCATACTAGCAACTCTGTGAGCATGTACTTAGGCACAGTATTGTTTTTAGCTGAATACAAATGATTTTATAATGTTTACCATTTCTATAGCATATTAGCATGCTAACATTCCAACGTTCCTAAAATCGATAAAGTGCTGAAAGCTTTCATGGCAATCCATGCAGTAGTTTTTGAAACATATTACTAAAACCCCGAAATGTCAAGCTCATGTTGGCTCTGGAGGAAAAGTCAGTGGATCACCAAAGTCATTGAGATTCATCCTCTGGGAACCTTGAATCGCAATCCATCCAAACCTCTCTTTCAGTTTGGACCAAAGTGTTGGACTTACAGACCTGCCAACAGACAGATGGACACCGTCATCCATCAGTGTGACTAACAAGCTCACTCCAGTTTATAACGGGACTTCTGACAGCAGCCATGAGAAAAATGAGATCACAGAACATCTCAAACTGCAAAACAGCGAAGCAAGTTTTTTTTAATCCATCTTAGTTCATATTTAGCAACAGCTAGATCATTGATCATTCAGGCAGTTGGTAAGCTGTGTGTGGTGTCTCCCCTAAAACAGCTGATGTGATGGAAAATTCCGTCTGATTGTAAAATTAGCCAAGTGCTTCTGTTGTTTAAATCAGGCTCATCCTATGCAACGTCTGCCTGCTTCACTTCATTCTTTTCAGGGTAGCAGGAGGCTGGAGTCTTTCCCAGAATGCACTGGGCAGAGGGTGAAGACACCCTGCATGGGTCGCTACAGTCCATTGAAGGGTCAGTGCAGTCAATATGCTTTATTGGCATAAAGGAGGATGAACAAGATTAGAAGAATGTCAAAACAAAATCAAAACAAATAATCATAAAATGAATTGCAGAAGCAACATTTTTCTATCATAAATTCTGCTAATGCATCCCACGTCTGATCTGTATAAAGTGGATTGACAGAGGGAGGAGTAGCCGTGGTGTCAGGGAGATTAATGCTGGCAGAGACGGCCCCTGTGAATGTTCGGGAATGTAAATATAATGCATCTCCCTCCCTCTCCGCCAGCAGGCCCCCCTCATCATGCTGTAGCAATAACAGCGATTGAAATCACCATGGCAACAGAATTTCTACCTGAAAGCAAGGCTGTGGAGAAGCTGGAGGAGGAGGGATGGAGAGACAGAGGGAGAGAGAATGAAAAAAGGGGGCTGGGGCCTCTCATAACACGGCATGATTTATGGAGGTCTGGGAAGGAACATTTACAACATGTTCACTTCACACAGTGAGAAAAGGATCTGAAGCATTATAGACCAGGCAGCCATTCAGCAAGTAGATTCATCCTGGCTCCTCACCCCGTCTTTCTGTCTCTGTCTCTACGAAAGAGAGGAAGACAATGCATAAAAGGTTTCTTTTTCTCAGTTCTCCTGCTGTTGATGTTAGTGTCACATTTGTTGCAGACAAACCAATCCCTGTGACATGTTGGAAACCACACAAAACTAACCTCCAAGAGCATTTGTTGGTATATTGTTCCCAAATGGATCATACTATTTCAACTTTACAGCTGTAGATCATTTTTAACAGAGAGGCAGACCAACCCCCAACCTCCACCTGCCATGAGAGAGTATTATGACGGGATACAAAGAAAAAAAACTTCTTCGAAATGTTCAAATGTAAAATCATATGTAATGACTTAGTGCCATATGAAATCAAAAACACTCCGTTCTTTCTCTAGTAGAGGCGCTTCACACTGCTGCTTTAAATAATTGTGATGGTCTCGTATATGAGACATATGTAAGTCTATCCATTCTTGACTAAAAGCTCTGTTTTCACTGCCTTCCCTTTTATGACTGTCAGGGTTAGGTTCCCGTCTGTGTGTATCTGTCTCACTTGAGTCACAATGCTAATTGGAATACACAGATGTAATCGGCTAGTAGCATTATAGCCATGATTTGCAATGCGTGTAATTGATCCGTGAGTTTTCTGGGATGCTGGTGCCGTAAAGGCGAGAAATGCTGCGCTGGTTAAAAACACTCAGTCAAAATTTTAACAGTATTGATTAGTTATAGGTCCAGGTCTGGATAGGGCAGCATCTGCATCCGGCCCCAGACAGTGATCCACCTATTAGTGACCTTAGGGTGGATGGAGAGGGATGGCAGGTTATCAAGGGGGATACTTTTTGGTCATTTTGCTAACAAGGGGGATGGCACCGCCTCTAGCCTTCCCTCAAATCACCTACTGAATAAGACTGTCTGGAGCCTAAGTGAACTTCCCGGTTTCTAGGCCCTGAACAACCTCATTTGAACACACTAAAAACTAAATATGAAGCTTTGAAATTGATCCTTTAATATGATAGCATGACTTTTGCCCTCTGAAGCTACTTTGGCTAAAATGTAAGCTGCAGGTAAAATCCTACTGCCATCTTATCCCACCTATTTTTCCTCAGATTATCACAATGAATTTGAAGTTGTCACGGTCTGACCGTGGCAGTCAGGGTTACACCCCGCTTTTCCGAAACCCCGCTGTTCCGAAAATAGACATGCATTCATCGTAATGGCGTGGTTTCCCATTTTTTCTAAAGACCCCGCTATTCCGAAAAGGCTATTGTGGAACCCCTGACCCTAACCCCTAACCCTAACCCTAACCATATTGGGAAGTAATTGGAACTTGAAAGTCAGAGCAGCGGAGAGGTGCACCTGCAGATCATTCCACTCATCATCCCCTGCTATATAACCCCGGTCTCATCTCCACTCCGGCGCCAGATTGTTCCGCTAGTTACAGTGATTATTATCAAGGGCCTCTAACCATTGTGTTAGCTTTGTATTTTTCCAAGAACTTGTATTCTACATTCCAGGGATCTCCTTGTGTTTTTTTCTCTGTGAGCCCCATCTCATATGATTGTGTTTGTTCTACCTTGTGGCAGAAAACTCCAGCGCCTCTTTGCTCCGGGTTCCAGAGTTCCACCTGAGCAGCTCCCAGACGACCTTGCCTGCCTGCCTGCCTGCCTGCCTGCCTGCCGACCAGCCAGGCTCACTCCACTATGTCCCCCTCCACGAACCCTCTGAACGCTAATAAATTCTGTTGCACTTCGACTACTGCCTCCGCTCTCTCTGCATTTGGGTCCAGACGGAAAGACTCGACATAACCGAAGTTAAATCAATACAATAAAACACTATGTACTACTACATGTGCCACTCAGGCTGGGAGCAAGACTAACAGTAGCTAACTTACCTATGTAGCATAGAAACGTTAGCTAAACAATGTGCTTCCTTCTGCTAAAGTACACAAGCTAAGTCAAGTATAAGATCCTGGTTGAACATACAGGACAGGGAGATGAGAGGGTTATAATCAGTGAAGACTTCAACTGGCAGAGGACCCAACAGACACTTCACAATGTTGGAGGACTAACAACGAAACAAGAGTTTCTTTCTCAATGGGTGGAATATCTGACTTGGTGCTTGTTGAACCTACGAGAAAAGTAGCACACTGGATGATGGACCCCATCAGTGTCCAGTGCAAAGTGACCACGCCAGCTCCAACAGCACTGGCATCTACCTCCGACTGAAATGGTCTGCAGGGATCAGGAGCAGTCAGCACAGGTGCAAATTCACACTATCAAAGGCATGCTGGTAGGGGAGTCCACACAAGTTAGTCAGGGGATGTACAACTGAGGAAAAGTTCTCTTATATTTCTATACCGCTTGTCCGAATCAATTAACATGTTTAGAAAAAAGACAACAATGGATTCAGCTGAGAGAACTCCTGTTGAGGTCCTGTAATTCACGACGCAATCAACAGCCACCATAAAACACGTCATGTTGGAGCCTGAAAGCATAGTAAATGCCTTAATACTGACAGCTTCAGTTTCATGTGGGATCTCATCAAAAAAGACTCTCACTATGTTAGAAACAAGAAACAAGTGTACAAACACCTGCAAAAATGGAGTTATCGAACTCAGAGATTAATCTTGCTGTTCTCCTTTCGTCATGAAATTAGCCAGGAAGTTACGGTCTGACATCAAAAGGTGTCTCGACTGCCTCCACTATTTGTCCTGTGTTTTAAAGTCTATAATTTTTTTTAATTCACAGCAGTTATTTTCATATATTATAGAATATTGTATTGCTTCTTAATGCTTGGCCGTCAAAGCACCAGTTTCAACCAACACTAAGTCAGACGACTTGGTCAATGAACTCTACACCGCACAGAAAATGGCTGACGAGAGCAATGTCAGAGTCATTAGAGTGTTAACAAAATGGCCCCTAGTCTGATTATCAGGCTATATCTTAGTCCGACTGATAACGTGTGCTTTAAATAATGAATCCACCAAGTCATGTCCCTCTTTAAAAAGCTCCTTGGTCTGAACTGTCCTCATGTTCTCTCACCCATCTGTGTTCTTGTTTTCTTTGTTGAGTGAGTGAATCATCCTCTCCTGCTACAGTCTCATCCAGATCAATGGAGAAAGCCACATGAGCCCTCACAAACCTCCCCACTCTTCCTCCTCGCTCTTCCATTGCCATGGAGACTCTGGAGAGTGGCCACGCTACATGGTGGGACTTGTCAGAGACACGCAATGCTTCCTTGTTGTCCCACAGGCACACATGGACACATGTACTGACACTTCTTCAATTAACGAGGTGAAAGAAACAGATTCCTCTTCTCCTTCCTCCATTCACCCAGTGCCTCATCCTCATCTTCACAGTTCAACATTTATTTTTCTGGTTTTCTGTGAAGTCCCAGGTTACAGACAGCTTTATTTCCCCTGTGTCTGGTGGGTATAACAGCTTTTAGACAAGTTTGCACGGTAACAGTGAAGTCTGGAGGGAAATAGGAGACCATGGTCACAGCACACATAGAGTCAGCTGAGAGGGATTACAATAATAAGTGAATGGGACGAGGCACTGGGGAAATAACACAAGTAAACTGACTAATTCAAAGGTCAGTGAGTAATAATTGATGCTCAGTTGTGAAGATGAACTATTTTAGCTTCTTGAAATGTAATTGAAACCAACAACATGTTCAGGAAATGTAACTACATCTCTCTCCTAACTTTAGCGCTCACCTCAAATGAAATATTCATTAGAAATTAAAATACTTGTTGGGGCTATAGACAAACATTTCATGGCCAAGAGTATGTGGATACAGTACCCAGGCCAAACCTTATACCGCCTCATATCACCTATATTAACTATACATTTTAGAGGTTCGTTGTGGACGAACTTGACCGGTCTGCAGAGAGCTCTGACCTAAAACCCCATCCAACCACGTTGGGATTAACTAGGAAGCCGAATGCCCCCCACTTTGGGCAACCCAATCACCCGGTTAAATGTTAGCTAAGTACGTTTCTGCTAAAACCACAGATACATTAAAATGGGACATTTCTTTATGTTCCGACTTTATGTTTGTTTAGGTTGAATTATCGATTCATCTCTTGTCACAATGCTGTGCTTATGCTCTGGTTAGGTTTAGGCACAACAGGTTAGGGTTAGAAAATCATTGTTTGGCTTAAAATACCTGTTTTGGTCACCAAGATCATGGATGGAGATGGTCCAACTTCCTGTGAAAACTGCCAGTTTTGATCACCACAAAAATGGATGGAAGTGTCCCCAGTTGTCCTTTAAAATATCCAGTGGTGTCTGTTTAACTGCCTTGTTACCTGTAATAAGGGCACCACTGTCTCCTCCACTTCCAATGTGAAAGTCATCTTTTAAGTATATAATGTGAACGTGATATGCCACGTTTGCTACAAATGTCAGCCTTGGACATAACTGTGGTTTATAGAAACGTTAACTGTTAACATCATATCCTGGCTGCTTTGAGAACCACTGGATTCAATTTCACCACTGTTCCATGAACTGCAGTGATACTGGGTTGGAGTGGAAGCAAATCCCTGCAGCCAGGTTCCAAAATCTGTTGGAAAAACCTGATAATTGAAGAGTGGAGTAGACAAGTCTCTGTGGGTTTGGGTGTTCAGCAGCTGCAAGTGTCAAACAAACTTTTGGCCACGTAGTATATCATGTGTAGTGAACAAAAACAGGCTTGTTTTCTCCTAGGATGCTGGAACAGATTGTTGATATTAAAGGCAACATAAATGAATCTGACAAATTGTTTAATCCATTTGTCTGGAATTACTTAAAGGGAGAAAATAAGCAAAGACATTTTCTCTCACAGCGATCATCAATCTGGTAACTGACAGGATATAAACTTTTTCTGATTACTTGGAGTAAATAATTACACAGTGATGGTCTCATTTCAACAAGTTAAGACAAGTTTATTTATATAGCACATTTCATACACAAGAACAATTCAAAGTGCTTCACATAGTGCATTAAAACATTTAACAGGAAATACAGAATAAACCACTGAAACATAAATGATAGAAACCATGTGGAGTGCATGCTTAAAGTTTAATGAACAGCAGCAGAACACAAACAGTCTTTAACGGGAAGTCAAACTGTTTATCTCCTGGATATCGTTGTTACAGCTCTTGGTTGTAAAGTCATTAAACGCTGTTTGTTCATGTTAGGTCTGCTCTCTGGGAACAGTTTGCAGATGATATCAGATGATTCGAGAGGCGGAGAGAGTTCATAAAGCAACACAGATTTGTATTTGTGATCTGGCTAATGTTGTCATTTCTAGTGTCAAACTTTCGAAAAGTGAATTAAAGTTAAACAACTATAGATAAAATGAATGTACGCCCGAGCCTCCATGTGCTCCATTCTACTTCGGACTATATTTCTGAAGTTTCTCCTCACATGAGGTTTGCCTCTGAGATCCTATTATGATGCACCGCTAGCACAGGTTTATTAAACATTTGTGACAGACAGTCACGTTCCCCTCAGGAGAATTTGTCACAACTTTGGGATTCCTTCAATTTCCCTCAGGTCAAGTTTAAATTTTTTTTTTCTCCAATAGTTAGGTTTATGACCATATACCTTTTTAAAAAAACAGTCAGGCAGCTGTAGCTCAGGAGGTAGGTAGGAGGCGGGTCGTCCAGCAATCGAAATGTCGCTGGATTGAATCCCTGGCTCCCCCAGCTGACGTCAAAGTATCCTTGAGCAAGATACCGTACTCCAAATTGTTCCTGATGATCAGGTTGCCACTTTGCATGGCAGCCTCTGCCATCAGTGTCTGAATGGGTGAATGTAACAAGTGTTGTAAAGCTCTTTGAGCGGTCAGTAGTTTGGAAAAGTGCTATGGACATGCAAGTCCATTTACAGTGTTGTAAAATAAATACGTAAGTCCAACTTGCATAAAAGTAAGATATAATTTAAAAATATTACTTTGGTAAAAATCAGTGTCTTGGTACTCCCTCACTGAGCTTACAAAATGACTATAAACTGTTCTCTCAGTCCTCTTAGTTAATGTTTCTTTATCTGCGATCACATTGCAAATTAATTTCCCATTTTACGATTATCAGTCATTTGCTGCTGTGCTGCAGCTTCTTGCTAGTAACACTGGTCACATTCTAACACTTTGGGTTGTTTCATTATCAGCGTTCTGCAGTTTGTGCATCCTTTGCCCTTGCCTTTGTGAGCAATTATCTCTTGTAAGATCGCCTCGTTGGGCTTCTGAGAAGGAGACACACCAACTCTGAGCGTGACAGCGTAGTGTGTGTTGGCACACAAATTTGTTGTGACAGCTAGTTACTCAGAGTTGTGTGACCCAAGCATCCAGCAGACAGAAGAGACCATCTACCCAGACTTAACTGGTGCATCTACAGAATGAACATCCGCCCCCCGACATGTCGCTGCGACATGATCCGACCTTGGAGAGAGAGCTGCTTCTTTACTGGAGAAAGGGAGCAATAAATGGAGAGGAATAAAGGCAAGGAAAAAAGCTTTGACAGACATCTTCAGAGACAAGCAGAGCGCGGAGTTAAACATTAGCAGTCCAAACAATGCGAGGAATAACTCTCTCTTGATAAATAAAACATTCAGCATTTCCATTAATGCTGATCTCCAGAAGGCTCGATGGGCCGAGGTGAGAAATGGCGAGTGCAGCAGAGCACATTTCTCTGTGTGTGTGTGTGTGTGTGTGTGTGTGTGTTTGTGTGTGTGTGTGTTTGCCAGCTCTTTCTTCCCACGACACAGTAATTTGATAAATCTCAGAGGATGGTGGTTATAAACAGTATTTTTTTTTACTACTGTCATGCACCCCAAGCTATTATGAATGTGTTTTTTATTCCTGTCAGTGTGCAGTTGCGTTGCATTGCATGAAAAATGCGTCAGCTGTCAGTCAGTAAGGATAAATGGCATATAAATAAATGGAATATCTGGACCTCTGTAAGAAATAGAGCCACCAAAATAACTAAAGTAAATGAGGAGCTGCAGAGATTATTCCAGCCCATCGAGCTGCGCTGGTAAATAAACCTCAGAGGAATCCTAAAGCTCAGACCACTGTTCAAAACCAATTACTTTTAGTGATATGGAATGTATTCTCCTTCAACTTTTGATATGTTACAATATATTAATATCAGAACAGAGTGAAATCCACCAGTCCAGTGAAGGGTAAATATACTGTAGTTCTTCTGCTGTTTCTTACCATTCTGGCAGTATTTCATCAGATTTCTTCTTTTTGTTATTTCATTCTTTATTAACTTTATTACTACACTTACTGTGATTTTCTTTGATTTATTTAATCCACGCTAGTACCCTGGCTCTAGAGATGGCAGCTTCAGTCTGTTGGTCCAGACTAAAGTAACTTAAAAACTATTGGATATAAGACATTCATGGTCCTGGGAGGATGAAACCTGACTTTGGTGAACCTGACTTTTCTTTTAGAACCACCATGAGGTTGAAAGTTTGTGTGAAATGTCTCAGCACCTACATGCAATGAAATTGACATTTCTGTCCCCCTCAGGATGAATTATGAGTGCTGCGAGTTGAGGTATTGTTGTAGACTAACCTCTCAAAGGCTAGAGACAGACTAGCGAGTCGATGATTGTTTGGTGTGCTGACATTTAATGTCCCTGACAACCTCTGTAGTCTTATTTAGCCTCTTGTTAGCAACCTCCTTTTTTAGGACTCGTAAAAGCTTTAAAATTCAAATGTGGGATATTTACTGTCATATTTAATGTTTTAGCACAAAACATGAACACATCTTAAGCTTGGGTTAACTGCAGACCTTTTCAGGCATTCAGCTTAAAGTCCTTTCAACAAAGCCAACAATGGATGAGGGAACCAGAAGCGCAAAAATGCTAACATATTCAGGACTCATTCCTGCATCACTCTACATTTTTGGTGATCCTCTAACTTTTCATCTCACGCAATGATCAGGTCAACATTTTAATGTGGACATATTGAGATGAGAGGGTGGAGCTGAAGGGGATATCCTGATTGGATCTGACTGAGAACCCAAGGACATTATGTATTTGTAGAGACTTGTTAATCACAAGGTACCGATAAAGCTATTTTACTCTAAATTGGACCAACATTTACAAATTGAACATCATGCTGTATTGAAGAAGAAGTAGTGATTGAGACCATAACCTCATTAGGAAACTGTTTACTGAGGGGATAAATCCAGCAAGAAGTAGGGTCATTTTCTCATGAGCTTACATAATCAGACTTCTTTTGAAACCAGTGGAGTCGCCCTCTGCTGGCCATTAGAACTAATGCAGGTTTAACATCCTTCTGCATTGTCTCTAGTGCTGATAAGTTAATATTAATAGCTAACAGGCTAAACTAAGTTGGTGAACATGGTGAACATTATACCTGCTAAACATCAGTTTGTTAGCATTGTTAATGTGAAACGTAGAGAAAGAGAAAGGTGTTTCTAAACGCTGTCAGCCTCACATCTCTCCGTCACACATATTTTAATGTAAAATAAATAAGAATAAGATTGGTTTATAAAAAAAAATCACCTTTCTTTTCAGTAGCCAATGAAAAATGGAAGAGAAAACCAGTGTCGATCCTTTTGTTAAATGCTTAAAATGAACTATGTTTACGCTTTGGGAGCAAGAAACCTCTTGACCTCTCAGGGATGATGTCGTGGGGGGTTTGTTGGATCAAATAA